>NC_134900.1:11382655-11515155 GCF_041734735.1 Babylonia areolata | reverse complement strand
AAACTGAAAGGAAGATCCAGGCCTTCGATAACAAATGCCTGAGGAAGCTCCTTCAAATTTCCTGGATCGAGAACACGGGACCAATGAATATGTACGGAGCAGAATTAAGAACCTTGCTGGACCTCAGGAACCTCTCCTTTCAACTGTGAAGAGACGCAAGCTGATATGGTTTGGGCACAACACTCGTCACACCAGTCTGTCCAAAACAATCATGCAAGGCACCATCGAGGGCGGGAGAAGAAGAGGAAGACAGCGGAAGAACTGGCATGAGAACATCAAACAATGGACCGGACTCCATCCACGTGAGCTGCTGCCGGCTGCTGCTGACAGACAAGATGGAGAAGGGGGGTTGCGTCTGCGGTCCTCATGTTTCCCCCCAACGACTACTTTGTAGTTATGGGCCTGAGTGAGTGAGAATGAGTGTAGTCTTTCGGAAAGCTTGTCCTTACTGTAAACAAAAAATGCCACGGTCAGCCGGTGAAACAACAAGAACAACAACGAAAACACCCACCCAACAGAATCAAAGTAAGTGTATGAGTGACCGTCATCTGTTGCAAAAGGTAAGTAGAATGCAACAAATGTGAAGAAATGAAAAAGGTTTCAGTTCGGTGGACACAGCACAATAGTTGGGTTTGTTTGAGGGGCTGGGGCGCGGTGGACTGGGGGTGGGGGTGTGTGTGTGTGTGTGTGTGTGTGTGTGTGTGTGTGTGTAACAGCTCTCAGCGAACTGTCGTAACTGAAGCTGACACGTTCATTTGAGCAACGTATTTCAAGACCAGATCATGGATATAATTGACAAGGCCCAATGAAACGTTCTATGATGCAATTTTTTTCCCCCACTATCAAAAATATATCTGCAAAGATTTATGTTACACAAAACGTCCGTTGAATATAACTGGAAATACTTAGCATTTGCTCTCAAAACAGTATCGGTGTAAGGGAAGTCAATCCGTAATTGTAAATGAGTGAATTATTGTTGAGGTTAGTTCCCTTTAAACCCCCCCCCCCCCCCCCCCCACCACCACCACCCCCCCCCCCCCCCCCCCCCCCCCCCCCCCTTGCCGTCTCTTTTAATCATGGAATACAGCCGGTACAAGTGACATGGCAAGAAAAGAAATGGAGGGTAATAGAGTAAGCAAGATAATGTTGTTTTTAATCCAGCCCTCGAAGGGGAAACAGTAACATAAACAAAGGGGGGGAAATCATTTTATCAGTACAGCATGCATATTATAGTCATGCCAGATACATGAATGGTAATTTGACATTTACAACACTAAACAGAATAAAAGGAGAGATATATAAGAGGAAAGAGAGGGGGGATCGAGCCTAGGAGAGAGAGAGAGAGAGAGAGAGAGAGAGAGAGAGAGAGAGAGAGTCATTTCCTTCAGTGATAAAGAACACAGTCCGTTGCCGCCGAAACTATATGGAACTTTTTTCTTCTTTCTTTTTAGTTCTTCCATTATTTAATTTCGTTTAGTTGAAACAAAATTTCCAAAATGCGATAAAAAAAAATTTTTTAAAGAACCAACCAAACAAAAACAAAACAAAACTGAAGTGCTTGACTCGAGTACAAAATGATATATCATTGATAGCTTAAACGATTATCCTCTCAGGCATAGACACTAATATCTGTTATTCTGGTGTCATGTTTGTCTCAGGGGTGGTTTGCATAAGTGAATTACTTAAGAGCGTTTAAGTTCAGTTGCTTATTCTTAACTGAAAATGATCATCCTAACTGCACGGTAAACTCAACTTGATAATTATGATTTGGAACGTTCTTAACTCTAAGACTAAGCAAACTTAGCGCTGCAAAGATCGTCTCATACAACCTGGTCCAGGCTCTGGCCGTCTACCGATCTTTGCATGTTAGTCATATATGGTTATGCTTATCTGTTATTTGTGTCTGTGTTTTTCATTTGCTTTTTTCTCAGTAATTTTGCTGTTGCTGATGAGTATTTGCATGTAATGATTGTTTCTATGTCCTCAGTTTTCATCGGAGATGCAAAATATGTTCAGTTTGAATACAAAAAAACTTTGAGATAAAAAAAAATACAAAAAAAGCAACATTAACAAATTAAAGCTGATACACCTTTTCATCCTAAAAAAAATCATCTTAAGTTGACTACACAGAGAGAGAGAGAGAGAGAGAGACACACACACACACACGCACGCACGCACGCACACACACACATTATTAATTGAAAATTATTAATTCCTTTTGCGATGTCATGATTTTGTTTTTCCAATCAAACATAGGAGTCTGTCAAAGTAACATCAGAACAACAGCCTTTCACAGCTGCTGTGATGACTAAAGAGGTATAAAACATTGTTGATGAATGTGGTAAAAGTCACTTAATGTTATTTATTTTGTTTTTAAATATCTATTTCGAACATATACAATCAAGATTACTCTGACTGTTCACGACGACTGAGTCAGTGCTGAGGAAGTGAATGAAAAGTCGCAAAGGAATTGTGGGAAAGATGACCTTATATAGAAATTGTGCTATATATGTGACGTCATTTACCGGAAGTGAAGAGTAACCATAGTCGGCAGACCTTAGAAATTCGTCGAGTGAGTATTTTTATTTTGAAGCGAGTTGTTTCCTTTTACCCCTTGTATACACATTGGTCTTTTGAAGCTGAATATTTTAACCGATTTACAGACATATACTTTTCTTCGCGATCGTGAACCTTAGCTGAGGAAATATCTCAGTCACACAGACTCCCCGAAGAAGCTCCACCCTCGCGTTCCTTCGAAGCAGACATTCACAAAATCAAAATCTGGGTAACGCAGCATGATTTTGAAATTAAATACAGAAGGTATAGACAGTCCATGGTACGAGTCTTTTGTGATATATTGTTTTAGTGTGTATTTCAGTCTAAAATCGAGAAAGTAAAAGCTTGATCGGAAAGCATTGCGAACATGTCAAAATAAAGATAGATGGTGTCTCTGTGTACATATACTACCTTCAGACAGTAACAGTGTCACATTGTGAGGTTAAAAAAAAACTAAAAGAGATTATTTTTGAAGTTGTATTCTGTTTTATCTCGTTTTGCATTTCAGAAAATGTTATATGATGCATATTTAACAAATAATGGTATATTTTTGATGCAGTTAACCCATTCCATTAAAAAAAAATGGAGCAACTGAACACTGAAATAACATCTACACCAGTACTATACAAAGAAGAAGTGATAAAATCACATTTGTAGAGTATATTCTTTATGTTATTAGTCAATTATCATAGTTTGTCATCAACACTTTGTAAGTACCACCATTTAGAAAGAGGTAAGTTGAAGGTGGAACTCATCGACTCCAGTAGGCCAACATGTGCATAGAAAGGGAGCTTATAATTATAGCTTTGATCTGTACATTGATACAATGCCAGGAATTCTTAATAAAAAGTAAACTCTTTCACCACCATACACAGCTTTAGTCGCCCAAACAGTTCACCGCCATAGGTGACTAGTTGACATTGAAAGTCATGTTGAAACTAATAAAAGGACCGTTTAATGAGTAATCACTTATATAATATACTTTATATAGCAACAAAGCTTGACAGCTGTAGCTAATTTCATGCACAATAGAACAATGACTAACCTTTGCCCTTTGACCAAGTTTCAAGTGAAAAAGACCATTGTGTTGTTTTGACATGAACCTAAATCAGTAAATGTGTGACTGAATGAGAGCTTTTAGTCAAAATCATTTGGCACTGGGGAGTGTTTTTCACACAGGCTAAGCAGTGAAAGTGTCAATGGCAAACCTGACCTCCATCCATTCACCATGAAACCACAAACACTGGAACTAGAATACTCGACAACATACATGGGAATCTACCAGTTCTCAAATTTGACCTGTACACCATATTAACTATTAAAACCAGAAAGAAATCCAACTGAATCAGTGAATGCTTGACTTCCTAATACATAATCTTTAGAATTAGTAGAAATGATCAATCAAAAAACAGTTTACTAGATTGTGACTCTTAGTCTTACAAGCTATGCTGAAATACTTTGCATTGGTCTGAAGCCCCCACACTATGGACCAGGTAAAGAGAAATGAGATGCACTACCAGGAGAGCAGCCAGGCTGGTGACAGATTACGAAATATGGATTGTGTAATGCCTGTGCTGGAATTAGTGAAATGTCTCTGGGAGTGTGGATAGCTGAGGGACCATGCTCTGTAAGTATAAAAGTTTCAAATGAACAAAGGACTGGTGGACACCCCTGTCACAGATTATGTCTCAGCTGCACCAAGCCAAATACAATCAGCAGACACTCAAATATAAACATTTCCATCAAAACAAATATCTATAGATGTGCCATCAAGCACTTCAGTCAGGGGCTAGGTCTTCTTCCATTTAAAATCTCCATCAGATCTCTGTTAGTATTAATGTAGTATTAGGGTATGTATGCACACACTCATGCACAAGACTTGAGACTATGAGAGGCATGAACTTTTTTTTTTTTTATCAGTCTATGAGACATATGACTGATCATGGAGCCCCATCATCAGTTAGTGATATACACTACCAGTCAATAAAAGTCTCATTTAGAAAACGAAGAAATTAATCAGGTTGAATAATGTACACAATCACTAGAATCCATTTTTTTAAAGAAAAAAAAGTTCTACAATTTTTCACATTCAGTTACCATGTGTGGCCATGACATTACCAGCTAAGTGGAATACACTTGCTAATAATATTGAATCTTGCTGGCCATGTTAAAGACAAACAGGAAGTAGTTGTCGACCTTATTTTGGAAGAGTAAAAAGGCTGCAGACATCAATTTTAGCCAAGTGCTTGAAAGTGTGCAGGCAGAAGAAAAGAATTACGCAAATTTAGACAAGTGTGGTTTGCACTTTATTTTTTCCAGATTTCGCGGTGGGTGTTGGATAAAACCAGGAATCATGCGAGAATACAAGCTGGTGGTCTTAGGCAGTGGTGGTGTTGGTAAAAGCGCCCTGGTGAGTGAAGCTTGAAAGATGTCAGTTTGATTTTGTGCCTTGTTCTTCAGCAGTGGTGGTGCTGGAAAAAATATTTTCAAGTAAAACTGTGATGGCATTATAACCAGCTCTACTACAGTGATGTGCTGGCATCATAACCAGTTTTACTATAGTGATCAAGTGAACTGAAAAGTGTTAACTTTGTTCTGAGCTTTGTTGAATGTATGGCAGGAAAGACGATCATCTCTCATTCTCTGTTGCCTTTTCTGAATTTAATGTCCACTCATTGCATACTGGCTTAGTAAAGCAGTTTTAAAATTACAACTGTAGTACAAGTATTGTTGTTTATATTGTTGCTAATATTAAAAGTGTTGGAAGATTGTCATGTTTCTGAGTATATAAGTTCTGAGAAATGAGTTCACTTTCAGATGATTGTTGGTGACTTTTTCCCTGGTGTTTTTGTTGCAGACTGTGCAGTTTGTACAAGGCATTTTCGTTGAAAAATATGATCCCACTATTGAAGACAGCTACAGAAAGGTAATTCTTTCTCACTCTGTCTCACTGTCTCTCTTTCCTTTCTCTTACTAATCTGCACTGTAGGCGTACTACACAGTTTGTCTAGAGCTTTGTCTCATGCTGTCTGTCTCTGCTTTTCTCTCACATTCTCTTTTTCCTGTTTCTGTTCCCTGTTCTCTTCCTTCCATTGCTACTCTCTCACGTTGTGTAGTGTTTACGTCTATTTGAATGTACTTTCTCACATTCTGAGTCATTTTCCATTTGACATCTCTGCTGCACTTTACTCTCCTTAACCCCTCCTTGCCATCTACTTTTCTTCCATCATCCACCATCTTTTGTATCTTTTATAATGTGTTTCCTTGATACCTGCAGTCACTGAGCAGTGAGATTTTTGCGGTGGCAAGGAGAGGCATTTGGTCTGACTGTATGGGATTGTTGAATGTGACTGAGACTGAGCAATAACTGTGGAAGCATAAAGTTGCCTTTACTGTAGTGTATGTGGTTGGTGGGTGTGACTGTGAGACTGAGTGATGACTGGAAGTTGTGGTTCATGCCTGTGCAGGATGTGAACTGTAGAGTGTGTGTGACTGAGTCGAATCTGTGGTAAGATTTCAGTGACAGCACGTAGACCTTGATTCTTGAGATGTGGTTTTGTCAGTGTTGCCATTTATGTTGCAGCAAGTGGAGGTGGACGGACAGCAGTGCATGCTGGAGATCCTGGACACAGCAGGAACTGTAAGCATTGTCCCCTTCCCCCCCCCCCCCTCACCCCCTGCCTCCCCACCCCCCAAACCATTTCTGATTGGTTGATTGGAAATCAGATGGACAGGCTGGTGAACAGACAGATACAGACAGATGTGAACACAAAAAGAGATGGATATAGATAGTGAAATGTCTCCTCCTCCTCTTCTTTGTTCGTGGGCTGCAACTTCCACATTCACTTGTATTACGCTGCTGGTCAGGCATCTGCTTGGCAGATGTGGTGTAGCGTATATGGATTTGTCCGAACGCAGTGACGCCTCCTTGAGCTACTGAAACTGAAACTGAAACTCACTTGTATGTAAATGAGTGGGTTTTACGTGTATGACCATTTTTACCCCGCCATGAAGGAAGCCACACTCCGTTTTCGGGGTAGACAGTAAATTATAATTTGACAGTGATGGATAGATATAAAATAGATCATATTGTATTGTATGTTGTATTGTGTTACTCTTTCATCAGAAGATTGTCTTTGTAAAATTTGGGCTTATCTCCCCAGGGAGAGCATGTCTGTACAGTGAGAGTGCCCCATAACTAAGGGTGGATAAAATAAGGCAGGATTTTATTTAAGACTTCATGTGGTAGTTGTGGTGGCAGACTGAAAAAAAAGTATTAGAATCATCTCTGTGTGTCTTGGTTAGAGTTACTATGATATTATTATTCATTTGTTTCTATGCAAATTTAAAACTTTTATTGTGCTGCTCTTTCATTTCATGAGGGATGAGCACCGTTGGCATAATTACTCAGTTACAAGCTTACATAGTTTGTTTGTTATGTAACTTTCATGAAATTCATGTTTTTCAGTATCTGTTTTAGTTTAAGAGTAGTGATTAGTTCAGTGAAGTGTGTGACAGTGGCTTTTTGATGTGGTGCACAGGAACAATTCACAGCCATGCGTGATTTATACATGAAGAATGGTCAGGGCTTCCTTCTCGTCTACTCCATCACCGCCCAGTCCACTTTCAACGACCTTCAGGAACTCCGTGAACAGATTCTCAGGGTCAAGGACACAGACGATGTAAGTGTCACCTCTGTGTGCTGCCAAAATGTGTTTGAATACTTTGAGTACTTTGATTTGATGGGCACTTGCCATTGCATTTTCTGAAAATTGATTTGAATTTAAAGGCAAATTTCTGGAGATGCATATGTTAAAATTGCAATTCATTACTTCTTTTTTTTCTTTTCTTTTTTTTTTCTTTTTTTTACCCATTCTTATGATAATTTTTTTTTTTATAAGAGTTAAGATTCAGGGCTTCTGATTGTCTTAACTTTAAAAAGTTTTTGTCTCAGTTGGTTTTGACGCTGTCCTCTCGATTAGAATTTGGTAGCAGTTCAGCATTTTATGCTTGACTTGTTCAAGGTGCCCATGTTGTTGGTTGGCAATAAATGTGACCTGGAAGACGAACGAGTTGTCGGAAAAGACCAGGGACAGAACCTGGCACGCCACTTCAACTGCGCTTTCCTGGAAACATCGGCAAAAGCCAGGGTGAATGTCAGTGAGGTCAGTGTGCTTTCTTCTTTGGAGTCTGATTTTTTACGTTGATTAGCGTCTCTCTCTGGACCCATGTCCACAAACCTGAAGGAGTTTTGTTTTGGGAGAATAGTCTTAAAAGATACAGATTTTTGTTGTTGTTTTTTGTCCAATATATGTTGGTTGATGGGCAGATATTTTCAGATTATTCCTGTGCTAGTGGTTCACATCTTTTTCATTTTATTTTTCTTAATTTTGATTACTTTTGTTGAAGTCTTTTTTTTTCCCCCTTTTTTTTTTCAAAGCTGTGGACTGATTTTGTTAGGGATTGTTTGGTTGATAGGACACAAAGCTTTTTCATAAAATAAGATACAGTTCAGATAATTTTTTTAAGTCAGCTTTTAAAGTTGTTGCTTGCGAACAAGATAGTGGTTTAAAGTGGACCACCAAACGAACCAGATCACATTCAACATTTTCAAGTATGTAAGTTCAGGTCAAAACTGATTGGTCAAGATTCAGCTTTATCTGCATTACATAAACAGATAGTCTTTACAGTGGACCACAAAACTAACCTGATCACATTGAACATTTCCCAGTTTATCGTTCAGGTCAAAACCGATTTGTCAAGATGCAGCTAGATAAGCATTACAGAAAGTCAGAGGAGATAACATGAGATGCTCGTCTGGCTGTAGTTTTTTGTGTCAGTGTGCCTTGGAAGTTCAGTGCAGTTGTTTCACACTTCCATTTGCAGATCTTTATGGACTTGGTTCGTCAGATCAACAAAAAGAGCCCAGAGCAAAACGGCAAACGACAAAAACCCAAGAAGGGCTGCACAGTCCTGTGAACATCACCACTGATGTAAGTGCCTCAAACAACACTGCCCTCTTTACACATTGACAAGGTTGACATTTTGTCAAGAAGTATATTTTCTGTGCATTTTTTTTTTTTTTTTTTTTACATTTCTCGTTACTGTTTTTTTGTGTGGATTACAAATGCAGTTGTGTGGTACCATCAGTTGTCTCTTGCTGACATTCTGAGAAATAACTGTTTCAATGTTTTCATTCATCTGTTGGATATTGGAGTGAAATTGTCCAGGTGCTGTACAAAAACTTTGTAGTCTGGAAGATACGTAGGGTGGTTTCCGGGAGAGTGATTTGATGTTTGCTCCTGTAACTCCTCAGTGAAGTTCAGGATCGCTGTTAGGGTGACAGTTCATTTTCAGAATTATGAGGCGTTTACCACCTCTGCCCTTGCCTGTGCTAATGAAAGACTGCTTTTTTTTTTTCCTTTTTTTTTCTTTTTTTTTGTTGCTTTTTTTAAACTATGATGAATAAAAGCTGCTGAATTTGAGTCTCTATTTCTCTCCTTTTTATTTTATTTTATTTTTTCGTGTTGTGAGTCATTGTATAAACTGACTTTGTTTCACATTTGACTTGGCATTTGTGTGCAGCATCACCATTTTTTTTTTTTTCTTCAAACTTCAAATCTCTTCACACTACTCTGTCGTTTCCTTGTGGACACCTCAGCAGGACAGTCATGGACCATCAGCACGCTGGGTCTGCCGCACCTAGATCATCACAGCAAGGGATCAACATCTGTCAGTCAGTCAGTGATCTCCACCCCTCTCTGTTCCGTTCCTCGGACCCCCAGTCTGGACACTGCCTGACCCAGGAGCATCGCCTCTCCTCCTCCTCCTCCTCCTCCTCTTCCAGCAATCTCAGAACTCCCTTCAGCAATTCCTTCCCTCCAGCCCCTTTCCTGTGTCTGTGAGGGATGTCACAGCCAACCCCCCTCAAGTCCCCACTGTCTTATGACACTGCAATTCTGTCTCCATCGCCCTCCAGCAAAAGGAAATGGATTGAACGGAACAGCTTTCAGTCATTTGTAATTATTGAAGAGAATGTTGTGTGTCACAAAAGAAATTGAGGATTATTATTCCCTGTGTGTTGGTGATGATGATGCCTTTTTTGTGGGTGTGTGGGGGTGGGTCTAACTAAAACACTTTTTTTTGTTTTTTTGTACTGTTCAGATTGGCTCAAATGATGTTGAAATTGGAAAGGGTTCTCTGTTCTGAATTATCAGGTTTTCATTTTCCAGATGTGCTAAGTCCATTCTTTCTTATCTTTTCTTCTTCTTTTTTTTATTTTTAACTGTCAATATTTATCCAGTTTACTAACCTGTTTTTTTGTTTCGTTTTGTTTTTACTCCAGTTCTCATCGTCCATGTTGATCCAGTTTTCTAAAGAGGTTTTGTCTTTTTCTTTTTTGAGAAAAACAAATGTATATTTAACTTTGTTTTACAGCAAGGTATTGCAACAAGCTGTAAAATAAATCCACACAGTGTGGCAGTCTTGTTGATTTTGTGTACAGTCTGTAATGTATAAACTTTTATTTTGTTAGAAGGGATAACTTTCTGTTCTGTCTGACATAACTGTGGAACAGGTTTCAAACTTACATGTTTTGAGGTTGCTTTTTTTGTTTTTGTTTTTTTGGGTCACATTAATTTGTATAGCCTTTTGTTAGCCAGTGACCCTAAGTCATTTGCTGAGCATGTTCCCTGAGGCATGGTTCTGTTTTGGCCATTTATGCTGTGCATGATTATTGCTACACTTTCCATTGACTTCCCATGTGTTGCCTGTTGTTGCCAAGGTCGACAGCCTTTTTCAGCTTTTTTTTTTTTTTTTTTTTTTTTTTTTTTTTTAATCCTGCCTGTCTTTTCTTCCAACAAACCTTATCTTCTGTATCGTGTGAGCATGTGCTTTGTATCCCCCCCTGTAAACAGACTGAAGAAGATTGGTATTGTTGGTGCTAGTGTATTATGAGGTGGCACATGAAATTGGTACGCATCTGTGGCCAGTTGGGTTGAGAATCTTTTTTTGAATGGTGGCGGAGGAAGTGTCTTTCACAAGTTGAGTACAGAGAAAGGGAGGGAATACAGCTTTGTGGACCTGCAGATGCCCTGAGGGGAAGTGTGCCTTGCAGCTGAGAGACCAGTCTGTTTGTGATAATGAAGTGGGTACCACTGCACACAAGTGAGGGCATGACAGCAGAGTTATGTACAGTGAACTGACCAGGAGGCAAGACAACAGAAGATGACGTAACCAGGAGACAAGATAACAGATGACGCGAATCTGCCTGAAACAGAGGGGAACCTATGCCATGACTGTCAAGTCTGATACAGGAGTATCAACATAAATCTGTGTGGTAGTCAACTGTGTTAACCTTTTTGGCTTCAGCTGTTGTGCGGGTTGATTTTGCTGTCTGCAGTCATTCAAAGCAGCTGTCAAAAAAAGCAAGAACTTGGAAAATGTGTCTGAAATTTGTATGGAGATCCTCTCACCAGACAAACAAGGACACTTTCTGTTATGTGGCAAGTGAAAGGTTGATCAGTTTTCTGCTCAGCACAGTTTTGTTAGAGAATGACTTCAGTGTTTCATATTGCTTGTGGAGGTTGGCAGGGACTACTGGGAAAGCCCACCTCCCTCTGTGTGTCTTCCGTACTGGTTCTTCAAGCCTTCAGTTTTGGGTCACTTCTTTTTGGGCCGTGTCCTTTTGTTGCATTGACCGCTTCTGAACTCCGCGAGGCCCTGAAAGGGGTGGAGTTTCAGAAGCCCCTAGTTTTCTCCTTTTTTTTTTTTTTTTTTTTTTTCCATGAAGCCCTGTAAATAGGTTGTATATGCTGTAGCTCACTTCAAGTTCAAAATATGATTGTAAATGCTTCAGTTGACTTTAAATATGTAAATGCTTTGGCTTACCATTTTTCTGTGAACGGTAATTTTTAATGAGTATTAATTTTTCATTCCATAGAAAGTGACAGCTTATAATTGTCCTCAGAATACAAAATCCATTTTGTGGCGAGTGAGGAAAGCTAGGTGGTTTCAGTGTATGAAATCTTTTCATTCTGTTTAACATTTTTATGTGCATGAAGCAAGGACAGCTTGTCAGTATGTATGTTGGATTTTTTTTAGTCTGAATACGACTTCTGTGTGTATATTCATTTCACATCCGTAATTATATAAAGCCTCAATAGTATCTTTGCACATAACACTTGCGTTTGCTCTTTTGTGTGTGTGAGAGAGAACTTTTTTTTTTTTTTTACTTACTTTTATTACACGCTTGTAAATGGTTGGTGTGATAGTTCTCCAGGATTTTGAAGTGTTTTTGTTTTGGTTAGGTGGGCGTATGTGTGTGCATGTGTTGTTTGGACACGTAAGGACATGTTCTGTGTTGCTTTCAGAGAGGTGTAAAAATATTGACACACTTGGGAATAAAAAGTGGACACAAGTTTAACACATGCTTCTGTTACTGTAAACTTTGCTGCCCTTGGCAGAACATAGTGGAGTGAATTTAGACAGGTAGGAAAAAAGAAAAACAAAGAGTGATGTAATATTCAGTCTGTTTGACAAACCATTAATAAAAATCTGATGACAAGGTAATGTTAAATCCACTTGAAAATTTAAAAAAAAAAAAAAAAAAAACCAATGAGACAAAAGAAAAGCACTGCACCACCACTGTTTCTGAAATATTGTGCTGACTTCTGGACAGGTCAAATCAAGCCTGGGTTTGTACAGAAAGAAAAATAAGTTTAGGCAGCTTGCCAAAAGAAATCTTGTGTCATGACAAATATGATCTGCTGCTTATAATGGTTTCCGTTAGCAAGAGCTAAGCTTCAACTGTGGAGTCTGCTGTGCCTGGTGGTTCTCAAAACTTGCTCAATGGCTTGGAGAAAATGCGTAAGATTCAACAGCTGTGTTACTCAACCTGTTGTCAAAGCCACAGAGAGAGAGCAAGCACTGAAGCCTAGAGTGGAACCTACATCAGGCCAACCGTATGTTTTTGGATGTAATGATTTCATTGCATGTCTTTTGTGGAATGGCTGTATTGTTTGCAGTTTGGAGTAGTTGCGTTTCTGTTGGACTGTATTTTTTAGTGTGTTGTTATTGTGTTTGGGATTGCACATTGCAATAGTACGGTCTTTTTGCGCGCTTTTGTTGCCCTTTTGGATTCCTTTCAGTGACGGCTTCTGAAGCTCCTGTTCTAGTCTCAACATGTAATGTTTTTTGGGTTTTTTATCCTTCTTTCCTTACCCTGTAAAATGTCAGATACTTGTATTGAATAGTTAGTCACACTATGAAAAAAGAAAGGAAAAAAAAAGCTCTTTTGGAATCAGAATTGGCATTTCACTAGTTGTTTGGTTACTTGTTACATGTTGCTTTTTGGGGGAAAAATGATCGGGCTAACTCAACATTAATGATATAATGCTATCTGTTTTTTCTGTGTAACTTAAGATTTTTTTTTTTTTTTTTTTTTTTTTTTTTTTTAATACAGTAACCAACTGAGTTAATTCTTCACAGCGATTCAGATATAGATGTTTGCCCTCATTTCCTGCACAATGTTCCTCCCTAATGATGAACAGTATGCCTGTATTTGTCGTCTCTGAAGGTTTCTGGATTGGGGATGGTTGGGAAAGGGTGATGATGCATTATCAGTTAGCCTGTAAATTGTTGATGAACAGAAAATATTTTGGTAAACTGACTTGAAAACATATGGCGTGCTTTATTTACTTTGGTTATTTTATTTCAAAATACTTTGGTAGGTATGGCTTCAGTGGGAATAAAATAGTGGATTTCTTCCCCTTCTTTTCTCTTTATTCCTGTACATTGTGTGTCATGGGCTTGCATTAACTGGGCCGCATATGTGTGAGCCACTTGACTGTGCATTGATAGAAGCTAATTTATATATTACCAAAGGTATATTTTGGTAGGCTTTTTTTTTTTTTTGCTAGGCAGATATAATGAGTTAAAAAATATATGAAAAAGAACCAAGGGCATTTAAGTTGGACTTCCAGACGTAAGTTGGCTCTTGGTGGCTTGGTAGCCAACTGGTGTTGCATGTTTTATTTTGCACAGTTCTGGACTGCATTCTGATTGGTCTTGACACTTTCACCTGCATTTTTCTTCCCCATAATGCTCTTACTGATTGGTTGCAATAAATTTAATGAAATATGATTTGCTCGACTACACATTGATGGAGAGTGACTTTCCCTTTGGGGTGTCATGATTTTTTTTTTTTGATTTTTTTTTTTAATACATTTTTAAAACCTTTTTTCCCAGCCTTCAGAAGTATGCAGTAGTCATACACAAAGTCATTTACATTGCAACACAGAACACTAGACTATTTCTACTAGTCATATCACCTTAACCTTACACCAGTTCTACATGCTGTGAATAATGTCAATGAGATGGAGTGGAACACACTGTTTTAGAGTGTTCACCGTGATGCTTTGAATGAAAGAGGTCCATTGTGTTGAGCACATCTTGTTTCAAACCTGCATTTGTCAAAAGAACTTCTATTATTTTGTGTTTCCAGAGATTGACTGACCGGGTTGTGCTAAAATTGGACTGCAACAAAACTAAAATAGAGATATATACAATAAAGACTTCACAGATGTCTATTTCCACAACAGATCATGTTGAAAAGTCAGGGTGGAACTGTCAAAAGTTTCATCAACAAATTATGCAGAAAGGTCATGATCGTTTCGAGAATATTCCTGCCTCAGGCAACATCAGTTCTGTACTTCAGAATCAGTGGAAGGTGGTCATCAGCATCATTGGGTTCACTTTCAAATAAATATTTGTGACATTTGCTCTTCCCCATAACGCAGTTAACAAGTTGTTGAAATGCGACTCTCATGATAATGCAATATAAGCACGAAAATATGAGGGCTAAGTGAGTAGTTAACTCCTCTCTTTTGACAAAATGTGATAATCATGCGCCCCCCAACCCCTCCATTGAATGCTGACATCTCTCTGTTATATTGCAATAGGTACGGGTTGCTGGTTTGAACATTCAATTAGTATTCCTATTCCATCAGACAGGCCGTCTGTGTATGACATTGGAGAGAAAAATTGCTTTGGAGAAAAAAATTGCTCTGACTTCGATCCTTCACCATTCTTGCAGTTTTTTTCTTCAATTTTTGTTACCCCATAATTTGGAAGGTTTTGACATTCTAATGATAATGAGGGGGTGGCAACACCATTTTGGAAGTCTCCTTAGATTTAGGGCTATGTGGCTAGGCTAAAACAGCATTCTATGCTGGCTCATCCTGATGCCAGCCAGGCCTGAGGACACCTGCAGTGTTGGTTAGGAAATTTGAGTAGCATTCCAAAGGTGCATCTGTGAAGTAGATTACCATAGCCTTCCTATTTAGGCCTGTTGCGCCCTCAACTGTGGGTTGGAGCCAGCCACAGTTTGAAAAAATCTACCTCTGATGGGGCTGGAACCTTCATCCTCTTAGTCTCAAGTCTGCGATTAAATTACTTCACCCCCTGGTGTGTTCTTTCAGTGTTTCCCATAATTCCTGTAGTGTGTAAATGACATACAAAAATGACAAGCGATGCATTGATTTAATCCCTGTGTATCACAGCGACACGTTTTGAAAACAACAGCAGGTTGACTGCCGTCTTCCCTTAAGAATTTGGCAACCACAGACCAGAATGTAGCTTTTTCCATATCGAGTGTTGTTTTTGCAATACAGCTATACCTTGATTTGACCTTGGCCAAGTCTTTTGACAACACACAGTTTTAACAGTGCTGCTGGAGCTTCATCAGCTGATGTATGACTGTCAGTAATGTCCTACCATCAGAACAGCAGACGCAAGTCCTGTCCCGACCCTCCGGGCTTGAATTTGATTACAGTGGACAGCGTTGTACCCAGTTTAAATCCCTACTCTCTCTCTCTGCCAAGGTTTTTTTTAGGACAGTTGGTGTTGGGATGGTCCCCTATGACCAACTTCCCCCCAGTGCTGCAGCACTAAGAGCCAGCCATCTTGCCTCCTAGTTTGAGACTCGGAGTACTTCACAAAAGACAAAGCTGTAAGTGAATTCCCATTGCAGTGGAAAAAAACATTTATCATTTTGTTGTTGACATAACTAGTTTATGTCAGTGGTCTTGACCAGAAGCAAAAAAAGTTCATGGCCTGTTGGTGTTAAACAATTACCAGCGACATCTGACAGCAGGAAGGGAAACCACTTGAAAACACAACTCGCTGAGCCATCAGTCATTGCTCATCTCACTCCCCTCTCCATACTGTGCTATTACTCTCTCAATCTCTAATTGATCTGAGTATTCTAAGTGTTGTATTAGTATTGTTCTTAACGGAAAAAAAGGAACAGCTATCATGAATGTTCTAGAAACCTCTGGATACAATCCTTTCTGAATACCAAAAATAATACAAATGCACAGCCACCCTGTCTCTCTCTCTTCCCCTCATCCTCCTCTTTTTCCTTATTCTCTCCCTCTGTGGTAGTTTCACCGTTGCCCTCTCTCCCTTCCCCCTCTTTCTTTTGATAAAATTTACAAGCAGAACTGAACGGCAAGAAAGGTGCTTGTGGGATGTGATGGGATGGGGAAGATTCAATCTAGCTCAGCAGTAAGAAACATGCAAAGTCATGTTTGTTGTTGATTGAGCAATGCGTCCTTGGTATCCAGGAAACATCACAGACCAATCCACACAGATAATATATTACTGCGGTACACATTACACTGCACCTTATGACCCACCACAACATTTGACAATTGATTAAAAGCAATGACTCATTACAAGTTAGGTTAGGCATGCACTGATTGACACAGACAGCAGGCTTGCTCGCTCAACATGTAATTCTGAGGTGCCTATAGGCAAGGAAAAGGGAAGTTACTGGCTGCACCTGCTTTCAATTTCTCTGCCTAGGCAGAGAGGTGGTTTGCACAGGACAGGAATCAGACAGCTGCCAGAATCACCTAAGTATGTTAGATTATAAGTAATTTTATGGGGGAAATAATGTCGGAGATGTTGCTCTCATAATCAGTGTCAGTACTGCTGAAGCGCCAGACAAATCGATGGGCCTGGTACAACTCGGATTCCATGCAACCACTTGTAACTGCTGTCTGCACACCTGTTTTCCTCTCTAGACAGCATCTGCCCCAACTCCATTCTGTTACTATTTTAGATACTCGTCACACACACACACACACACACACACTGCTTCGGTTTTATCAATCTCTTTGTCACATACAACACGATACACACAGATGACAAGCCTTGTCGATCTCCCAACCCCTCCCATAGTCCCCCTCAAACCCGCTCTCTCACATATAAACACACACTCGTATACATATATAAACAGACTGATCAAGACTATAAATACATGAACATATAAGATGAAACGTTTGTTGTCGTTTTTCTTTTCTTTTGTTTTTGTTTCATTTGTTCCCTTTTTTCTAGACTGACCTTCAAAGATTGCCAAATTACTCTGCAATTTTTTAATTTACGGTCACTGTGAATCAGCCTTATAGTGTACAGAAAACAGCCTCACTTCAGGGAGAAACACTGCCTCACCACCAACAAAAAATACTTCACAACTCCAGCAAGCATAAACACACTCGAGTAATACTACATGCCATGAGAACCCACCTCCTCTTCCCACCACAAACCAGTTTCACAAGCTCACATTCACCCACAAAAAGAACTCCAGACTCACACATATAACCATTTATTACATTCCTTTACAACACTGAATCCAACATAAGCTAGACTGTAACAGCAATGGGTCTCAAAACTAGTGGAATTGGACAAAGAAGTTGTGCCTTTGCTCATTTAATGGGATAAAAACAATGGAAGACAAAAAGCTTCAAGTCTTGATACACTTCCAATTCAGAAAACACAAACATAGCCTAGATTACACCTTTATCTTAATCGATTTAGGACTCGAACTGAAATTTAAGGACATCTGCAAATATTAACTATTGAGGGAGCCAAACAATTTTTCAAAAAACAAACAAACAAAAAATGTCACATGAAAGTCACACTCAACTTTCTTAGCACTGCTATCAAGTGTGAAAAATCCAAAGATCACAGGAGGGCAAGTGCTCTGACTGATCGCACAATTGCCTGAAAAAAAAAAAGTAATGAAAACCTAAAGGCATGCGTCATCTTATACTGTTGACCTGGTAACAAACAAGAATATGTGGTACATCATATTTACACATACATGGTGCAGTTCTGGCTGAGAGCCAATACTACAACAAAAACAGGACTGAAACAAGTTAAGTACATGATCTACACAGAACCATGCATTGAAAGTAATAGTTTGTTTTTTTTGTTTTTTGTTTTTTTAATATAATGTACAAGTGACAGGTCTACTAAAATTACACCAATGCCAACATTTGACACGAGTAATACCAATGCTAACACAAATAATTCAACACATATCGAGTTCCATCTTGGACATCCACTTTTTGATTCTCAGTTTGTGCCCATTAAAGTGTGCCAGATTTTTTAGCTTTGACCCTGAATTACATTTTCCAATGCTGTCAGCAAGG
Source organism: Babylonia areolata (assembly GCF_041734735.1). NCBI lineage: Eukaryota > Metazoa > Mollusca > Gastropoda > Neogastropoda > Buccinidae > Babylonia > Babylonia areolata. Next base: position 11,497,102 of record NC_134900.1, on the reverse strand, counting down.
GTACTAACGGAGTCATCCAGTATTGCTCTCCACTTTTCAAGACAATGGTTTTCTTTAAATGTCCTCATTTCAATGCAGTCATATGTTCTTGCTTCCACTGCCCATTCATAAAAAAATGCAACAAATTCTGTCGGGATAAGAAAAGGTAAGCTGAAACTGAAAGAGTGAGGAAATCAATTTTCAAAGTTTACACACACACACACATGCACACACTCGACATCTCTTCCTTTATTTATGCTTCCTCAGACCTAAACAACTATGTAACATTTCAAATGTGACAACGAGATTTGTCTGGTTTCAAGAGACAATAGCTAAATAACAGGATAATGTGTAAATGCAATATTTTGCAAATGGGTGACATGTGGTTACCAGGGATGGCAAAAGTCATGTTATCCATCACAAAGCAGAAGGCTTGTCCAATACTTGTGCAGGACTGAATAAGAAGTAACAGAGATTCAAGGAGTGCTGAGACCAGGAACATTGTCGAATTCAATGGAATCAGAAACAGGGCCAATCAAAAGCATACTGCATCCACATGCCAACTAAAAGTCCATTCTTGAGCTGAATTCTAGAAATAGCAGAAATACTACAATCCCATATAATTTCATTTATGTTAATAACATCTCATGTCTTAAATAACTGCCCTTTTTGTTGTTTGTTTAATAGTTTACATTTTTCCTAAAGTAAATAAAAAATCAGAGCGAAACTGAAATTATACAATTTCAAATGTTACTCAAAACAGTAATCACCCAAAGCCAAACTGTGTGCTTTCAAGTTGCCTGGCCTCAAAAATCTTCAAATTTGTGCTTATTACATTCAGTTCAAGCCATTGTACATATTCAAATTATATATATAAAAAAATTAAAAATTTAAAAAAAACCCAAGGATACAAATGACAATGGCAGAATCCAGCTGCTAACTTTTTTTTTTTTTTTAAATCCTTATCATACCTAAATAACAGTCACATCATCAGTACAAAACAGATGACTTTACTGCTTCTTCTAAATTAACAATTTCTATAAAATAAAATAAAAACTATTCAAATACTTACAATATCTCCTCGTGAATACCACCATATTTAACATTGGACAGAATCAAAGGAAATCACTCCAACAACATTTTGTGCCTATTTTGTCTCATGACATTGTCAATCCTCTTCGTGCCCCCTGGCACGTGCAAATAAGGCCACCATCACAGATCTCCACTGCTGTCCTATCTTTCGCTCACTTCCCCCAGGTATATCCATTCTCCTTCACTTCTTTTTCAACTTTTCTGCATCATGTCTCCCTTGGTTTTCCTCACACTCTTTTTCTGTCTGGTGTCCAACAAAGGGGTTTCTCTTGGGAGTGTATAAGTGGAGTGATGGCCTAGAGGTAACGTGTCCGCCTAGGAAGCGAGAGAATCTGAGCGCGCTGGTTCGAATCACGGCTCAGCCACCGATATTTTCTCCCCCTCCACTAGACCTTGAGTGGTGGTCTGGACGCTAGTCATTCGGATGAGACGATAAACCGAGGTCCCGTGTGCAGCATGCACTTATCGCACGTAAAAGAACCCACGGCAACAAAAGGGTTGTTCCTGGCAAAATTCTGTAGAAAAATCCACTTCGGTAGGAAAAACAAATAAAACTGCACGCAGGAAAAAATACAAAAAAAATGCGTGGCGCTGTAGTGTAGCGATGTGCTCTCCCTGATAAAAAGAGAAATACAAATATAAATACAAGGTGGCGTTCAAAGGACATGTCCTGTATCCAGCACCATCTTCTTCACTTGGTCACAGTAGTGATGTTCTGCATGGAGGTTCTTTTCTCAAGTTCAATGGTGTTTAATCAAAAGATTTCTGCGACAGCAACAGTTCTGGAATGTTTAAAGTTTATTTTGTGCTTATGCGTCCCCAGTCACTGTCATTTTTTTTTTTAAAGTCAAGACGAGACGCAAGAATCTTTGATCTTGGTCTGGGTGTCTGCACGACGATGGGAAAGAAGGCTGATGTCTAGCAAAGTCCAGATTCTCAAACAGTAAGAGTCCCTATGATTCATCTTCTGCCAGACTGTACCACATTTTACATGATCAAGTCAATACAATATAATATTGTGACGTTTGGAGGTTTGGGTTTTGTACTTCTTGACAATGATTTACAGGAAAAAGTCCAATCAAAGACAACTAATCATATCTTTAAAAAGTTACAATTCATTTATTATTTATTTGCAGAACTAATTATTCACTGACTTCAAATCAGCTATCCCTTTCTAGTCTTTCACAATGAAAAAAAAAAAAAAAGAACTATGATAAGGGAGAGGGAGCTGGTGGGGGAGGGATGGCAGATACAACCTGATTCCTTCATTATTGCACAAAATCAACTTTGACTGCTGAACAGGTAACCAGAGACAATCCCTGGCAAATGTAATGCATCCCAGCTTTGAAAGCACCTTGAGAACACGTTCACAACATATCCACTGCAACAAAACACAGAAACAGACAGACAAAGAGCAACAAACAAATAGTAAAAATCAATTATACACAGATCAACAAAGTTCAGCAGGCTTTTCAAGACATGGTTTGGGTGGGGTTTTGGGGGTGGTTTTTGTTGTTGTTGTTGTTGTTGTTGTTTGTTTGTTGTTTATGTTTGTTTTGGGGTTTTTTTGTTTTTGTTTTTTTTAGCACAAAAGGAATGACAATTCAATATGCCTTCTTGACATGGTTTTAGTACACAAAGATGATAATACAAAAGGCTTCCCAGTAGAAACGCAAGGGATCTTTTGGTCACCCAAAGACATCCACTCCCCATCCCCACCTCACCAACCCTGTTCCACCACATCCAAAACAGAGGCTGGTTCTTCAGCACACTGCATCAGATTCAGACCAAACTCAGGACTCTGTGTGTGTGTGTGTGTGTGTGTGTGTCCCCGATAAGAGCTTCCTGCGGGTCACAGACATCAAATCAATACTGTCACATAATGCTGTTGTGATTTTCAAACATCCACATGTTTATTCAAAAACACCAAGAAACTGATCCACTGAATGAAGAACAAGCTTCAAGAATAGAATTAGTGTTACCTGGGTTTGGGTTTGTTTGTTGCTGTTTTGTTTTGTTTTGTTTTTGTTTGTTGTTGTTGTTGTTGTTTTTTGTTTGTTTTCTTCACTGGTTGGGACTTGGTGTTGGAAGATGGGAGCATACTCAGAAAAGTTAGAACCCAGCAGGTATGGAAAAAAAAAAAAGAGAAAAAGGGGGGCCTAGTTTGCATCAGTTTGACATGGTACAGTATATGACACCAAATGTTGTTTTTTGTTTGTTTTCTTCACTGGTTGGGACTTGGGTTTGGAAGTTGGGGGTGGGGGGGGGGGGGGCATACTCAGAAAAGTTAGAACCCAGCAGGTATGAAAAAAAAAAGAGAAAAAAAGGGGGATGGTGGGGGAAAGATATGTGAATTGGAAAGAACTAAAGATATGCAGCAGAAAGAGAAATTCTTTAGAGAAAATACTTTAACAATCTTAATTCGATGTGTGCACAATCTGAATATAATTGCTGAGGGGAACAAAACAGAAACTCTTGACCAAAAGAACTTTTCTCTTCAACTGAGAAAAAAAATAAAAGCAGCCTCCATCCAACAAATATACTTTCAGAATTTTATGTTACTTATAATACTTATTATGTTTTTGTCTTTTCTTTTTTTTTTTCTTTTTTTTAATCATGATACATTAAAGATATTTCTAGATATATTTATAGGAGTTATTTCCATTAACAAGAACCTACTGAATGATTGATTCTAGACCAGCCAACCATTCAGCATTTCTGGGTTGAGAATGTGTTTAAAAAATATATCTTAAAAATTTTCAGAAACCACATTTAAAATATTGGGAAAACAAATAAATCAATAAAACCAACAACAACAAAAAAACAACAAAAATCAATAAAACCAAAAACAACAATCAATGACCTTGATTACACTAGTAAACCTTATGGCTGACAAAAGTGTTGGAAACAAGAAATATATCAGCCACTTTACTTAATATACCATTGCCAGCTCAGAATTCTCTCATGAGAAGGTGATGCAGTATATGTTTATATCACTAAAAGAACAAATAAAACTTGACTTCTATAATACTAAACAATATCAAATGTCTTGTATTTGCTTATCACTTACACTATTTGCAACTACTATCAACATTTCTGAATTTGTGAAAAAGATATGCTTCTAGCACATTGCATACCTGACGAAATAGGAAATAAGAGTAACAGATACATGTGAACCATAAGTCTTGTCTTTGTCACGGGAATTAAAAAAAAAAACACAAAAAAACAGAACTTGTGGTCCCATATAAACAGATGTATATATACCCCTGGATTGACAGGACGGAGGGAGGGAACAGTGGTGAAGTCTCCTGTAAATAAAGTATCCAATCTAATCTTACCTTTTGTAAATACATTAAAAATGATAATAATAATAATAATAATAATAATAATGAAGATGAAAACTGCACCACCACAGTACGTTTAACGCAACACAGACGGGAAGCAAAAACAGTTATTAAGTAAAGGCCATCACAAAACAATTCATAAGTTGATACAAAATAACTGGACACTTATCTTTTCTTTGACACAGAATAATGTCATGTCTGTTTAGTGTGTGCTATGTGTATTTCTTGAGGGTTTTTTTTTTATAACTTACCATTTCACATGAAACGTTCAAGAAAGAAAAAGAAAAACAAAATAATTGTAAGTTTTTTCAACTTTTTTTCCCCTTCCTTTTTTTATTTATTTTTTATTTTATTTTTTATACTGTTTGTTTTAAAGGCTCATGTTCAGAATTCAAGTCCAGTTAATTGCATCCAAAAATCTTATCACTCTTTCCATAAGTAATTTGGAGCGAAGCAATGGCTTTGGTCTTGACAACCAAATTTACATGTTTTTTCGTTTGTTTGTCTGTTTTTCGTTTTTCATTTTTGTTGTTAGTTTTTGTATGTTTTGGGGGTTGTTTTTGTTTTGTTTTTGTTTTTTTGTTGTTGTTGAATGACTTTATTTCTCTATCTTTTGTATTCAGTTTCACTCAAAGACTCATGGTAACGACATATTGTCAACAAAATGTTTAAAGATAGGGAGGGATCACGATACAGACCAGGAAGATAGGAGAAAGAAACAACAGAAGAATAAGAGATTGGGGAAAAAAAATATCTTAAAAAAAAACAAAAAAAACACTTGATTAGCAGTTCATTGGCAGCACCATACTGCTGACACCTACAAATAGATGCAACAGCAACTTATACTGGCAGAAGAACTATTTACATACAGGTTTTTCCACATTCCGATAATAATAACGACAAACATATAGTACCCAGACCCAAAAATGGCTACAGAGACAGCAGGTAGACAGTCAGCCCTTTCTCTCTCTCTTTTTTTTTTCCTTTCTCTCTCTCTAGAAAACAGAAAAAGAAAAAGACAACACCAAGAAGCATGCAAAATAGTTTACATTATGTACACAATAACAAACAAACAAACAAAAAAAACTCATGGACTAGACTGACTTTGTTGTACCCTTCCTTGTTTCACTACCACCACCTGCTCTTCAATGATTTGTGCTCATGACATGTTTAGTTTAGTTCAATGGGAGGTAAAAAAAAAAATTAAAAAAAAAAACAACCAAAAAAACAACTACAACAACAAAATAATAATAATAGAACAATAACAAAAATGTCCGTTTCATAAAACTTGTCAAATGGAAAAGGCAGACACAGAAACGAACCTTCTACAATACAAAACACATCAACATCCTGCAAATTATTCTCACCCAGCAAGTACCAAGAGGTTATCTTAAGGAATTGGTAGTTTAAAAAAAAAAAGAAGAAAAAAAGACACACACACACACACAAAAAAAAAAACCCACTGGAAAGAGCAGGCTGAATAAAACACAACCTACAGTCTATGCAATTTCTGACAAACCCAGTGACAAACTCGGGTTGGGAGGGAGATATGTTTATCATATTCATACACTTACAACATGAGAAGAAAAAAAATCATGTTCATTATACACTCGCAGCATAAACAAACACAGCAAAATATCCACAGAACTGCACATAACAAAAACATATCAGGAAACGTGAGAAACATTCAATGCCATGCTGCAATCAGCAATGGAAAGCGACATAATCATCTGGACAAAAAACAAAGAAAGGAAACCACCTCCCTTCCTGTATTCAACATCATGCAGCCAATATCCATAAGGATTTTACACACTCCTTCATAACCCCCTCATCACCCTCAAAAAGAAACGAGAAAAAAAAAAAAAAAGAAACACACACACAATTAATATACTCCCCCAACACCCCTTAAAAAAAAGCAAAAACCCCAAACTCACGAAACAAACATATAGAAACAACATGCAAATCAGTACCTTAATATACAGAATGCTTGACAGAAAGTTGGCAAGCAGCCAACTGATGACTTTACCATCAGTGCTACATCAGTGCATGACTAGGTCACAGTAGATATGGAATGACATTGCTCTCTGTTACCTTAAAGTAACAATACATCATCATTACTCACATGAAAACATTTTGTGTATAGTGTATCTTCTTTTTTTTTAAACACTGTGCTTTCAACTTGCCAACTGCCCTTAAATCATGTATCAAATGTAAATAACAATACCAAATATTCTGAAAACACACAAAAAAAAGAGAAAAATTTGGTACATAAATCTGACAGGAAATGTTCTTCAAGTAAACAAGTAAACAGTCATCATCGCAAAAGGTTCATCTTTGTTCATGCAGAATTCTTTCCAATCATGAGTAAAATATCATCTCCTTTCACCAGTTATCAGGTCATAGAAAATCTTAGAAAATAAAATAGCACAACGAAGAAAAAATATATCTAAGAATATATATATATATATATATATATATATCATCAATGATGCATAAAATCTAATTCAAACATGATTCATTTGTTCTAACTTGAATGACTTCCCCACAATTTTGTTCTTTGTCTTCAGAATTTATTGACTCCCACTTCTTACTTCTTCTTCTTCTTCTTCTGCGTTCGTGGGCTGCAACCCCCACGTTCACTCGTATGCACACGAGTGGGCTTTTACGTGTATGACCGTTCTGACCCCACCATATAGGCAGCCATACTCCGCTTTCGGGGGTTCCCACTTCTTACAACACACAGCCAATCAAGCACAGCTTGGGTATCCATCCAGAAAGGAAATATACATTATCACGTAAAAATTCCAAACAATTTCAACCATAACTGCCACGTTAAATAAAAAAAAATGAAACACAGCAACACTTGGCAAAGTAAACAACAATAATCTGTAGGCCATGTGCACACATACTCGCACCACAAATCATATTAACTCATGAGAATAAATAATGAAGATGTGTCTAAGAGAGGATAAGGTGACATTGTGAGAAAAGAGCGACAAGCATTCAGAGACATCAGAACTGCCTACAAGAACTACCCACTGATCAAAAAAGGGAAGAGACAAGTGGTGTTAACAGCTTTGGATACGACTTCCATATATCCCCCTCCCCAACACCCTGACTTCATCAGTGAGATGCTGATGCGATCCCCCTATCTCCCCACCATCCTATTTTACGTTGTTTGAAAGCACTGTGCTGCAATAATGATGAGTTACTATGCATCAGTGGGAAAGAAATAGGAAGACAGTTTTGATATTTCACTATTAATTGTAATGGTACAGTACAGTTTTGATATTTCACTATAAATTGTAATGGCTCTGTACCAGTGTTTTCTTTGTGTAAACATACACTCAGACATCATCTGCAGCTAACAGTGACATCAGATTAAGAGTATTTTTTCTATCTCACCCCTGTCCTCCATCAATTCTCCTTCAATCCATCCCATCACTCTTAGACGCCATTCTCAAGCTGAGAGATTATTACTTGATCAACGCTGATTCACGAGACTCGCAAAGCAGAATACACTAATTCCATCTGGAACAGTGGTCTATGCTGAGCACAGGCCAATAGTCAGTTTTCTGGCATTTTGAATGGCAAAAAGCTCGAGTAAAACAGACCTGATTTGACTCTTCATAGCATCAACTTGAATCCTTTATCAGATAATTCAACCGTGGTGCAACAATGTGTTCTTTCTCGAACACATAAACACACATACATACGTACACTTGCACATAGTGGAATCATCTTTTGAAAGCAAGTCCTTTTGTAATCCTTTCAACAACAACAACAAAAGAAGTATAAAAATTTTTAAAAATTTAAAAAGACTTGTGACCAATGACAAGTTTTATGCTCATTTGTTTAGCAATTTTTTTTAAGAGAAACTTATGGATTAAAATGGTTTTAAAAACTAAAGCTATCCAAGTGAGGAAAGTATGTCTGAAAAATATAGTCAACCACTTTCTAATATATTTTCTTTTCAGTCCAACTTGTCAAAAAAACTTCTTTTTTTTTCTTTTTTTTTAACTAAAATACAAGTGGCACAGTGTCATCCAAAACGAACTGACTTCAAAAAGTGTTAAAAACTTGCTGGTGATTCTTGATAAATGACAGGCAACAGCTATGCAATCAGCATGTGAATTAGCTTGTACTGATTCGGTGTCTTTTGATTTGGCAATCTAAAAGCATAAAAAAAAAGTGTGTGTGTACACATACATGTGTAGTTTTAAAGACTGCATCTCTTTTTGTATGTTATTTTCTGGTGAGATGTCCACAGTTCACTATCGTGAGATTTCTGTCTCTCGTAATGTCAACAGTTAATTGAGAGGTGTCTGTGGTGTCAACAGTTAGCAGGTTCGTCATTAACATTTTTTCACATGAGCGCCTGCGCTCTAGTTTCAGAATTTTGATGAGCGCAAATTGAAAACTAAGAGCGCACACTAAAAACTTCTTCTTCTTTTCGCCATCCCCTTCACCGTCAGCCTTCCTTTTTGGGATCAAATATTTCAGCATTTTGATTTTGCACGGCCGCGAAATCGATCGTGTGCTCCACTTTTCTACTCTTCAAGTCTGAAGAGCGCTCTTTTGCATAGCCTCCCCTGATTCACTAGGCCTACTTCCGGTTGAACAAACAAAACGTAAACAGACGGCTTTCAAACTTCGGTAAATGCAAAACGATTGCGCTTTAGACTCTTGTTTGTGAGGGACAATGGAATAACAATTTAGATACAGCAGTGTATGCTTATGTCTTTTCAAAATCAAGAGCGCAAGCGCTCTGAGTCAAGGAATTTTCCAGAGCGCAATTTGTTTTTTCAGAGCGTTCCGCTCAGCGCTCCCGTTAGTGACGAACCCTGGTTAGTAACCGGGAGATATGTCTGGAGCAATGTCAACAGTTATCAAGAGATGGCTGGTCCAATTTCGACAGTTTAATCTCTTCAAATGAGTTTGAAGGATTCACTGCAATCGTCTCACAACAACATTTCCACAGGTCTGTCAACACTTAACTGATAATTCACACAATTCATCGTAATACAAATGGCACCAAATTTCCGCAGTTTAAAGAGCATCTATTTCCCCGTTGAAAGGTGTTGCGCCTTGTTATCTGTCTGCATTCAAAATGATTCAATGATAAATATTAAAGCTTCATTGTTAAAAATCATAATATTAATACTAAAGAGTGTGCAAGACATGAAAAAGAGGAGCGAACATGAGAAAGACCATAATGTTGTAAATGAGGAAAAAAATACAGAGCTCAACAATACCCATACATAGTCCAATTGATAAACCGCTGATGGCCAAAAAATGTCATCTGATTCACATCCATCCAACAACAAAACAGACATAATTTCACAAATTACTATTTAAAAAAAACAAAACAACAAACCCCTCAACTATACATAAATTAAAGATATATTCTCCAAAGCAAGAAAAAAATATGTCAACAACTACTTTGCATCTACATTTTGACATGGCAGTGATGCGTTAAAGCAAGTCCACACGAACAAAACACATTCAGACGTAACCCAAACTATGGTGCTTTTAAAAGTTTTATATGCCTCGGTTATTTACTGTCCAAATCTATAATGTGCCTGGATACTGTTGTAAAGATTGAAATATTCTACGATGCAGGATGGAACAATTAAGAGACGAGAACACATTACTGTCTGACATGGCATGACTGATTCCTTCATTTTTCATTGTTGCCTTACAACCCAACCAACCAAACATGGCTATGCCATGACAGAAAACAGCTCATACTGATCATGTAAAACCTGAAAAAAAAAAAAAAAAAAAAACTGGAAAAGAAAATCAGGCACAAGTACAGTCATCGTTATACACATAAAGCTGTAACATGCATCTGACTTTTGACCATTCCATTAATTTTTCAATAAAGGATTAAACAAAAAAAAAGTGACCTGAACACCATATGATGATTTTGCATAATACACAAAACTACATTCAAAAACTGACAAAAAAGCTATTTTTAAAAAAAATTCAGCAGGAACTTGCATGTCCTATGTCCCAAAAAGAATTCAACTGAGTAAAAATGCCCAATTATCAAATCCAAAAAAGTTAATTCATATTCAAGGCTTCCTAGGAAAAAAAAAAAACAACAAAAACATATATAGGTGAATGGACTGGCAAGGCAGAAAATAAGAAATGAAGAGATGACAGAAAGAAAAAGAGAAACACAGAGAGCAACAGAAAACAAGAAATTTCTAACACAGAATTTCCAGACGGCTGAGATACTACTTATACTGAAAGAGCCCTTGGCATTCTTATAAGGGACTCAAATGAGAAATTCAAAATGTATAAAATAGATCAAGACATGAGGTAAAACATTCAATATAAAACACATTCTTACACAAACATACACACCTTTTCAGCCAAAATCGTTTACATGATATGCAAAACAAAAACCAATCAACAAAGCAAAACAGTGGTGTGAAATGGATGTTTAGCATAACTGCCATAATGACCTTTCTTCGGTTTCAATTCACACAATGCAAATTAATGTATACTAATGAAGTTGACAACAAATCTGACTCAAAAACATGCATTAATAATTTGAATTTGTTCCATGATAAAACTTTTCACCTTTTCTCAAAGCCAGTTCTATTGTAAATCATGAAAAGCACCCTTGAAAAAAAAAGATCAGTTCCATCAATCAATCCAATAGGAAATTTTCATTAAAAAAAAAAATACAAGCAGAAAATTTTGTAAATCAATCTACTCAGTGTCAAATGTCTATATGATGCAGTATCAAAAGTAAAGCTCAACAATTCCTGATGTGATCACATAATTGTCATGTCACTTGGCTCCCGAGAGTCATGTCTATGTCAGCGACCATCAGTGTCGTCAATGTCACAGAAGAGTGAAGATGTTATGACTGGTCGAAGCTGAAAGCATGGAGACTATGCCACTGACCTTCCAAGTTCCATGCTTTTGACTCGAGTACCTAGAAATGCATACACCGTACAGATGGAATGCATCTTTTTTTTGTCAGTGACTCATAACCCTGTTGTGTGGCAAGTAAGCAAGATGGCAAATCTTCCATAAACAGCTGTCAGAGCAAGCACAAAAACTATCATAACATACGGTAAGTACAAAATCAGCTGTACATCTTTGACAAGCAACACAAGACAGTTCAGCAGATATGTGACCCGCAATAAACCGTGCAGGTTTATTGGGGCAAACATCATTCATTAAAGTGCAGTGTGCTCACAACCATTCCTTTGGTTGAAAAGTGCCATGGCTCAGAGCTTTTCCTCGTAGTTGTACACTTTTAGCGCCTTTTAAAACTGGTCAGCGGGACGGGATTCCATCAAACATAAAGTAACAAACAAAATTGTACAGAATAGTCACCACATTCTAAGCCATATTTCGTGCAGAAGGTAAAGTAATCATGCATATTATATTCAATAATGATTATCTGCGGGCATTTCATGACTGGTTATTGTAATTTGTACCAACTGACAGACCAGACTGATCTTCAATAAATGAATAATTCATAAACCTTCAAAAATACAGGGAATCAAACCATTCTTTCATTGGTCAATTTGTAGTTCAAGTAAACAACTGCAGAAAGTGCATAATAAATTATTTGCTTTCTTTTACGTTTTGCCTTCAGAAAACCTAACCTTATTCAATCAAATTACTCATCCAATCATTACCACACCAGAGATGGAAGTATTTAGTTCCTCATTCCTAAACGCTTGCAAAGGCAAAGTTGTTTTCCCCTTTGGCTGTGAAACGAACAATACAAATGTGATAGATCTCAGAAAACTATGTGAGGCTAGAAATTCACAGGTGAACAAACCAGCAGATCAACAAAGAAAAACGGACAAGAAACAGCGCAAGATCAAAACAGAACTTCCTGTTTAAAGAGAACAAAGAAGACTTGAAGGACAAACGCCAATACAGTTAATCAACTGGCCATACGTATCACCATGTTTACTTATAGTACTCACACACACGTTATCTTACAAATCCAACCTGGTCACACGTACCTTGTCATCCATCGAAACTACAGCAACTTGCATGCTCTTGTACTAGTGAAATCGTACACAAGTTGATCATTTTGATGAGGATTTGTAAACGCAGATCCCAATACACTGCTTGCCACAATCACTTAATGTTGGAAAGCTCAAAGTCAACCAGGTGAATGCTGTGTCAGACAGGAACAGTGCACTCCATACAATCAGACAATCTCCTCCATTGTGCAAATGACCCCATGTTTGTAAAGCGCTTAGAGCTTGGTCTCCAACCAAGGAAAGGCGCTATTTAAGTATCCATATCCATCTATCCATCCACTGTCAGATAAAAGAAAATAACCTCTCAGGATCTACTGTCCATGGAAACCACTGCTGACAAGTCCGTCTAGGGCACACCTCCAGAGGGGGGTGGAAGACCTGGAGCAGGAGCCGACATGTGAGAGCCCATGGAGGCCATGTGGCCCATAGCGGAAAGGGGGCCAGGGCCCTGCGGGGCGTGTGAGGGCTGCATGGGGTAGTGCTGGCCCATCATGGGCGAGGGCATCATGGGCATGAACATGGGGTTGGGCATGGGGTTCAGCATGGGGAACAGACCCGGGTAGCCCAGCGACATGGCTGAGTTCCCATACATCGATGACGTGGAGGAAGGCATGGACATGGAAGGGGTGTGGCCCAAGCTGTTCATGCTGCCACTGCCGATCCCCAGCCCTCCGACCCCTGCCCCTAGGGAGGTCCCCGTACTGCTGGGGCCGCTCTCCACACTGCTGGTGGGGTTGCTGGACGTGCTCAGACCCATCCCACTGCTTCCTGCCTCTGGGAGCAGACTGCTGGTGCTGCTGCCCATCCCGCCGCTTCCACCGGGCTGAGTTGGCAGCGAGCTACGCTCCGCCGTTTCATCCAGGAGAGACCGGAAGCTTCCCATGCTGTCAGAGCCCTGTCCCCCAAAACCGTAGCCTCCTGGCCCTCCTCCCGCACTGCTGCTGAAGCCAGAGCCCGCCCCACCCAGACCCTGGTGGCTGAAGGGGCTGCCCATGAACCCCGGGTGAAAGCTGGGCAGGAAGGGGTAAGACCCTGGCATACCCAGACCCTGGCCCATCATGGGGAAGTTGCTCTGCGGCGGGGGGGCCATACCGAAGGGGCTCAGACCTGGGTGGAAGTAGGAAGGATTGGTCGGGGTGAAAGCGGAATGGGCCGACTGGTAGGAGGCAGCCGGAGTGGCGGCGGTGGAAGAGGATGAGGGCAGAGAGGTGGCCCCACTCATCCCATGGTGGCCGCCATGACTGCCGCTGCTGCTGCCTGGCATGCCAGTGGAGGACCACCAGCTGTCCTGGTAGCGTCCCTCCGGGTGCTGGGGGGTGGGGTGGGCGATGGGCTGGGCAGGGGGCAGGGGCTGTGAGGAGGCAGCGGCGGCTGGCAGTGACTGTTGCTGCTGTGGCTGTGAGGGCTGCAGAGCCTGTGGCTGTGTGGGTGGCAGACCCGGGGTGGGCTGGGAGGGAGGAGGAGGCACAGCCTGGGTGGACTGTGTCTGGGAGGGTGGTGTGGGCTGAGGAGTTGCTCGCTGAGTCTCCCGCTCTACGGGCGGTGTTGGGTTGCTCTTCATCTCCAGTCCTTTGGATCTTTCTGTGCCACCTGGATGAACAACAAACATGTTTCAATGAATATGTCAAACATGCATTTTCACTGGAATGCATGCATGCATTTTCAGAAAAGACTTCTTTTTTTCCAGATATGACTATCAACTCCTCTCTGAGTCCCTTCAGCCAGTTCAAACCAAGAAGTAGACATGGTTTTAAGTTTGCCACAGAGAGTCCTTGGTCTGAACTGCCACAAGAGACACTGGAGATTTAGTTGACAGCATGTGAAAATGACTAGAGCAGGCTACATTACATGTCTTTTCTTCTGCTTGGCAGAGCTGAGAGACTTATTCCTTTTCTTCCTTATGATCAAGTATCTTTTGCTGAGAACCAATAGCACACTTGGATAAATTCAAATGTGTTTTGTTTGGTTTTTCTTGATAATTTGTTTATCCAATCACATTTTTGCAAAATATGAGTGCTACAAAACAGATGATATGTAAAGGTAAGAAAACAGATCTTGACCAAACTAAAAGACAAGCATACAGACACTGAGACCGGGCACATGCCCATATTCAAACTCCGATCAATCGGAATTACACAAAGTTATTTTCCTTTCTTTCCTTCTCTATTTCTGTGCTTTACGTATGCTGATAAAAAATAAAAAATTCCTGAATAAGAAAGTTAACCAATCACTTCTTGATTGTGAAAAGCGTTTGATTTCTAACATAAATTCTTTTTTCTCTTCCAACCACCAGAAAATAGATGTTATAGCTGATATGGGCAAACAAATGAAGCTGTCTAATCTGTGTATTGATCCAGCTTAATTGCAATTTTTCTCTTAAACCTTCAAATTACTCACCAAAATAATCAAACCACAAAGAGAAAACAGACACTGTAAAACTGTCAAATGACAACATGAAACAGGAAAACCAAGACTTCACCACAATTAAAAAGAGGACTACACCCACAACAGAGAACAAAACAGTTAACCAGACATCAAAGACAGAACTGTATGAGGGCCCACTTTTTGTAAACATTATGCCATCAACATATTAGCGCAGCCTCTCAAATGCGTGCTCAATGGCTATCTTAAAGTGTTTTTATGCATGTTTATCAATTGTTACTCTTTATTAGCTGATCAAAATTGTAAAGGTTTTTAATTACTTACACGCAATAGTTAGGCTTTTGTCAACTACCTATGTAATTGCTTTTGAATGTTATAATTGTTGTTACATCCTGAACTTGAAATATGTATCTTAAATCTTTGTAATCTCCTTGGATGTCAAGTCAATTTAAGCCAGTGAGTTACAACCTTCACAGAAATGTTACTCTCACAATTCAAAAAAAAAAAAAAATGCTGGAACAAAACAAAAAGAAGTACAGAATCAGCAAAGCATTCAGTTCGTTCTCTCTGATGCATCTGTGTGATCATGTTGCACTTAGTTCCTTCTCCTGAAATAGACTTCATTCCCTGTTAAACGTTTATCACTTTTTATAGTACTTAAGTATTTCCCTGCCATAAAATGAAAGCCCAAAACATCCACTGTTATCACACCTTTTCTTCCACCCAGACATTTCTTCTACTCCCACCATTAAAATATACTAACTTGTCTGTGTTCACTTCATTTTTTAAGTTTTAATTGTCTTCACCTAAATGGATGCACCATCTCACAATGCAAAGCCAAACAGACAAAGCCCGGTGAGAAACAGAAGACAAGATATTCAGTGCAAGGACTACAAAACAGACCACCACAATATCTGTTACCCCAAAGTGGATTAAATACATTTCAATCTTGTCATGCATTCCCTGTGTCAGTAAGAAATGCTGGAAAAGAAATAAAAAATTTTACACACATGCTTTTTAGAAAACAAAACAGAACTTAAATAAACATACAAATAAATAAGGATTGCCCTATAAGCAAAACAGTATGGCAAAGTTCTACAAGCTGGGCACAAAGTGTAAACTCAGAAGCATACGCTCTCTGAGTCTCACACACATTCACACAAGCACGTGCCCCCACCCACTCCACACACACACTCACACATGCAAATATTTTACAAAACCAGTGATGAACTGGAAGTCAGACATCCACATGTCAAGCTAACTAAGTCATCAGTCTTAGTGACAAAAAATAATCAAACTAAAATACATCAGGTGGATGTTCAAAGTAAGAAAGCTACAAATCTATGCAGCAAAAATATAATAATAAACACAAAGCATATTTTCATCGACCAGGAACAAGAAAAAGGAAATAAAATCTGCAATGGAAATTCTAACAGCATAAGCACAACAGATGATCAACCAAAGGGGAAAAAATAGAACACGGAAAGATAAAATGGGGATGGTAATAAAAAAAATATTAAAAAAACAGAAATTTTTAACAAAAATGCGGTGACTAAAATGAAGCAGGGGAAGATGTCAAAGCTAGAAGCGTTCCCTGTCATTTTCATCTGTTTACAGGTGTCAAGGACTGGCCCAATGAATTCAACAAGAGCACCTTGCAGTGCCCCCACCCCTACTCCCAACATACTGAACTCTCCTGACATACAATCTAAATACTTGGGAAGGTGAACCTTATGAAAGTCAACTGACAATCCCACCAGCAAATTTATAAGAAAATCATACAAAAATTAAAAAGAGGGGGAAGGGCAGAATGGGGTGGGGTGGGGGGGAAGGGATGAGGATGGCGGTGAGAGAGTAGAAATTCAAGAAAAATTTACCTAGAAATATTGAACTTGTGACAGTATGAAAATGGGAGAAATGTGTAACAGTTAACTCAACATTAAAATTAATTTTTTTTTTTTTTTAATTAATATTTTTTTTAAACATCAATCTACAGCTATTATAATAAGACAGAAGACAGTAAAAAAAAAATTTTTTTTTTTTCAATTGCGAGACTAACCTGATGGAGGTCGAAACGCAGAAGGTCTGGCAGTCGGAGCCAGTTCGTTCTGACTTTGACCTTGGCTCTGGCTCTCAGCAGACCCCTGGCCTTGCTGGCTGGACGGCCCAAAGCCAAAGGGAGCATTCACCAAGGGGGAGGCTGAGGTGGAGGAGCCCCCAGACTGCTGGTGCTGGGTGTGGGGGAACGATGGCATCGACTGCGGCTGCTGCTGCTGCTGTGGGGGGACATGGCCTGCCATCATCTGCCCCTGCGACGAAGCTTGTGGTGGCTGTGGCTGCTGAGGTTGTGGTGGAGGCGGTTGTGCCTGGGCTTGTGACTGTGGAGGCTGCGGCTGCAACTGCTGCTGCTGCTGCTGCTGCTGGGAGTGGTAAGGGTTGTAGTCAGGGAATGATGATGGAGGCGGCATGTAGGACGAGTGCTGCTGGCCCCACGGCTGGTGAAACTGAGACGACGGGGGTGTCTGTCGCACGTGCCCCCCAGCCTGCATGTAGTCGGAACGCTGGCTGTGGTACTGGGGCTGGGACGTCGGAGCGTTAGGCTGCGGCTGCGGCTGCGGCTGCTGCTGTGGCTCCGCTTGCTGTGCCAACAGTGACGGATGTTGCCCCGGCATCTGCTGTTGCTGCTGCTGTTGCTGTTGCTGTGCATTAGAAATCTGGGCATGCTGTGGCTGCAGAGAGGTTGGCTGCGGCTGGTTGCTGAAAGATGAGAGGTTGCTTCCATATGGTGGTCGCCCAGGCAGACTGTTGAAGGACTGCTGAGCTGGGTGACTGCCGAAGGGAGCCTGACTGTTGTAGTTATGTGGATGGCTGGCAGCTGAGCTGTTAAAACTCTGCGGCTGACAGGTTGGGGCGTTGAACCCTTGTGGCTGACTGCTGGGTGGAGTGCTGAAGCTGTGTGGCTGGCTGCTGGGTGGAGCGTTGAAATTCTGTGACGGATTGCTTGGAGGGTTGTTAAACTGTGGCGGCTGAGAGCTGGACTGGTTATTGAATTGTGGCGGCTGAGAACTTGACTGGGTGTTGAATTGTGGTGGTTGAGAACTTGACTGGGCATTAAACTGTGGTGGTTGAGAATTTGACTGGTTGCTGAACTGTGGTGTCTGAGAGCTGACTGGCTGCTGAACTGTGGCGTCTGAGAGCTGGACTGGCTGTTGAATTGTGGCGTCTGAGAGCTGGACTGGCTGTTGAATTGTGGCGTCTGAGAACTTGACTGGTTGTTGAATTGTGGTGGCTGAGAACTTGACTGGTTGTTGAACTGTGGTGGTTGAGAAACAGACTGGTTGCTAAACTGTGGCGGCTGAGAGCTGGACTGGTTGAAGTGTGATGTCTGAGAGGAAGTCATGCTGCTGAACTGTGATGGCTGGCTACTGGGTGGAGTGTTGAAATTTTGTGACTGATTGCTGGGAGGGTTGTTAAACTGCGGTGGCTGAGAGCTGGACTGGCTGCTGAAATGTGGCGGCTGAGAGCTGGGCTGGTTGAACTGTGCCGGTTGAGCACTGGACTGGTTGCTGAAATGTGGCGGCTGGGTGCTGGGCTGGTTGCTGAAATGCGACTGCTGACCATTAAATGCCTGCTGAGGTGTGTGATGGCTGAAAGCCGGATTGGTTGGCTGGTTGGAGAAGGGCTGGGGCTGCTGGCTGAAGGGTTGCTGAGGAGGCTGACCGCTGTACGACTGTTGCTGTGAGGACGACAGTGCAGCAAACGGCGGTCCTGTGCTCCCTGGCTGGGCAGCAGGCTGGTTCCCAAAGGGCTGCTGATGAGGCTGGCTGTTGAAAGGCTGCTGGTTGTTCGCACTGTAGGCAGGCTGGTTCGAGTTGAAGGCCTGCTGACCGGGAGGTGGTACGGGCTGACTAGACTGTTGCGAGACAGGCGCAAGCTGGGCAGGGGCTTGAACCATGCCCTGAGACTGAGGTAGTGGCGTCTCCAGCGGCTGTGATGCTGCGTTGGCATTGGAACTGCCCTGACTAGAACTCTCCTGTCTTGGTATATCCAGTGAATGCGAGGTAACAGGTGGCAGGGGCGCAGGAGCAGCAAAGTCTTTTTTCTGCTCCTGAAAACTAGTTTTGCCTGAATCAGCAGCAGATGGACTGGACTGTGCACTGTCTGTCAACTTTCCACCACTTCCGTTGCTGGTTTTGTCACTGCTGGGTCGGCCAGAATCAGCACTTTCATTTGTTTCCCTGTTGCCATCAACAGTCATCTTCTCCCCAGAACCAGCATCCTTCTTCTCAGGAGCTGAGGCCAGGGGGTCACTCTTGCCTACATTCTCCTCATCATCCGTAGCCAGTAGTTTCATCACCTGGGAGTCTCTGGCTTGCTTCGGTGAGGTATCCGGAGGGGACGTCGAAGAGTCAGCTTTGGCCGGGGCAGGCTCAATTCTCTTCAACGTGGTTGTGGAGGCTGAGACCGAGGTCATCATGGAGTCCTGTGGCTGAACGACCACCGTGGACGCCGACTTTCCTGAGGTCTCCCCGGGCTTGTCCAGCACTTTGCAGGCTCTCCCTGTGGAGATCACCTTGGAGCGAGGGTACACAATCACCTCAACCGGGGGCTTGCTGGCCTTGCTGGTGGCAGCAGCTGACGCCACAATGGCTGGCCGAGGCCTGTTGAGGGTCCTGATGGGCGCGGCGGGAAGGACGCGCATGATCTGCCCTTTATTGTTGCGCTTGAACACCGTGTTGGCCCCGCCCGTCTGCTGGTAGATGTTGGCCAGGAGACTAGCCCCACCCTTCACATCACTCGGGTTCTTCTCTGTCAACTTCCCGTCGGGCGTCTTGAAGAAAATGCGAGGCGGCGGTGGTGCACTGAGGGCAACCCTGGTCCCTGTAACACACAAACATACTTCATGTTCAATATGTTCACACAAAAAAAAGAAGGCATAACCTTAAAAGAAAATCTCTCTGCTATTACTGGAAAGATTCATTCACTTTAAATGTTCTCCTCTTGTAAAACACAAACATCATGCTAAAATGTTCACACAAAAAAGGAGGCATGACCTAAAAAGGAAATCTCTTATTACTGGAAAGATTCATTCACTTTTATTGTGCTCCTCTGGTAATACACAAACATCATGGTCAATACGTTCACACAAAAAAGGAGGCATGACCTTGAAAGAAAATCTCTCCAGTAATGAATGGAGAGATTCATTCATTTTAAATGTGTTCCTCGAGTAATCACAATAAATCTATTCAAACACACGAAGAAGGAGGCACAGCCAGTATTAAATAGAATGATTGATTTATTTCAGATGTGTTCCTCTTGCAAAATCGGAAGGTGAGCCAGTCTCTTACAGGCCCATGTTAGAATTCAAGCGTTCATTCTATTGTATCATCAGTTGGGTGAGACTGAAAAATTCACTAAATAAGCCACAGTATTGTTAATTCCTACAAAAGAATTATGAAAGAAATTTCTTTCCTGAAAAATGTTTACATAAAATGACTTAAAATCAACAAAATGACCTATCAGCATACCAATTCCATGCATAAAATGAGCATGTCTACAAAGCAAAATATATCGAATCAGCATACCAATTCCGTATATTAAGAGAACATGTATACAAAGAAAGAAACCCAACACTGAAACAAAGAATATATAAAAAGGCAAATGCATTCAACTAGTGCAAGGTGTGACTGGCTTTTGGTACAGGCTGGGCTAGGAGCTTGTACCAACCTATCTACACTGCATTCCTGAGATCTCTAAATAAAGCTTGTTGATACATACTCAACTTTGGATTCCATCTAAATGTAAACTGCCTTCTTCATGCTATGTTTTATTGGATAGTTATCTGTCAGAAACTTCAAACACATAACAAAGTTCATACCAATCAAATATGACATTAGGAATAGGAAAATCAACAAAACCTAGATACAAAGTACACACACATGCACATACACAGATGCACACCAAATAAACAAAGGAACAGCTCAGGCAAATGATTTAAATGCATATAATAAATCATGAAGAAGACACATATCAAGTAACAGAGCAAGACAGATGATTCCAGCCACTATATATGTTAACCCCTAGGCTGCCTATATAACGAGATAACTCGTCAGCGCAAGCATGTACGCTTCGCTGCCACAATGACGAGATATCTCATCATCGAAATATTGACTTTTCCCTGGTCTGCATTCAGTTCGTTGACAAAAATTATGGCAGCTTTAGCTTGGAGAATCTTTCTAGATTCTATTCATAGCTAGAAACACTATCTACATCATGAGGCAGTCCTTTATTTGAACGTTTTGGTTGGGTTACTGGCCGCAGTGTTTGCCGGACTCCTATCCTCGCTCGCTCAACAAAATGTCGGACTGATGCCGTGCTCATGACATGCGATCGTGGTGAACTAAATCAACCAAGACTGCTTTCTTTAGCTGATGCTCAGTAAGAATTGAAGCCTAAATTCGAAGGAGAAGACAGTGATGAACATTTATAGGACGATTTAATAGAAAATAAAGGGAGCAATCAAGAGAGTGGCCAAGATACGACTATCAGTAAGTGATGCCAGCTGTACAGCTGTTTTCACTGATTTCAAAACAACAGCATGTCACTGAAAATATATAAAATGGGAAAACATCACATGTTTTGTATTCTTTATTCATTTACCTTTCAGAAAATATATACTTTAATAACAAAGAGCACAGAATTTTTTGAAAATTTATACCTGTTTTTTTGTGAAAAAAACCCTGGCAAATATATTTCACTTAAATCTTATTTTCCTGGCAATGAAAGGGTTAATCAGATATACAAACAGATTTTTTTTCTCCAACTATCTCACTATTATCACAACAAACGACTGAACCCAAATACTGTGTTGCTTTTTTTCTGAAGGACATTCAATCGATATACATTTCATTCCATATTAGTGAATACATGTTGAAGCAGACTTGTACTATGTCATCATTAGTAAATACCTACATGCTCTGACAAATGCCATGTTAGTTTTCAACACCATCAGACTAAAGTTCTCTTGATACTGAATAATCCATCAAAAAAAACAACAACAAAGATTAAAAATGCTCTTTTTTTTTTCGAAAAGAAAATTCTAACATCCACATGCAATTCCAACCAAGCTTAGTTTTAGCCAAAGTTTACAGGCATGAAGACTCCACAAATATGAGTTGTTAGCATTAACTGATCAGCTGATGACCTGATGCACCACTGTGAATCCATGCATTACCTGCAAAGAAGTCTACATTCTGACATCATTTTCTCATGCAGAAAGGGCGTAAGCCTTGAGAAGTTGAACCAATCACAAAATCCATCTCTCGGAGGTCAAAGCCAAACTGTATGGCCAATCAGCACACTCATTAATCTTCAAGATCACGTATGTTTTCCCGCCAGTCTCCCTCAACCACTGTGGTTTTAGTTGTGAGCGTTCATCTGTATGTCAGAGTGTGTCTACATGTCTGTGTTTTCCTGATGTGCTTGTCTGTGCATATATGCATGTAATGTATACTATATGTATACACTTGCATGTCTCTGATGTTTAAATAAAATTGCAAGATATTTACGAAACAACTGAGTGGACGTATGGTGTACATAGGATAAAGAGCGTTATATATAAAGCAGGGACGTTAACTATACAAACTAAATGCCTATCATCAAAGTAAATAAACAGAGCCTGCATCATCCAACTTAACAAACTGTTCTGGACACAGCAAACAGATGAGTCAGCCACTGCACTCAAAAACTAAACTGAAAAAATTTCTCTTTTTTTTAGAAAAAAAGTAGAAATAAAAGAACATGCAACAGAGGAAGCCAACTAAGGAAACTAAAAGGGCGCCATGCAGAGCAATACTCACAAAGCACACAAACCTGAAGAAACAGTGGTGGCTGTGGTGGTGGTGGTGGTGTTGGCACCCACCACCGTCGACGCCGTTGTGGTGATTCCAGACGTGGCGTCGTCCGTGCCTGCAACCTTGGAGCGAACGGCGAACATCTTGCCATCATTGGTGCGGATGTACACCCCCTTGGGTGTCTTGATCACCAGGATCTTCTGCCCCGATGCGATCTTACCCGCTGGTTCTGCACCCCCTGCTGATGTGGCTGTGTTCGTGCCCGGCAACAGGATGTCTGGAAATGTACATTAAAAAGATTTAACAGAGCTGCCCAGTTTCTCTCAGGTATGAATGATGTCTGAATGTCTCTTTACTATGTCAATGACTGTTTCTCACCATCAAGAACTGAGTGCCTCTACTATGTGACTGTTTCTCACCATCAGGACCCATCTGATTTACTTTTGCAATTCCTGCCTGTGCTCCATATGCAGTACAACCAAAAAAACAATAAAAAATATACACATGTGCGTGTACATGCAATTCTCTTTCTTCATGTCTACCCTCATACATGTTTTATTTCAAACACACCAACTGCTGAATCAACATAAAGAAAACCTCAATCTGTCAAGCTTTATCAGCTACCTTTATACATTTTGCCTTCTCGACCTCTCCCCTCCACCAATGAGAAAGAGATAAAAAGAGATGGTGTGTTTGTGTTAACAGTGTGTGAGTACCTACATGCTGCATCTGTGTTTGTGTGGCAGCAGTCATGAGCATACATAAACCAGCTCCAGTCATTACAAGCATGACTGTAAATTTATATTTTTCTCCAAGCTGATATGACTCACCTGTGGTAGTGATGACCTGATGAACCGTCACACCTGGCTTGACCACCTGCACGGTGGGGCGAGATATGGAGCTGGAAATCATGGGACGCACGCTGGCGATTGGACGAGAGACCGGCCCGCGACGGATGTACATCCTGGTCAATGAGGATTAAAGTTCTTACAATTTCTTCCAGTTACAAAGTTTAATTTTCATATCCTTTATAAAAAAAAATAAATAAAATAAAAAAAAGAATTATCACCAATCTCAACAGCAAAAAAAAAAAAAAAAAAAAGAAAAGAAGAAAAAAAGAATAAAGCATAATTTCACGTTCAAATCCAACAGCAGCAAAACATATAACTCAACTAGTATGTATGGCAAGACAGGCACGCTTTATTTACTACTGTTTTTCAACCAGGCACGTTACCGCCTGACACTAATACATTCTGTGACTTTACATCAAATTGTGAAGGTGTCCATGCTGAGTCTAAATAAAAAGAGAGAAAAATAAAGGTATGGCACAGCCGTATGTTGAGCTCTTCCCAGGACTGAATTTTACAAAGACATCAACTGTGACTATGAAGTCATACAATATAGTAGGAAATTAATACAGTCTACAATGAGAAATCTGTAAATACCACTCCTGTTATACACTGCTTTCATTTCATTCCTGTATATTTCAAAATTGCCAACCAAATCCTTGACAATGAATTGACTAATGAGTGAAAGGGCTTGTCACAGTGTTTGAGCATTTGCCCCTGAAAAACGTTAAAATACAACAATTCCTCCATCACAATGCTCATTAGCTCCAAAGCATTCACTACATACTGTGATCCCCCGCCTGGGTAATAGGCAGCATAGGAAGGTCTGCTGTAGGTGATGTTCATCCGCTTGTCACGAGCATAGCCCTCCTTGGCCTGCAGTTTCTCTTTCTTGCTCATGCGCAGCTCTTTGCGATCGATCAGCAGTGACTCGTGGGTGAATGGTTCCTGAAATTCCAAGGTCAACAAATTACAGAAAACATTACATTTTGTATTTCCAAAGCAATAAAAAGTTCAAATAGTAATTTCACAAGATCATCATCTTGTGCTTAATTACAGCCAAAAAAGGAAAAAACCCAACTAAAGTGTGTAAATTAGAGCTTTTCCAAAAGATATTAAAAAAAGAATTAATTTCTAATTCCTGTTCAGTAAATACATATTGATGTAAACCTATGACAGGTTACTGTTCATAAATACAGGTGGTACTGCACATGCTGATGTCCTTGCAACCAAATTAGTGCTGGACAACATCAAAACAAAAGCAGCCCAAATATTGAATGATTCCTCTAAAAAATTGATAAAACATGTTTCTTGAAGCTGAGTAACAGCTGTCAAAGTGGAAGTCATAAATGTCAAGAACAGAAAGAGGCCTAAGTTTTCGGACAAACACAATTTATGACATTTCAAGATAAAAATTTGTAAAAAGACATTCAAAATGAAGATCACACGGCAAAAAGTATTTCATTCCCTTCCTCAGTAGTTTAAAACAAGCTTCCAAAACAAACGCTTCATGTTTCTGTGTGCTACGCACAAAACACGGAGTCCACATGAAAACATACCTTGGTGATCCACTGTCCCTGCTTCTTCAACACACTGACCATGACCGGGTCTTCATAGTTGTCATCACAGTTCGTGAAGTCCAGATATGGAAAATCTTTGTCCTGACAATCAAACATACGATAATCATTATCATTCACAACAACGGTATTGCTAACTTACGACATGAAACAATGATATTTAGTTATCTATTTCCCCTTTTTCCATAGGGATCTATTCCTCATAATCAGTCCAGGGCTGGTTGTACAATCAATCTTAGCAGAATGCTTAGCATTAAGAATTTCAAGTCTATGACATCAGTGTAGAATTAGGGAAAAAAATTAACACAAAGCAAACTTAATGCTGTTGAGATTGCTAGTGCAACCCAGTCCAAATTACTTTTGCTCTCATACATTATACAACAAACTATACACTGTTGCATATTTTACAAGCAAGCAAGCAACATATCTTCAAACACATATATACACACCACACTTTATGGCACAAGTCAGTTCATTTGAAGACCATTACGAGCTTACAGTTCTTTAGTGCTACAGAGCATTCTAATGGGCAGTTCAGAGAAATAAATATATAAACACAGCCAAAGCTATGGGCAGGAAACCAATCCTGCCAAACAATCATGGCAATAATAATTGGCATTGTTCCAAACTGCATTATCCCTTGGTTCAAAGAACGCAGTGACGCCTCCTTGAGCTACTGAAACTGAAACTGAAACTCAAATCACCCTAACCTGACCCAACATACACGACCATTTGGATCACTCATTACACATTACACAAGACATAACAGCACACACACTGTGAACAACTATGAAATTAACACATCATTTGATCAATTCACTATTTGCAAAACAACAATCACTTAGTCAATGAATATATAACCATGGTTTTTCTTATGATGCATATTATGCTTCGCTGTACTCCTCAACCTAACAAATTATGGGAGAGACAAGAATTTTCTGATTGTTACCTATGAACAGTAAGCCCAAGATGCATAACACATACCTCATTTTTCAACAAATTCTCCATCTGCCCTTTGGAAAAGTGGTTGTCTGGATTCATTTCGTCAATAACCCGATCTGCACAACAATCAAAAACACACCTGTCAACCCCTAACTACACTTTACAGAATCAAAACAAAATCTCTGGGAGTAGCGCCAGCACTTGGCATGCCACAGCGAATGTAGATTAAAGATAGATAATTTATCGTTTCTCATGACAACTCGAGTGGGAAAAGACTAAATCAATTGAACACTAGGTTGCCGATGAGTAAGTGGAAGGCTGTGTTTTTTGTTTAGGAAGGGTGTGTGTAAGACAGTAGATATCTTTCTTTTTTTTTTTTTAGGCAAAGAGAGTAGATACCTATCTTTTTTTATTAAAACACAAAAATCAAATGTATTTCTCACAAACATGTAAGCTACATCAATCAACGCAAATGTTATCATACTTAAGTTTTTGTGAAACAGAATCCCAGTGCTGTATACAATTCTCAAAATGTAGCAGCTGGCTGGTCTATAAGAAAAACACCAAGCTGATAAACGTACACTGCGTTGCTAATTTTTTTCAGTGATCTTTTTTTTACAGCGTCTTCAGCCTATATTCCTTCATAAGAAATTAATGGAAAAGTTTTCAGCCGAGAACATGTTGCAAAAGGGAAAATCACAGACCTGACATTCCCTGCTTGGTGATCTGACGATCATAGATATTGCGCTCCAGCGTGTTCTCCGTGACCAGGCGATACACGTAGGACTGCTTGGTCTGGCCAAAGCGGAAGACACGACACACAGCCTGGCAGTCATGGCAGGGGTTCCAAGAGGCGTCCAGCACCACCACACGATTGGCACCAATCATGTTGATTCCCAGGCACCCAGCCCTTGTCACAAACATTGGAAGACATGGTTTAAAAAGACAAGCTAAAGGTTCTGGGTGATGGCAGCCTTCATTCTTTTTCTTCTTTCTAATAAAGTCAAACAAAACAGTTTCAGTATCAAGGTGGCGTAAGAGTGTGTGGACAGACCCATATAAACTATACTACATCTGCTGACAAAAAAAAACCCAAAAAAAACCCAGCAGATTCCTGACCTTCACATACACTGATCAGGCTTTGACGAAGAATATGAAAAATAGAAAAAAAACTCAAGTGTCTTGACAGCACTTTTAACTCAAAATGCCAGAGACATTAAGCCATCAAAATATCACACCAGAAATAATATCTACACAGTCCAGCTACTGCCATCTTCTCTTCAAATCACTGTCGATTGGGACTGTTCAATTAACTGAACCTTTGCGCACTTCTGAGAATGTCCAAGAACAAAAACCATACCTTGTGGACAGGAGGAACATCCAAGCTGTGGTATTGGTGGAACGATTGAACTCAGTGATCAAACGCTCCCTCTCTGTGCTGGAGGTGCTTCCGTCCAGACCTGGAATACAGCACACAGATGGTCAGTGTCAGGGGCTGTACTGGGAAAACTTTCCTTTCCTTCTTCTTCTTCTGTGTTCACTTGTATGCACACGAGTGGGCTTTTACGTGTATGACCGTTTTTACCCCGCCATGTAGGCAGCCATACTCCGTTTTCGGGGGTGTGCATGCTGGGTATGTTCTTGTTTCCATAACCCACCGAACGCTGACATGGATTACAGGATCTTTAACGTGTGTATTTGATCTTCTGCTTGCATATACACATGAAGGGGGTTCAGGCACTAGCAGGTCTGCACATATGTTGACCTGGGAGATCGTAAAAATCTCCACCCTTTACCCACCAGGCGCCGTCACAGTGATTCGAACCCGGGACCCTCAGATTGACAGTCCAACGCTTTAACCACTCGGCTATTGCGCCCGTCTGTCTTTCCTTTCCAATTTCAATCAGTCCTTTAAACTGACAGCTTGTAAACTGACAGCACAGTATTTGAACTGTTCCTTCATCAGACAAAACTAGAACTTTCCTTTCAAATTTCAATCAGTCCTTTTAAACAGACAGCTTGTAAACCAACAGCACTGTATTTGAACTGTTCATCAGACAAAATACATAACCACTGTTATAGCAGTTTCAAAAGAGTAGTCATCATAATGGTATGTTGTCTATGAGTGGAGGGCATTAAAATGAATCCTTTGAAACTTGACAGCTTTGTATTTGAACTGTTCCTTCGTCAACTGAACTGTTCCTTCATTAAAGTATATGCCCAGTTTTAAAGCAGTTCTTTTCATTAAAAGAGTAGTCACTGTCATACTAGTTTATGGTTGATGGGGGTGTTTATTCAAAGTAATGTTTATATCAGTTATTGAAAGACACTAGTTTAATAGTGCCATGATGAGTGATAACCAAAAAAAAAGAAGCTGACAACAGTAAGCACCCAGATATACTCACGGAAGTATGACCTGTTCTTTGACCAGTTCTCATCCATGTCCGGCCTGGGCACTTTGAGTTTGGACATGAACTCCTCTATGGTGTCCAGAGTTGACAGACTTTGACTGCAGATTGGAAACAGCAAGTTCAGGTCAATATCCAACAAAAAAATTTTGTTACCTGTTAAGTTGTTGGTTCAACTTCTGAACATGTAGCGAACAAAGGTGGAAAAATAAGATGGAAATATTTCAAGTAAGTTTCTTTGGAGTGAACTTTTAACATGTATCACCTTTCCAAACTGTGAATATGATGGATTGCAAACAACATCAAGGTGCAAAAAGGACAGGCATCTTCACATCAACAAGAAATACCATCGCATGTTTGAAGACCTGTGACTCCTGTAAAATACATCACCAGGTTCTTCAAATGTATATTTCTGCTCATTCTGAACCCCTCATTCATACACCCAATCTATCCTATAATATTTTGAACTCCTTGCTCACACACTAAATCTCTTCCATGGCACTTTTTTCTGTGACGACAATGTCTTCTCAACAGGCTGAACAGAATTACAGATGAAAAAAAATGTTTTAAGAAAATCATACAACACAATACAAACAATTACTATTTGTATTTGTTTTTAATTTCTGGTGTTTCTACCACCTCTCTTCCAATACCCTTTCCCGCTCCCAACTGTAACCATGATGATAAGTTTGTAGAACAATATGTGTAATTTGTCATTTATTTCTTTTGTGTATTGTGTCACTGTATGGAGTCACTGTATCCATAGATACTGGTAAGCAGGATCATGAGAGTACAGTTTAATGCTGTGGATATGAAACCTAACACAAGGTGTGGGGCTGATATATATAGCGTAAGTGGAGCGGAGGTCACAACTAGTTTAAAAAAAAAAAAAAAAGTAAAAAAAAAAAAAGTAAAAATAGAACCTCAACAGACAAGTTCTATCTACTAACCTGAACACCAAGATCTTGTCTCCAATTTTCAGGGATTCCTCAACAACAGTGTTGAGAAGAACCATCTTTGGACCATGCTCCAAAACTCCAGCTTCATAGTCATCAAACGCATCTCCAACCTGCAACAGCCATTCAGATTTTGATATATATATATATATATATACTTTTTTGTACATGCTAAGTCAACAGTATTTAAATCAAATTCTTATTAACTATATCTGTTGGGAGTTCAGAGAATACAGGACTAAACTACTGTCAAAATCTGAACGGAAAGATACAAATTACGATGCATTTACTCCAAAATATATTGTCATCTTCAACCAACTAATTATCACACAGGCATATACTGATACAGCCAACAAGAAGTTGAATCCTTTTTTCCAATTTTCACATACTTTTTCTGCCAGTTTGCACATAAGTTAATGTCTGCTTATTGCAATCTCTGCCAAAATGTCCATCAAAATGACCAGAAAAAAAATGTAAATCATAAGTAACTGGTGCAAGAATCCATTCTGGGACTCATAGCTATTTGATGAAGCTGCAAAAGGTCTAATAAACACTACTGCTGGTTTAATTTCCCTTTAAATACACAGCATAGTGAATTTTTTTCCCAAAGACAAACTATAACTGTCGCTTACCCATGCATGTTCGTCTTCTTTCTTGTCCGGCAAAGGAGTGCTGCATTCATTCTCCCCTGTACCCGTTCCAACACTTGTCTCTGTGGTCCCTGTGCCAGTCGAAACTCCAGTGCTTGTTTCTGTTCCGGTAGAAACACCAGTGGCTGTGGTGGCTGTGCCAGTGGAAACACCAGAGGTTGTGGTGTCTGTGCCAGTGGAAACACCAGAAGTAGTTGTGTCTGTACCCGTGGAAACACCCATGTTTGTGTCTGTGCTACTGGACACACCGGTGCAGGTTTCTGGTGTGTCGGTGCTGGTGGTGGTGGTGGACATGGCAGTGTCTTGCCCTGTTCCTGTGGAAATGCTGTTGGAATTGGAAGTGTCACTGCTGACGCCTAACCCTGTACCTGTGTCCATGGCAGTCCCACTGGATGTACCAGTGCTGGAATCGGCACCCGTACTGTAATTTGTACCCGTTTCTAAACTAAACGTGACACTGCCCCCTGTTTTCCCGTTTCCAGCAGGAGACACACCAGAGTTTGTTCCTGTCCCATTTGGGACCTCACCATTCACAGGACCTGTCGGAAAACCAGTAGCACTGGCATCACTGTCAGGGACACTGGCATCAGCACCATCAGCAGAGGACAAGCTCGGAGGTGCACCATTTGCTGCCGCCACATCACTTGCAAAATTGGATGAGCTGACACTGTCTGGAAGACCAGGAATCTGTGACACATTGGACCCCACAGTAATGTTTGACATGGAGGAAGCTACAGAGGACATGGATGCTGTTGATGCTAGGGACGAGGTAGAGTCAGACTTTTTCAGTTTCTTTTTGCCTCCATTTACCTCACTGGACTCTATGTCGAGGTCGTTTTCTTCAATCACAGGCTTCTTCAGAACGACTGATTTGTGCAGGATGTCAGGATGGTTCCAGATCTGGAACAGAAAGAACAGTTTAAATCAAACTGAAGAACTAAATGCTTCTCACATTTTCAAGTCAAATAAACCATGCCACTGCAGAGAAAACGAAACTGCTCAGTCAACCTCACACCAACCACATTCAAGTTTATTCTTCTGCAATGTCAGTTATGAGACAGCCATCTTTCCAAGAAGACCAAACACTGCTGCTGAATTTGTGTTTTATAACTCAATAATTGTGTATTTGTGCTGATTAAGATTTCTCAAATCAAAATTTCCATTTCTAGCTAAAGTAGTTTTGCACTGAACTAAATTTCAATCTGCAGCTTGTACTTGTTTTGATTATCTTGTTGTTCACTTACCTTGCAACCAACAGAGAAAGCTTTCAGGGGGTTGCTGTTGGCCTGAGCCAGACTTGTGGACTCCTCCAGAGAGTCGATGTAGCGTCGATACAACTTGCGCTGGATGGGGCTCATCCGAACCAGGAAGACGTACTCGTGCTTGAAAGGCAGTGCATGCTGAAGCACAGTGTGTCCACGCCTGAAAAATATAAAGAATATGTGACCAAACCTTTTGTACAAAATGAGCGCCTAAAGGCAGCTGTTATTCAGCTCTAACCAGGAAGGCAGCCTGTTGTGCAAATGACTCTGTGGTTGTAAAGTGCTTGGTCTCTGACCAAAAGAAGTGCTTGGTCTCTGACCAAAAGATGGACATGAGTCATTCTTTTCTTACCTCTGCACAAAGCCCTCCAGCAAGTTATGCAGCACGTAAGCTCGGTGCTTCATGATCTTGATGTCCTCAGCCGTGGAGTCCTGGCACTGGCCGTTCATGATGGGGCGCTCAAACATGTTGCTGAACTCCGTCTTGTTACCCAGAAAGTTGGGGCGCACAAAGTCCACCATGCACCAGTACTCCATCAGGCTGTTCTGCAGGGGGTACCCTGTCAGCACCACACGCCGCCTGAAACACACACACACACACACATACACTACATACACATGCAAAACATCATCAGTGAAACAAGGAAAAGAATTTAGCATACCAGTTTAAAATCTACTTCATTTTTCTTTGCAAGCCACTTGTCAAAGTGCATCTATCTTTACAGGATGGAGGCCTTACCATAAAAGGCACTTCTTTACAACACTATTTCACTTTTGGTCTATCATACAATCTTCATTACATAATCTTTAAATTGACTGTCTACTACACTCTCTTACTTTGTGCGAATTTGCTTCAGGGATTGGGAGATGCTGGCATGATTATTCTTGATGCGATGGCCTTCATCACAGACGACCAGGTCAGGTCCTGGGTTCACCAGTGCTCCGTACATGTCTGGAACACAGCAGACATAAGAGATCAATAGGAAATTTATACACAAAGGTCTTTATGGGGCTTCTGGACTGTCACAACTAACAGCAAGACTTCAGAACAAAATATCAACAAACAATGATACAATAGCAGGACACAACCTTTCCCCTGAACTCGTTTAACTAGATGGTCAATGGAACTGAAATGGTAAACTTTGAGGGAAAAGAAAAGTGCATTTTGTCCTACTTCTCAGACAACATATCTCATACAAACTTCTCATTCTTTTGACTGTTTAAAAAAACATTCAAAAAAGTATGAAAATAGGCTACTCAAAACATTCAATGTGTATAACATGTTTGAGCACATCTCTGCAAGTAGTGTATAGTACGTGTGAAAGACTATCCCCACTGCGGGTGTGCACAATACATCCATGCCCCTGTATGACCATGAGTGCATAATACCATCTTTTTTAATTTTACTGTCACCAAACCGAAAGCACTTGCCCACCTGTCATCAAACTTTTGTTCTTGTCCTCTTCATCAACATCAATGACGTCTCCGTCTTTCTTTTCTTCTGGTTTCTTCTTTTTCTTTTTGTTCTTGGGGGTGTAGGAACGACGCGATGACAGAAGTCGGTACATCTCATAGCCCATCAGTAACACACCTCCCGTTTCCTTCCAGTCCCCTGTCGGAACAGCAATATCACAGGCATCAGAACAAGTGACAGAAGTTTCTTCCACCACACACACACACACACACTCACACACTCAAATAAAAAATAACTGTTTTGTTAGTTTCTTTGTTGTTTTTTAAAGACACTGTAATTTAGAACTCCTCTTGGTACCATCACTGAAAAGCAATACATTGCTGATTACATGCAAACAAAAATTGTTGGCAAAGAACAGGATGATAAAGACTCACTGCTGAACTGAAACATGCATGTCAACAACAAAATATAAGATGTAATCGGAAGCTGCTTTTTGTTTCGTTGGGTTTTTCGAAGAAAAGAAAGAAACCAGGGCATGGAGAAAAAAAAAAGCAAAAAAAAAAAGCAATAAGCGTGTACTCACCGATGATTCTGGCCCGCTGAGCAGTGGTCTTCAGGTTCTCGCTGAGGAGAAACACTTTGTACTTGCGGTGTCGCACTTCCTGCGTGTCTCCCTCCTCCCGCTCAATGCCGTCTGGCCACACTTTGCTGTCCTTCTTGTCCTCCTGTTTCACTGCCCCGTTCTCCTCCCCTTCCTTCCCCGCCTCCGTCTTCTCTTCTTTGCCTTCACTTTTTGCCTCTGCCGACGCCTCCCCTTTCACCTCACCGTCTGTCTTCATGCCTTCCTTAGGAGTCTCCTTCTCCCCAGAAACACTGCTCGATGATGTTGCTTGTGAATTTGTCACTGATATGGTGGAAGCATCTCCTGTGGATGTTGTAGCAGACTTATCGCACCCTGAGTCACTGGGTGTGTTTGTCTGAGGCATGTTGGATGGAAGTGTGGTGGAGCATGTGGTGGTGTTCACAGAACTGATGGAGGACAAGCTGTTGCTGTTCATGGAGTTTGCTGGCGAGGAAGATGACGAGCTGGTGCTGGCCGTTGAGGTCTCCATTGGGTTCATGGAGGACAGAGCGTTCATGGGATGCATGGTAGACGACATGCTGGAATTGCCCGAGCTGTCCATCGCGTTCCTTTGCGAACTCAAGGACGACAACGCCCCTAAAGGATTCCCCACCGGAGGAGTCATTGCAGACAATGAGTTCATGGGGTTCACAGAATTACCCATAGGGTTACCAAAACCAGAATTCAAAT
Organism: Babylonia areolata; assembly: GCF_041734735.1. Lineage (NCBI taxonomy): Eukaryota > Metazoa > Mollusca > Gastropoda > Neogastropoda > Buccinidae > Babylonia > Babylonia areolata. Next base: position 11,463,056 of record NC_134900.1, on the reverse strand, counting down.
AGTTTCCATGACCACCACCCATGCTATTCCCAAAGCCAGGCCCCATTGGGTGGCCAGCACCAATGTTCATGGAGCTTCCAGGCATGGCACCAGGCCCCATTGGGTTCCCACTGCCAGGCCCAGGCCCCATGGAGTCCATGGACATGGGGCCCATCATGCTTCTGCCAGGTGGTGCACTCATGGCACTGCCTCCCACTGGCATGGACTGATTCACAGGTGGAGGGGTGCCCATGGGATTCTCAGCACTCATGGAATTCCCCATACCCATGGGAGCTCCAAAACTGCTCATGGAGCTGGGGGGAGGTGGGGTGCCCATGGGATTGCCAGCGTTCATCGTGTTTCCTGAAGTGCCCATTGGATTCATTGTTGACATGGCAGCTGCTGGATTGCCAGCTGAAGCTCCACCCAGGCTGTCTGAGGAAGCAGCACTGCCTGGTGGCTGAGTGTTCATAGGTTCAGCCCCGGGTGTTCCCATGGGATTCATGGATGTTTCACTGCCTGGAGTCTGGTTCATTGAGGTAGGTGGAGGCATGTGGGGAATAGGACCCATTCCAGGGGGCCCCATGCCGCCCATGCCCATGTGGTTTGGTCTGGGAGGTCCGTACAATGATCCATGCATGCTGCCGTACTGACTGTGTCCCATGGAAGAGCTCATCCACGGCATGCCCATGGAGCCCATGAAAGGTCCCCCGCCACCGCCCATGTAGTTCATATTGTGCATCCCCATGCCACCCATGCCCCCCATATGCCCCATGTAGCCCATGCCAGGAGGTCCCATGCTAGGGCCCCCCATGTGTCCCATGCCATGGCCCCCGTGTCCCATGCTGTGGTTACCCATAGGATCCATCCCCCCCATCTGTCCCATCGGTCTGCCCATAGGACCATGGCCCCCCATGTGCCCCATGCCAGCCATAGGGTTCATGTGGCCTCCCATCTGTCCCATCAGACCTCCCATGGGGCCCATTCCAGGCCCGCCCATCGGGCCCATTCCGTGACCGTGACCCATGTGACCCATTCCTGGACCCCCCATGTGACCCATCCCGGGGCCTCCCATGTGTCCCATTCCAGGTCCCATGGGGCCCATCCCTGAAGAGAGAATAGGACCTCGCACATCCTTGGGGCCCTGTCTGGAGTCTTTACTGGAGTCCTTGTCCTTTTTGCTTCTGTCCCTGGCCCTCTTCTCAGAGGCCCTCTTCTCGGAGTCCCTGGCCCTCTTCTCTGAGTCTCTGGACTTGGGGGGAGGGGGAGGGGTAGGTGGTGGGGGTTTCTCTTTGCTGGGGGCCCACATGTTGAACTCTGCCATCCAGTTCTGTAATGTGTTGATGGGGACGATGCACAGCACTCTCTTGGCTGACGTATGACGCAGGAAGATGTCAATGAAGGCAATCACCTGTAAAACAGGAGGGTAATATTGAGCAGGTCAGTACGATTTTCTGGTGTGCATGAATCTGAAACAGCTAAACAACTTACAACATAAACATTCATGTAAGTCCTGAGAACAGGACACACAAACTCAATGTTAAAATCTTTTTTCTTTAATGAAACATTTGAAATTCTTTGAGCCAAGTATTTTTTCAAAGCAAAAAAAAAATCATCTAAAATAACGACTGATTCAAATTTAAACAGCAAATTCATATGCATGTATATTTTCTCTTCTGGTTCATCATATTACCTAGCAATAAAAAATTTTCCTCAAGCTTTGGCCAACACAAATGGCCTCTTGACATGAAAAACTCTTCTTCATATGTGTGGGTCTGTGTGTCCATGTATGCACACATTCTGGCGCCAAAGCATGTATAAAAACACACATAACTTACTGAAAGAATAACACATATCCTAGTGCCAAAGCGTGTATCAGAACACACAAAACTCCCTGAAAGAAACTATGGAGAATGGAAGATACATCCCTGGCAACACAATGCTGTATCTTGTGAACAGAATGTAAAGGCACCTACCTGAATAGTTTTCCCAAGACCCATACTGTGAGCCAGGATACAGCCAAAGCCTTGACTGGTGTTGAAACGTGGCAGGGATTCCACCAAGTTGTCATACAGGAACCGTACACCACCAATCTGTGTAAGGTACATCACAACAGAATGATACCAAAACTCTGTCATATACACTCTTCCTAATTCATAAGTTTGGCCCATTTAATATTCAAGCCAATGCAAAACAGACATCGCAAAAAAAAAACACAGCTGATTAATGGTTTTTATATCTATCATTTAGTGGCTTTATCCAAATTCAATAAACTAAAATTATGGAAGAAATGTAAATCAGAAACATTTCTTCTGTCAAGTCCTGATTGTGAATAGACGATTTAAAAAAAAAAGGTTAATATGTGGTGCAGCAAACTAGGTCATAGCTACTGAACCATTACAACATTTTATTGAGGCGCATTTCATGTCTCATGGAAATTCAATCTTACTCAATGACAGATGATATGCTTTCTATTCCTCCTATACAGAACCTATTGGGAAAACTGTAAAATACAGTATTATCGAAAAGAATCCCCAGACTGTTTTTCTTTAATCAATGAACATAAATACTCCCACCTCAAGTAACTCATAATACATCCATAGTATTAATCACACAACAGAACTTTCACATAAATCTGAAATAAATGATGCTAACTCGCATATTGACGAGCAATATCATACTGCAATCAGATAAATAAAATAAAAGAAAAATTTTTTGAGTTTTCAGGAACAGGACATACTCCGTATGTCTGTGGTTCAATAATCCCCATAACACCAACATGGTTGACTGGATCTTGATGCATGTTTTATCTTATCTTCAGCATGCTTCTACACTTGTAGGTGGCTTATACACTTGCAAATTTCCATACAAATACATACATATATATAAGCTAACCCGCGACAATAGTAAACTTTCTGCCCTTCAACCCTCAGACTCTATTACTATCTAAACCAAAAGCAGTCAGCTTTGAACAGAACAGAATAGAATATGTCTTTATTACCAAGTGTACCGGGGTCACAAGTAATTTTTTTGGGGGGATAGTACATAACAAGATACGAACATAAATCGAAAATCACACACAAACATTTATCGATTTTCGACTCTCCCACAAATGCACTATAAAGCTTCAACTTACCTGATGAGGCTTGATTGCCTTGGCCATCTGGGGTGACAAGAAGACGTCCGGATCCTCACTGGTGTGCCCCACATTGACAAGCACACGCCCCTGGTCATCCCGCTGGTTGTATTCATCATTGATGTGAGCTCCCCCATCGTTCAGGTCCTCAGCCTCCACCTCCTCCTCGTCCTCTTCCTCTGTGCTGGGCACCATCACGCAGTCGTCTTCGTTGCTCTCATCCTCAGAGTCACTGCTCAGTTCTATCACATCCACTGGGGACAAAATCAAACACTTGCACTTGCTTCATGCTGCATGTCTGAGTGCACATGTGTGGTAGTCCTGTGTGTGTGCTGATGCTCATGTCAGACATGCCTACTCCCTGCATTCATGGACTGTATAACCCACATTCACTTGTATCTGCAAGTTTGGCTTTTACATGTATGACCATTCAACCCCACCAAATATGCAGCCATACTCGTTTTCTGGTGTATGCATTGAGCATATATTTCATGTTTCCATAACCCACCACATGCAGACATGGACTGAAGATCCATGCATGCATGTCAATCTTTTGAATGTGTACATGTATATATATATATACATATATATATATATATATACAAACAAAGGGAGTTCAGGCACCATCAAGTATGTTGACCTGAGAGATCAAAAACCAACACCATTAATCTAATACGTGCCAATACTGGGATCAAATACAGGACCAAAAAATCTTCTCAAACCAAACATGTAACATCATAAGAAAACATTATGATCACATCTTTAATTTGTTTAAACCTTATGAATTCCAAGTACTCTTACCTTTTTCTTGTTTCACTTGCACTTCTTTCTTGATCTCTGTCATTACGCTGATCTCCGCTTGTTTCTTTTCTTGTTTCTCTGCTTGCTTCTTCTCTTGCTTATCTGCTTCTTCTTCTGCCGCTGTTGGTTCAAGAATATATATATATATATATATATCCTTTAGTAGGAAACTACACACACACACACACACACACACACACACACAGATGTGTACACATACAAGCATTCCACACACATTCACAACAGCACTTTCAATTGCAAGCACTTGTAAATACATACACTCATACAGACACACTTTATAAAATGAATAAATAATACAAGCACATTACTTCATGAAAACACACACACATATACACCACAAAAAAACTACTGTAAGTCCCTAGTTCTAAGTACTCTCTCTCTCTCTCTCTCACACACACACACACACACACAAACGCATACACACACGCACGCACACATGCACACACACACACACACAAAAATAACAACACACACACCACACAAACACATGATACAAACACTGTCACACACACACACACATTCACACCAGACACTGAACCAGCTGATGTACTTCAACAGATCCAAGGGATTAGATTTTTGTTTTCAATATTTTTTTTTAAATAGGAAAGTTTAATCATACTGCACCAATTTCTCAAATTGCACACACACACACACACACACACACAACACAGAGAAAACCCCCTCCACACCTCATTTCACCTGATATCACTTTCAGAAAAAAAAAAGAAAAAAAAAAAGAAAAATTAAGAAGAAAAACACCAGCCAAACACATACACTCACAGTCACAGTCACAGTCACACACACACACACATACACACACACACACTGTAGAACACACACATACTCAGAGACACAAAGACACAGACTCTCTCTCTCTCTCTCTCTCTCTCAATAAAAACTCTCACATTGTAGAAGAGACTTGAGCTGAGAATCCTGCTCCTTTGACGCAGCAGAGCTGGTGCTGGTGGTGGCAGTGCCGGTGCTAATGCTGGAGACAGGTGGTGGTTTGGCAGCGGCAGCCTGACTGCTCATGGCATGTTTCATCTGCTCCTTCAGTCGCTGCTGCCTCTCCAACTCCTCCTTCTGGGCATCCAGGGTCTCCTGGTCCAGGTCCTTCTCTCCCAGGATTTTCCTGAAATTTGGGTGTGGACATTACTTCATTACATCCGCATAAAATAGGAAAGATTTCCTTGCAAGGCTTGCAGGCATGCAAAAACTCAAAATACAAGCACAAACTGGGTGTGAACATTACTGTGGAGCACCACATCTGGGTGGGAAAAATATTCAGACTTCATTATCCTCCTAAAGCAACCAAGATTTCTGCAAAGCTTATGCAAAAACTCAAAATACAGGCACAAAGACATCTCTGCACTTGCCCTCCCCTCCTTTTCTCCCCTCCCAATGAGCAAACATGAAGCACACTTGCTAGCACACACCCATGTACATGTACCCCAGGTGAGTTAATCAGGAAGGCTGAAAGTGAAGTGAAGATAAGACAGAGAGAAAAGAAAAAGACCCCAAAACGGAGGAATCATGGAAATGAGGAAAATCCATGCACTTAAGTTCCAAAAAGAAGGGGATACTATCCATGACAAAAATCAAAGACAGTCTGACTGGCTGTAGTATCCCAGAAAAGGATACTTTCACATTCTTGCATCCACCTGACTGACAATAAATTTCTACTGTGATTCGGAAAAGAGTGGGAGGGTGCAGTGGGTGAGATTATATATATATATATCTATATATATATATATATATATAATATATATATATATATATATATATATATATATATATATATATATATATAAACATTGCATTACTATCTTGATCTCACCCATTTTTATCCCAAAGCATCAATCCTTTATCAAAAGCAGTGCTAGTAATTAATTCCAGTTCAATCTATTTTACATTTCTGGTTTTAGCTGGAATGTTTGAACTTTATCTTAGCAAGCTTGCAAAATATATAACCTTAACAAGCAACATATATAGTTACTACTAGCATACTATACACTGTCAGGTCAGATCTGCTTACCTGATATTCCTTCTTCTTTCTGATGCCTTCAGAGTGCTTGGATCTACTTTGGACTCATCATCTTTCTTGGCCTTTTTCTTCTTTCTTTTTTCTCTTTTTAGTCTTTTGGTTAATCTCTTTCCCTTTTCTTTCAACATCTTCTTTTTGCGTTTCCGAGACGTCTTTTTGGCAGACCCCCCTTTTTCAGAGCTGGACTCTGGCTCTTGCTTCACAGGATTGGAGTCTGCATCCATCAGTTCTGATTCCTGTAATGCCTTCAGGCCTATGTCACCAGCCACAGCGCCTTCCAAAGAAGAACCATCCGCTTCCATCATGGAAGAAAAATCTGGCATTTCACCAAAATCTATAGACTCCTCAGCCCCTTTGTTCTGGTCAAATTCCTCTCCTCCTTCTTCGCTGTCTTCATCAGAATCTTCAGCATCATCGTCCCCATCATCTTCGTCATCACTGTCTTCTTCCTCATCATCTCCTTCCTCATCCCCACTCCCGTAGTCTGCATCATCATCATCTTTTCCTTCACACTCAGCCAAAGCTTCCATAAGAGATGCGTCTTCCTCCTTCAAATCAGCTTCCGTTCCCTCCATTTCCAGAATATCTCCAAGAAGACTGGCACCCGTTTCTTCACCCGGTATCTCCCCTTCCTCGTCATCCTCTTTCATCTGATCTGATGCCATCAAGGAATCCAGGTTCAGATGATCGGGCAACACGGCCGAGTCCACCTGGCTTCCTCCATCACTGCAGTCTGCCATTCTGGTAGACGGCGTGTCCACTATCACCTCCTAATGCAGTGACATCTGAGAAGACAAAAAAAGAAAGAATATCAACTCAAATCTATCAGATAATCATGAAACAGTAAATCATATGATACACATAGAGAAATTTGTTTGTGACAAAAAAGAGGAATACAATACAGTACACAGATTTCTATAAACCTGTCACAACTCGCACACATCCAGAGGAATTAACATCATTTTATTAGATTACAAAATCTGTTGGAGAAGTCAAACTATTTACATTTTAAGTTTCAATGGTGGGTATGTTTGTGTTCCTGCAACCCAGTGATTTCCAATAAGTTAAAGGGGTCTTCAAAATATCTTCTGTGAGAGCATAGATAAAGGAGGTAGGCACTTGTAGGTCAGCTCATACTAACCAGGACACTTTAAAATTCTTCGTGCTTAACCCACAAGAACTGCTGCCATTCTGGATTTCAACTGAAGATCCAAAAAGTGAAAAAGAGTCCAGTGCTCTTACCACTCTGCCATCCACCAATCACAAATCTCTTCCTTTTTCAAGTTGAACATGTATTCCAGTATCACTTTCAAAATGAATAATTATGAAAACAGTTTCATTAAAGAAGTCTTCATGTTTTTAATGTGTGTGTGTGTGTGTGTGTGTGTGTGTGTGTGTGTGTGTGTGTGCATGTGTCAGTATATCTAACATGAACCTGTGCCTCTACAGCTTATAAACAGAGCTGAAATTATGAAAGAAGAGAACACCTAAGCATTTACAGATCCTCTTTTACTTGACCCCCCTCCGCTGCAGTGCTATAACAAAACTCATAATAAACCTTGACACAAATTCCATTCCTGGTTTCCTCATTTTATAAAAGTTTTGAAAAGAAGTTTCCCTTCAATGCTGTTAACACTTCTAACAAACTTTATGCATTTTGTTTGAAGATTTAAGTTGAAATGTGGGGTGAAATGAGTTTGGACTTTACTTCAATGTGCTGCCAAGTAAGTTTTAAGAACTTCAAACTTTGATTTTTAAGTATCTTTATACAAAATGTAACAACACTTTACATTTTTTTTCATGTGGAAAAAGGAGGACCCACTTTATCAGTCCCTTAGGTCATATTCTGACCAGTTATATCCTGACCAGCACAGCTCTAACCATCATCATTCCTATCTAAGCAAGTAGTACTGCCTTCTGACGTATATATGACTGACAGGACAGCTCCCACTACAAAGGTTGGAAATGAGAGAAATCAAACTAAAGAAGGATACTACAGTTTTAGCATTTAAAATTTCTAGAGTTTATTACAACAGGCACAAACATCCCATTCTTCATTCTTTGTGTTAGAACTGGTATTTTCCTAAATCATTTTCAGTGCTTTACAACATTTAATAATGACATGTTTAAACAGTTTTCCAAATCATTCCTCTTTCTAACAAGTAACATGACCACAGTTTTCAGTTTTGTTTTCACAGCAACAAAAATGTATCATAAAGAAAAACAGAAACAATCAGTCTAATTTCTAGATCCTCACAATATTTCATACAGACTAAAGCCAAAACAAATAGAGAAATAACATATTTACATTTGTTTAGACTACCTCAGTACCTGAGGATTTGGTATTTTCTGGTGACAGCATCAATTAATAAGCTACAGTATAAACAACTGTAACTGCAGTTTCTTATGTCTTAATCAGAATGAATAGTTATTAGTGGAGACAACTTGAAAGTAGACTTAGTCTTAACTGTTGACAACACTAGGGCTGTAAGAGTTATTCAAATATTCCAACAACAAACAATCTTGTTTTAAAAACAAAATATAAAATGGCTAAATACTGATTGATAAATCCAAGAATAAAACAATATATACTGTATCAGCAACTTTGCTCAACACTAACTTGTTTTGCTTGCCTCATGCATATCTCGCTTCTGCCAATTTGTTTGTGTCAACTATCAGCATAAATAATGTCCAATTTTATTACAAATGAATCACTCTCTCTCTCTCTCTCTCTCTCTCTCTCTCTCTCACACACACACACACACACACACACACACACACACACACACACACACACACACAATCTCATCAGCATCCATGAACATTAATTTTGATGCTTAACAACTTCTGTCACAGCAGTCTATTGTTTGTCAATGCTTCCCGTCAATGTTATCCCAAACTTTTATCATTAGCAGTAAATTCAGTTGGAACTGTTCACAAACTCTTCAGCAACTTGGTTCCAGCGCACTCAGTGTACCCTGTAAACATGTGCTAATTGGTCAAGTGCCGCTGTCCATTGTTTGTAGACGCCTTACATAATGCATCCCGTCCGCTAAGGGTACCGCATAAATCACGTGACGAGCATTCATTCACGATGCAAGAGCCTGTCTGCACTCACACTCGGACACCGCACACTCAACAATCAACTTGAAACTCCATAACAACGTTGCTTCTGACACGCTTTGGGAGGGGGGCAAAAAAAGAAGGCCGCATAATCGAGTAACGATAAGTGATCACCACAACGCCGGTCCAATCCAACCACGGCGCTTTGTGTTCCTGCGAATTATCTGGAGAGGCAGATGCTCTCTGGACGCAAAGCGGACGACCCTCCCGAACATATCCAATGTGTTCAACAGTTTCTTGACTGTCAGTAAAAGCCAACAAGTAGATTTGTAATAAAACAACAATACAACAATCTGGCTCAGCACAATTGCTTACCATTGTTAAATAATCCACAAAATCTTCAAAATAAAAGATGCAACCTGGCTGAAAATACGGGAAACCCCTTGCTATCGTCTTCCGGTAAATTGCATTGTGGGTGATTGGCTGTCCGTGCGAAGCTTGGATCTAAAAATAGATTAATGTTTTGATTGACAGGTGTTTTATAAGAGTAAGAGGCGGAGTTAGACTTGAAGATTAAGAGGGTGTGGGTGGAGAGAAAAGGGGTGGGCAAAAGGAGGTTCATTCACGGGTAGATAAGTCGCTCAAAGGGACAAAACCCTAGTCAGACCAATCCAGGCAGCTCGTCACAAAAAGAAGACATGTGAGCGTTTGGGATTGGGCTACCGTTGTCATTGATCGTCATCATAGCTGCAAAGGCTTTGACAGAGAGCAGTGTGCACACATGACTTTGGTTTGTGATTGGTGTTTTCAAGAAAGCTGTTGTTGCGGCTAAACTTGTTGGCTCTCTCTCTCTCTCTCTCTCTCTCTCTCTGATAGCCTGGTGTGTCTTCCTGTCTTTGTATCTTTGTTTCCGAATGCGTCTCTCTCTCTCTCTCTCTCTCTCTCTCTCTGCCGGCCAAACTCAAATATCTTTCCACCTTCGCTGACGAGTGAGTACAACACGATGATAGAGCAAACCGTGGCCGCCGCGGCCAAGTCAGTAGAGGAAAACAACTTAGTGTCGTTGTACTAGACTTATCAAAGACAAGGGTGCTTAAAAATGAAACTTAAGCAGTGAACTTGTCATTCAAGTTATTATTATCATACAGTCTTTTCAGTTACAGAGTCGCTTAAGACTGACGGCAGACTACTGAAACTTATCCATAAGCCGCCGTGCGGCTTTACAGACAGTAAAGCGCGGCATACTAACGATCACGACGCGGAGTCGGCTGAGAAATAGCCTAAAACTCATCAGTAACACTGAATTATCAAGAAATTTAACTTGCCAGCCTTAATTATTTTGAAAGCCAATTAACTTGACTGAGGTTGCCCAGACGGACGGATCGACCCTCAGTGGAGCGTGTGCACATCAGTCTCGATTTGCCGCTTCTGATTTTTTTTTCCCCTCGAGTTCTGTTTTTCCTTCTTTTTTTCCCCCCTTCTTTTCTGTGCTGCTGAAGTTGTTCTCAGTCCCGGGGCGGCGGCGTCTCGCATCCTCACCGACTGAGTCAGGGCGGCCGGGTCCACCGCCGGTCCACATCAACTTGATCCCGGCGTCAGATCGGACCCCACTGCACGGCCGTGACTGTTTCAGTTTCAGCAGCGGTGACTGATACAGGCCATACCGCCGCTGCATGGACAGCTGCAGGAGCCGATTTTTTGCACTAATATTCCTGGACTATCAGTCTCCTAGACAGACAGGGCGTGCCTCTTCACTTCACCAACGGTGACTCAGAGAGGTGTGCACAGTCCCCTAACGAGGCAGTACTGCCCGGAGGCTGCTACTATGCGTGACAAAAATTGATGAGGACATGAGCACAGTGACTGAGACTGAGGCACAGGCTTCAATGACCGCCTTTCAGTGGTGAGAACTAACAACAGCCGAGCAAACACTGACTGACCAGTGGCTAGTGGTAAAAGCCGGGCCCGGGTTGCCGGAGAGGACACTCAGTGGCGTCAGTGGCACTCAGTGACATTGACGCCGCACTGAATAGGAACGGGGAGAGGGGCATGGGGGGGGGGGGGGATTATGCTTTGTTTATGTTTTTTGAAGGGTGGGTGCTCCGGCAGGGTCCGGAGTCAGTGATCGAGTGATTTTTTTTCCGGCTGGCCCAACTGAAAGAAAACCACTGAGTCCGACTGCAGCCAATTCAAGTTAGGCACCACTAAAACGCACATCATGTATTATATCATCATCGGCATTGTTATTACCATCTAATTACTGTTTCTATTATTTAAATGATTAGCGTTCTCAAGTTCGTCCGGCATTCACGTCCGAGTCTCAACCTTCTTCTTCTTCGTCAGTGCGTGGGCTGCAACTACCGCCGTCCGTCGTCTTGTATGTAAACGATGAGTGGGCTTTTACGTCACTCAGTGCACTGGACCACGGTTTTTACCCCGCCATGTTGGGCCCGGGCAGCCATACCCCGTTTTCGGGGGTAAGTCATCATCTCAGTCAAGTTCAGTCAGTTGAAAGCGTAGCCTCAGTGCCACCGGGTGTCCGAAAACCGGCTGCACTAGGTGGCCCGCCCAAACCCGGGTCATTTTCCGATCAGTTCAGCTCACGAAATCAGTGTGTAACAACGGGCTACATTGTGTGACAACTGAACTCGTTTTCAGCCATCCGAATAACTGTTCACGCACTATACACTGGCCCCGGCAGTACAGCTGCCGGAAACTGATAATGCTTTTTTTCCCGTTGGATGATGTCTTGTTGGTGTTTTATTAAGCCCAGCGATGCCAGCAAACTGATAACAATCGAAACTCTTGATTCTCATGTTGATGATCGGACAGGGAAGAACTATTCTTTTTTTTTTTTTCTTTTTTTTCTTCCCCCCCCCCCCCCCCCCCCCCCTCCCCTTTTTTTTTTTTTCTTCAGTATCTTTCTCAAGTTCAGTTCTTCACGGTCACTGTTTGAGCATGAGGTTATCACACCGGCAAATACCAACAGTTATTCTGACTTGTCCATATGGCTAAAAAGCATCAGTGGTTTCACTTGAAAACCCGCGACCTTACAAGGAATGATGTTTTTTTGTTTTTGTTTTTAACAAACTAAGAAGAAAGCGGGGACTGGGTTAGTGGTGGATTTTGCTACAAAAAATATTCAACGGATTTGCACTATTTGCCCAAACACAGCATCTTCAGTTGATAAAATGAACAGAAAAGAAGAAAAACTGAGCAAACTAGGCTTCTACATGAACTGGCCGTTGTAAAAACTAAATCTGTATTTCGAAAAACACGTTTCTTCACGCACGAGCATTTATACAGGCTAAATACGTGCATGAGTATAACTACCATTGTAAAAACAAAATCTTGATTTCGAAAAAAAAAACACATGTTTCTTCATGCATGCCGGTGTTTTTTGTTCTTTGCATTGACTAGCCTTGGCCACCATGCACACTGGTACATGCACACATGCACACTCACATGCACGTCCCTATGCACACTGGCGCACCCACGCGCGCACACACACACATACGCCACTATATACACGCTACACACACACGCGCACGCGCGCACACACCGCGCTTGAAAAATACAACAAAAAACAAAAATAAGTATTACATGCTCAACGATGAATGAGTTAGCATGTTCTGAGGGAGTGCACGCAGTAACCTCCCTTAATTTTGTGACAGCCTGAACCGGTGCAGGCAGCTCTGAACGCAGTAAATCAAGTATCGCTTACGTTATCTCAAAAACAGAAAGCATAACCCCATACATTGAAACATGGTTGTGGTTTTCACTGAAATTATACCTACTAGGTATTTAGAAGAGAGCATTAAAACAAAGTATGTCAATGAACTATATTGTATGTCTGATGTGAAGCCTGTTATGCCAGTCAACAATATGAGCACCATGGCACTGAGTCGTGACGTTGACCGTCTGCACATGTTCTCTGTATCCCACATAGTTGAAATGGATAACAAGGACAGCGTGCCTTGTCATATCACGACCCTATCACCTGGAACTGATAAACTTTCCAAACAGTTTCAGTCGTCAGTCATGCTGAACCAAAATCACTGAGTCTCAGTTCCAAATCCGGTCACAAAACACATCCAAGCAAATCTGCTTTCATGGATATCAGATGTTTACATGTGGTGGTGGTTGTGTGTGTGTCGTGTGTGTTTGTGCGTGTGTGTGTGCGCGCGCGCCGGCGTGCGTTCTGCCAGTAGTGCCGCGGCGTGTGCCCGGCCGCGGCGTGTGTGTGTAAAATTGAAATACTTTATTCAAAATGCGCATCACTGAGTTCATGGTCGGATGACGTCACAATAACCCCTCAGTTTACTCTGGCAGGATATCGGAATTTACACAATAAAATAGATCATTGAAACTGAAAACATAAATGCCGATTCAAGTTCATCATAGTGACCAACACTAGTTCAAAAATTGGCAAAACTGCATGAAAACTGATCAGGCAAATGAAAGCAATTTTCCCAAGATTCAATACAGGACTGATGCTTTACATACATTTTCTCAAATATGAATAGTTAACAAAATAGGAGCTTTCAAAAAGCAATAACATAAACTGAAGAGAAAAAAAAGCTTACTTTAAAACTCAGTTGGCCACACGCAATAACTTGAATATCGGTGCTGATATAGACCTGTGTAGTGCAGTATAAAAACTGGTATACTGCCGTTTGTTCAAGTTATTTTTGTACCTCAGTAAATCATCTTCATTCCACTGTGACACTCAAGTATCAAAGTTTCAGTCGGGTTTGTTTATTTTGTTATTGAGACGTGAGACACGAGTATTGACACAACAATGAATATCAAACTGTATATTTACCTGCAAACTTTGAAGACGTCTTCGCTTTAATTTTTTTTTAAAGCGTACACAAAAATCAAATGAATACTGAAGTAAAAATTAATGCCAACATGTATATTTTGGCTAGGGTAAGATGATCGTTTTAAAGAGTAAACAATTTATCAGTAAGTTTGTTGAATCATCTGTCATTATTGAAATAAAAGTTTGGTGGAAAATTGTTTGATTTGAATGTATGTCATACGGACAAAAATGTAGTTTATAATGCTCAGTTGTCCGAGTCCGACAAATGTTTTCTATCAAATTCAAAAGTATAACTATGAACTGAAGAAAAGATGTTATCAGAAAAATAGAAACCGATCGTGGTTCCATTTCCATTTTCTTTGGTCACTGTGGTGCGAGTTGATAGCAATCAACGACTGACAACCTCAGTGACGCCTAACTTGACTTGAAAACGAAAGTTAAAGCTTACGAACTAGATGACAACTGACCCCCACACCCCCACGCCCCACCTCCACGCACCGGCACGCACACACACACACACACACACACACACACACACACACACACACACACACACACACACACACACACACACACACACACACACACACACACGGCACACACAAAGATTTTTTTTTTTTAAAGGATAAAAAATCACAGTCTACTGAATGAGGCGGTTGTGACCTGCTGCTTCAAAACTAACCAATTAGAAGCGAAACCGTGTAATTTATTTATCTTCAGAAACTATAAAACAAATACTCAGTGAACAGTACAGTCAATAAAACTATTGAATAGGCCAGCCTATTAATGGGGTCGTGTGGAAGGGCATCAGTAATATGCATCACATGTTCACTTTTTTTCGGCCGCTTATCCGACGACTGGGACTATGATAATCTAACTAACAAAACATACTGATGAAATTTGCACCTATTTTTTCAGTTATCACAGTCAAAATCTTGTCGATAACGATCTGAATATGCAACCTCGGCTGCAGTTTGATAAGTGAACCAGTTTACTGACTTCAAGTTCGCCGTCGGTTCGACCAAAAAATGAAAAGTTAATTCAGACAGTGAACAGTGCAAACCACCGAACTGAAACCACTGCAAACGCAACAGCCAGTGTCGAGAACGGGAAAACAACATCAGCCTAGAGAGAACAACAACATACTCAAGAACTGGCGTATAAGGGCTCCTACACTCCAGTGTCTTATTATGTCTACTTCTACCACTACCCCCTCATACATTTTTTGATCTACTGTCAAAGTGAATTTTTGTAAAGAGTTTAGTCAGCGACAACCTATGAGTTGCCGTGGGTTCTTTTGCTTGTGCTGAGGCTGAGAGGGGTGGGTTTCGTTTTTAAAACAAGGACAGTCATCAGTGGAACTGCCCCGGCGGCAACTGAGTGAGGCCACTTTTACCGCAGGCTCCGTCAGCGCATTTTCATCAGCGCTGACCAGATCACCATCTGAGCCTATTGCCAGCAACCACTAAAATTTTATTTTCTTCTTCTTCTTCTTTCTTTCTTTCTTTTCTTTTTTTTTTTCTCTCAATAATCTTGCTTCTGGAAGTGGGGCCTGGACCGAACCGCGGGTGTTTTGATGGTCTTAGTTAATCAGTCAGTTGACCGGCCGACGGCAGGGTTGACCGGCAGTTTTCTTTAGGTCCTTCTCTGCCTATTTTTTTCTGCTAGGTACATGCTTCCTCCTGGTTCCGTCGCGTCTATATCGCCAGAAGTGGCGTCTGCGACGTACACTACCAGATCACAGACACTAGAATGAGATATTAGTGTCTGTGACCAGATCCAGATCCGGAAACATGTAATTCGATTTCGTTCCAGTGAAAAGACAACACATTTCTGATGCAGTTGACGCATGCCTTGTTGCCGTCTTCCGGTAAATTCCATCAACTAAGAACGCCGCCAGTAACCAAGTGCTGATCGAACAGTTATAGTTTGTTGTTTACGGAACCAGATCAACGCAATGAAAGCCATACTTACTTGGGTGGACAAAGTGGTGGACAGGGATAAAGTTGATCAATGGTATGATTATTACTTTTTATCATAACATAGTTTATGTTCTGACAAAATCATTCATTTTGGTCTCTTCTTCAATCACTGCATTGATCATGGTTTTTTTCAGCGACTGGATCTGCGAACATATGTAATTGTCAAAATTTCCTAATCAGATCATCATAATATTTCTCCAATCACAACTCCTTTACAAGATGAGTTGCTGTCGCATATTTATGTTTAGAAGTATTTTGTCAGTCACAGATCCTGCAATATTGAAGGGTATTTTTCCAACATTGTATTTATCAACCAAAAAAAAAAAAAAAGAAAAAAAAGAAACATATATATCAAGTCACATACTACTGACAGAAATCATAAAGCTGCTTGGCTTTTTCAGTATAAAAATGATGGGCACAACTTGTATGCATATGTATGCATAACACACACACACACACACACACACACACACACACACACACACATTTGTCAGTAATAACCACCATCTTTTGAGTTTGCATTTGAAATATGCTTGAACTAACTTATATCACTCGTCACATTTGAAAGCTGTCACACAAAACTGCATCACCAAAGTAACATACAGATCAAATAATCTTTTGGATGAGACGTAATCATGACCAATAATCTTTATTCTTTCAGTGTGTGGGGAATGTGCTTCAAACCAGATGGCAGTCAGCTGATAGTTGCTGCTGGGAACCGAGTGCTTGTCTATGATGCTAATGATGGAACTATGGTTCAGCCTCTCAAGGGGCACAAAGAGACTGTCTACTGTGTGGCCTACGCCAAGGATGGAAAACGTTTTGCATCAGGTTCAGCAGACAAAAGCGTCATCATTTGGACAAACAAGCTTGAGGGCATTCTGAAGTACACGTAAGACATGTTGATCATGTTGGGGTGTATGATGCTGGCAAGGGTTTGGTCTCTTCTATGTATCATTGGGTGAAACATACATTTCTTCAGCTTTTATCCAGTTTTTATTTGAATTATAATTAAAAGAAATATTTCTGGCTGAAAGGTAATAAGTTGTCAAATACAAGGTAATACTCCTTTAACTCTAGTTGATGTGTATTTTCATTTTCAAGTATCTAAAACTTGTAACAATATCATATCCCCCTCTGTTTATGAGACTTTTATTTCAGACCAAACTTTCATCCATACATTTGATATCAAGGAATTCATTGAAAAGGATTACTTGCTAGATTATTGTTCACAAATGGTAATTTCAATATCTTGGTGTTTTCATTTACAGACACAATGATGCCATACAGTGCTTGTCGTACAACCCAGTGACTCATCAGTTGGCCAGCTGTGCTGTCAGTGATTTTGGTGAGTGTTAGATATAACATATTTGCTTTTAATTTTTGTTGGTGGTTTATTTGCAATTACACGAACAACAACAGTGATGGTTTTGTTGTTGTTTAGTTTTGTGTGTCATTTTCTAGAATGATAGACTGTATAACATTCTGAAATACTATCTTCTCCAGTTGCTAATGCCTCCCTTGTTAAGAAATCTTCTATATTAGACATTACGTATGGAACTTTTAACAGATCATTGTTGCCAAAAATAGCAGCAGCATTTCAGTATTCTGTAAAGCACCATTTCAGAACTGTTGGTTGACTGTGGTGTAACGCGGCTGTGTTCTGTGTAGGTTTGTGGTCCCCAGAACAGAAATCTGTGTCCAAACACAAGGTCAGCAGTCGCATCACCTGCTGCAGCTGGACAAACGATGGACAGTACCTGGCTTTGGGCCTCTACAATGGTCTGGTCAGCATTCGCAACAAGGTGTGTTTGCCTGTGGTTGTTTTGATCCATGTTCAGTCTTTTGTTATTGTATTATATGTCCTTTAAAAAGAAAGCTGTCATTGCTTTATGTCTGTATGTCTGTATTTGAGAGATCTTGTCCGTGTGAGGATCAAATTTACAATAAATTTTAATGGGAACAAAAACCGAATGGGCTGGACACTGAACTTCTTTATGCAGGCTGTGTGATGTCCCTTGTTTGAATGCTAACAGTTCAAAGCTGGTTAAAAGACTTTTGAGATAAGTGTTCGCATATTATGCTTGTGTGTCAATCATCTGCGTATATGTATGTAAGCACATGATTAATGTTTCAGTTTAATAATCAGTATCAGCGTTTGGCAGGTTATAAAACAGGAACATATCCAGCAAACAGCTATGCAAAAGATATTATGACAGTGACATTTAGTGATTTACTGTAAAGCTTGCTTGATATGCAGTCTGTTGTACAGTTAGTCATGGATGTTCTGACTAATGACACTTATCTGTTTGGTTTTCCTGTATTTCATCTCTTTTGTTTTGTCACAGAAACATATAAGTTTACCAAAGGAATGATTCAGCGCTTGTCATTTTTAGAGGCATTTGATTGACTAAGAGCAGACTGGGCAAGACGGGTTGTCATTTCACTGTTAGCTGTGCGAAATTTGGCCAAGCAGAGCAAACCGATAGGCCTAGTTAGCATCAGTTTGACATGGTAAGTATATGTATCACCAAACATGGAGCATAATACAGACTCCTCCTTTTGGTTATATTGTTCAGGCTGGAGAGGAGAAAGTGAAGATTGAGCGACCTCAGGCTGACCTGGCTCCCATTTGGTCTCTTTCCTGGAATCCAAACAAGTGTGTATCCAGTTTGTATTTTGGTATTTGCTTGATTTTGTTTTGTGGACGATCTTCATTCATTTTTTGCCTCTGGAAATCTGAACTTATTCTGGTAAAATGCAAGTCCTTTTTCTTGTACTAATATTACTTTATGCTGTTGTGGAGCAGGAATAATATAATGCATATAATGTAGATCTGGTTTCTCAGTTTGACAACTAAACAAGGTACTGAATCTGTCCATTTGTCCATTTCCCCCCCAGTTTATCAGAAAGTGACCTTAGTGTAGTCTTAATTCTTAAAGCTGGTAATGGAAATTTTTATGTTTTCACGTATATACACAGCATATGTCAACTGTCCAAACAGTTTTGATAAAAGCAGTTTCCAGCACACTTCTCTCTTCATGCTGCAAACCATAGTTGATGTTGCTGATGATGCAAGCAATATTTTATCAAATAGTCTTTGGTGGTGAATATGACAGAAGAGGAATGAGTTCTGGTACATGTTGTTTTGTTTTCACCTTGCTAGGGACGAGCCCTATGATGTGCTGGCAGTGGCTGACTGGGCTCAGCGTATGTCCTTCTACCAGCTGTCAGGAAAACAGGTTGGTCACAGGTGTCAGTCTGTGTGTGTGTCACGGGGAGGGCTTCTTTTCATTGAAATTATAAAAAAAAAGATCATAGCAGAAATGATCTTTTGACAAGGTCAAGGTGATACATATGCTTTGCATACATTGAAAGATCTTCACAAAATACATGTTTGCAGTACAGAAAATTGTAACACAGTTACAAGCTCATCATATCTGTGTGCAATAACAAACAGTCACAAGTGTACTTGTGTTATAAACGTTCATTGCATGTGTATGAGCACACACACGTTTGAACACAAACATACACATATACACGCTCATTACACATGTGTGAGCACGTATCTGCACACACCCAGGTGTACACACACACACACACACACACACATGTACAAGCAAAATGCAGTTGTGCACCACACGACTTCACAAACATAGTTATGCACAAATAGTGCCCGTTTTCCCCTCCCTCCCCCTTCACACACACACACACACGAATGTACACAGAAGTTCAAAACCAAAGTCCACACATCTTTAAACAAGCAATCAATGCACACCTTCCGTTTCAGATCGGGAAAGACAGAGCGCTCGGCTACGACCCCACCTGCCTCAACTGGTTCTCCAAGGGGGAGTATGTGGTGGTAGGGGGCGCCAACAAGCAGTGCACTCTTCACACAAAGGAAGGTGTGAAGCTGGGTGTCGTTGGGGAACAGCTGTCGTGGGTGTGGTGCTGTGCCGTCAAGCCGGACGCCAACTGTGTGGTAAGTGAGGGGAAAGAATGGGAAGTTATGTTATTGATTTAAAGTTTTGCACAAACTCACACACACACACACACTCACACATGCACACACACACACACACACACACACACACACACACAGAACCGGGACGGCAGGGCCCAATCAATGTTTGTTATATTTTCCCCCATCTTATGAGGGCAGGATGAAAAGAAGATTTTTGATTTCCATTTTCCCTTATTGTTTTCCTCCCTTGAAAAAAAAAGTTAATTCATTCTCTCCTTCTCTCTCCATCTCTCTCCCTCTCTCTCCTCCCTTTCTCTCTTTCTCTCTCCCCTCTCTCTTTACATACACACACACACACACACACACAAACTTCAGAAGGAAAATATCTTTTGGATAAAAAAACAAAGTAATAGAATATTGGAAGCTAAAGTGCCGAATGAAAAAAAAAATCACTTAAGACACAAGTATTCAAATTAATGTATTGCTTCATGGGTGTATTTTCTAAAACCAGTCAAACTGAAAAAAATTGTGATAATATTCATCATTGGCATTTTTCTTGAAGTGATCACAGGCGTGAGTTTGCATGTTTGTGTGTACATGTGTGCATGTTTGTGAATGTGTGTGTGTATGTGTGTGATTTCATGCAGCGTTAAAACTGAGGAAGGTTGTAAATCACCATAAGAATGATTTTGTAACCTCTTACCTTACCACTCTACCATTAACACTCAGTCCATTTGAGAACCAAACTAATTGATGGGGGGAAAAATAAAGAAAAGTAAAACTGGGGGTTCAACTGCAGTCCAGACTCATCCTGAATAACAGCCTCCTTCTTCTCGTCTGTCAGATGGAATAACATCCCATACCACAGCCTTCGCCACTGAGCTCACAGACTTGTTTAGACAGTTGTCTGACCTTTTTCGAAACAAAATTCTTGTTTTTTAAATTTGTAGTCGGGTAAGTATTAGGGGGAAATAAAACATTCATTAAGTCCCTTTTGTCATAATTTTGTGGAGGAGGGTGCGGGGGAGGGTGTGTGTGGGGGGGGTGGGGGGGGGGAGTGCACTGGTCATGATCGAAAGAGAACTCAAGACCTTGGAACACACTAGGGGTACTATTCAGATACTGGCCCAACCAAACAAGAGTAGCGGTTCTTTGTTGCTGCTGCCCTACACGCATATTGGGTAGGAAGTAAGTAATGAATAAGAGGCGATCTTCTACTTTTGTAATCTGCGTTGACAGGCGGTGGGGTGCCAGGATGGAACTCTGGCCTTCTATCAGCTCATGTTCAGCACAGTGCATGGCCTGTACAAGGACCGCTACGCCTACAGGGACAACATGACCGATGTGATCATCCAGCACCTCATCACCGACCAGAAAGGTAAGGGTGCACCAGACTGTACAGACTGTGGTAGAACTAAAGAAAGGAAGAAAATGACTTGCAGACTGCTGTAGAATGGAAGAAAGAAGGAATACTTTGCAGACTAATTAATTAATTTTTTTTTTCTTTTTTTTTTTCTCAAGGCCTGACTTAGCGCGTTGGGTTGTGCTGCTGGTCAGGCATCTGCTTGGCAGATGTGGTGTAGCGTATATGGATTTGTCCGAACGCAGTGACGCCTCCTTGAGCTACTGAAACTGCAGACTATGGTTGAACGAAAGAAGGAAGGAAAAAAATTGCAGACTGTGGTAGAACAAAAGAAATAAGGAACAACTGTCTGTTACTGTTAGAACAAAAGAAGGAACGACCTGCTGTGGTGGATCAAAAGAAGGGTAAGGTGGAAGGGAGCTGGAATGGAGGGAGGTGTGTTAAATTCAAAGATAAAAACAAAACAAAACAACCCCAAACCAAAAGGAAATGAATTTTAAGAACTCTTACCCTCTTCTATTCCATACATAGACCCAGCCTTTCCTCCACCTCCACCCTCCCTCCCTGCCCCTAAAAGAAAGGGGGGAAACCCCCCAAAGCAAAAACAGACATCAGTATAAGACAGCAAAACATCTATTTCTTTTTACTTTCTGTTTACTGTATGCAGTCTTCCCCTCCCCTCCCCCTCACCCCCCCCCCTTTTTTTATATCTTTTTGCAGGAATGCTGTGACATTCTGAATTGACTAACATTAACATTCTGTCTTAAAAGAATAGAGTATCAAGTACATCAGTTCTGTGACTGACTATTGAATACTTTCTTATAAATGTGCTGCATGTTATTCTTATTATTGTAATTGAAATGTGCAGTGCGGATCAAGTGTCGAGATCTGGTGAAGAAGATTGCCATCTACAGAAACAGACTGGCGGTATGAACACTCACATTCTGTCTCCTTTCCATTTTTTTTTTTTTTTCGCTTTTGGTCCATCATTGTCTCTTAGATTTCATGTGTCTCTCTGTGTGAAGTTGGATGTGTGTGTGTGTGTGTGTGTTACTTGTGTGTGTATGTGAGTGTGTGTGTGTGTGCATGTTTATGTATATGTGTGTGCTTTCTTGACAGCAGAAAGTGATAAATCTCAGGTTACTTTAACCTTCTTATTCATTTCACTTTTTGTCTGTTGTTTTTGCATTGCATTTTGTTCGAATTAAGACCAGTACATTGGCTTTCAGGCACCAACACTCGGCTTGTATCACAGATTGACATAAGTTTACATTTGGGCCAGCAGCAAAGTGAGAGCTGTATTATCAATGGTTTCTCCAGTCAGTGGGAAATCATTTACAGCTTAAGTCTTTTTTGAAGGACTATGATTCTCAAACTAGGAGGCAAAGTTGCACTGGCTCTTAGTGCTGCAGCCTTGGGTGCTAGTTGGCATCTGGGAACCATCCCAACGCCGACTGTCCTAAAAGCCTCTTCGCCAAGAGAGTGGGGATGTAACCTGGGCAAGACACTCTCCACTATAATCAAATTCTAGCCCAAACAAATGTCGGAACAGCAGTTGCCTTCTCTGCTGTTCTGATGGTCATAGTCGGACACGACTGACTGTCGTATACATTGAAATTGAGTTCAGATTTCCTTCAAAGCTATAAAACCTATTGATGAAACAAGGTTACAAAAAGGCAAAGTTGCCTCACTTAACATTGCCATAATTTTTTTTTTTTTTGGCAGGTGCAACTGCCCGACAGGATTGTTGTCTACGAGCTTTACTCTGATGACATGGCAGACATGCACTACCGCGTCAAGGAAAAGATCAACAAGAAGTTTGAGTGTAATCTGCTGGTGGTCTGCTCCCAGCACATCATTCTGTGCCAGGTGAGGACACATGCACAGCAGGTCAAGGGAGAAATGTGTGCTGCAGGTTGTTACGATGGATCGTGCTTAACCTTTGTCGATGTGTTTAAAGCGTGTCATATGCTTGCATAATCTTTGTGACAGTTTGTGGAGGCGCTGGTTATTCAAAGATGTAATAACTCAGAAAACTTAAGTGTCAAGTGTTTATTTTCTTAATTTATCTTATGACGTTAAAAAGTGGTACAGTGAGCTGGCCTTGTGATTCCATATTTTAAAAAGTGAACAACCATATTGATTTTCATCATGTTGTCATGAATGGTGACGATGAAAGCGATATTACAAAACAAATTTCGCGTTTTCCTTATTCTGCAGGAAAAACGGCTGCAGTGTCTGTCTTTCCAAGGTGTGAAGGAGAGGGAGTGGATCATGGAGTCACTCATCCGTTACATCAAGGTCATCGGTGGTCCGGCAGGGCGAGAGGGGCTGCTGGTTGGGTTGAAAAATGGACAGGTACTGTCTGCTGTTTACCCTGAGCTCATCCACTGTTAAATATCACATCTTGAGGTCATCCACTGTTTGATATCACCTTATATTAGTCATTAAAGAAGCTTCATACTGTTTCCTTCGATAATTTTGCTCTGATAAATCTTCAGATTGCATTTGGACTCCCATTTCTGAAGAAATCAAGTTGACTCTGGAGTCTTTTGCATATCTGAGACCTGTTACTTATTTGTGACAAATCTTACAGTTGCCATTATGCCTTGAATTTTTCCATCAATTTTATTTGAAAAAGAAAGAAAGAAAAAAAGTGCATACTGATGAGAAAATTTGAGATTAGTTCCCCAGAGATTATGACGACTTCACCGACTACAAAATGACCTCTACTGTTTATAAAACATTTATTTCATTTACATTATCAACATCTTTGCTCACTTCTTTCCTGTTGTCATGATCGTCATAGACCCTCCAGGATGCATGCCAGTGTTTATTCAAAACTGGCTTTGATGGTTTAGTAAACAATAGCCTCCCCAACAACTGTCTTTGATGGTTTAGTAAAAGACAGCCCCTAACAACTGGCTTGATGGTTTAGTAAATGATAGCCCCCCAACAACTGGTTTTGATGGTTTAGTAAACAATACCCCCCAACAACTGGCTTTGATGGTTTAGTAAACGACAGCTCCTAACAACTGGCCTTGATGGTTTAGTAAACGATACCCCCCAACAACTGGCTTGATGGTTTAGTAAACGATAGCCCCTAACAACTGGCTTGATGGTTTAGTAAACGATACCCCCCAACAACTGGCTTGATGGTTTAGTAAACGATACCCCCCAACAACTGGCTTGATGGTTTAGTAAACGATAGCCCCCCAACAACTGGCTTGATGGTTTAGTAAACGATAGCCCCCAACAACTGGCTTTGATGGTTTAGTAAACGATAGCCCCCCAACAACTGGCTTTAATGGTTTAGTAAATGATAGCCCCCAACAACTGGCTTTGAGGTTTAGTAAACGATAGCCCCCCAACAACTGGCTTTGATGGTTTAGTAAACGATAGCCCCCCAACAACTGGCTTTGATGGTTTAGTAAACGATACCCCCTAACAACTGGCTTGATGGTTTAGTAAACGATACCCCCTAACAACTGGCTTGATGGTTTAGTAAACGATACCCCCTAACAACTGGCTTTGATGGTTTAGTAAACGATAGCCCCCAACAACTGGCTTGATGGTTTAGTAAACGATAGCCCCCCAACAACTGGCTTGATGGTTTAGTAAACGATAGCCCCCAACAACTGGCTTTGATGGTTTAGTAAATGATAGCCCCCCAACAACTGGCTTTGATGGTTTAGTAAATGATAGCCCCCCAAAAAAACTGGCTTGATGGTTTAGTAAATGATAGCCCCCCAAAAAAACTGGCTTGATGGTTTAGTAAATGACACCTCCAGCAATTGGCTTTTGATGGTTTTTGCAGATCATGAAGATCTTCGCAGACAACCCGTTCCCCATCCTGCTGCTGAAGCAGAACACCTCGGTGCGGTGTCTGGACCTGAGCTGCAGTCGGGGCAAGCTGGCGGTGGTGGACGAGCACAACATCTGTCTGGTGTACGACCTGGCCACCAAAGACCTCCTCTTCCAGGTACCTTTTTGTCAGGGCAGTTCTGAGAGCTGGTGGATGGTGTGTGGTTGTCGGGTCTCTTTTTCTGACCGTCAGGACATGAGGGTTTGTTATAAAGTGTTCTAAAAGAAAAAAACAACAACAAAAAAACAAAGAAAAAAGAATTTTGGAACCACAACTGAAAAAGAGGAAAAAGAGGGTGGTGAATATGTACGCATAAGGGAGGTAATTTACACAAAGGGAGAGAAATAGTCGCAACATTATTTTGTTATTTCGGTAGTAGGCACAGGACAGGGGATCAGACCCCTGCCGGAGTCTGCACCAGTGGGTCACGGTGTTAGATTTAAGGTAATTTTAGGAAACAAATTTCTTTTTAGAAACCACAGCTGATCTGGTACAGGAAAACCTCAGAGATTCTAATGTCTGTTGATGCTGTCAAGATTTTAGAATCGTGATCCAGATCTGACTGGAGTAGAAACATCGTGCGCACACATGCAATCACAAGCACATGCACAGGCACACACACACATACACATGCACACACACAAACACACACACTCTCTGACACACACCCTAAATAATGTTTTTATTACACATACTTAACCATGACCCACGAGTGCAGACTCTGGCAGGGGTCTGATTCCTACACTCTGACACACACCCAAATAGTGTTTTCCTCGAGTATGTGATATATATGTGTGCGAGATATGATACAAGTTTCTTCACTCAGTAGACTTAATACAAATCACTGTTCCACTTGTAGGAACCCAACGCCAACAGTGTAGCCTGGAACACCAGCTATGAAGACATGCTGTGCTTCTCCGGCAATGGAATGCTCAACATCAAGGCCAGCAACTTCCCTGTCCATCAGCAGAAACTGCAGGTACAGCGGACAGAATGTGAACCAGGCTAAAGAGAGTGAGATGCTGAATGACAGACAATTACAATACCATTGTACTGCCTGTTTCCCTGTGTGCATTTGGATGGGAGGGATTGAGTGAAAGGATTTCTCTCCTACACACACATGGCCGAATGGTTAAAGCGTTGGACTTTCAGTCTGAGGGTCCCGGGTTCGAATCACGGTGACGGCGCCTGGTGGGTAAAGGGTGGAGATTTTTCCGATCTCCCAGGTCAACATATGTGCAGACCTGCCAGTGCCTGAACCCCCTTTGTGTGTATGTGCACGCAGAAGATCAAATACGCACGTTAAAGATGCTGTAATCCATGTCAGTGTTCGGTGGGTTATGGAAACAAGAACATACTCAGCATGCACACCCCCGAAAATGGAGTATGGCTGCCTACATGGTGGGGCAATAAACAAAAACGGTCATACACGTAAAATGTCACATGTTTGTCTGAGTGTGTATGTGTGCGTGCTGAAATATGATTGAACGACACAGGAAACAAATGATGAGCGCCCCATGGCAGCCATCAGTCGGCTTTACCCTGGTAGGCAGCCTGTTGAGTAAATGACCCCGTGTTTCTAAAGCACTTAGAGCTTGGTTTCCGACTGAGGATAGGCGCTATATAAGTATCCATATCAATGTGCTGCATGCATGCACGCTTGTGCACCCATGCGCACACACATGCACACGCACAAAGTTTTAGGGTTTTAGCATCTCCACACATCGGACCATCATCAATGACATCAAGGTTCATGATCATTTAGTTCATAGTGTTCCATCAAACCAGCCTAGGTGTAGGAACCTGTAGGTATTTTGCCTGTCAGTTCATTAATGATGGATCCTAAATGATCTTTTCTTTTCCTGCAGGGATTCGTTGGGGATCTTTTGTGATCTCTCTGTCTCTTGTCTTTCTTTCCTGCAGGGATTTTGGTAGTATTTTTCATGTCAGTTCATCAATGATGCATTCTGTGTGATCTTTCCCCTTTTCTGGTCTTTCTTTCTTGCAGGGATTTGTGGTGGTATTTTTCACATTGGTTCCTCAGTGAAGGAACCTGTGTGATCTTTTTCTCTTTTGTCTTTCTTTCCTGCATGGATTTGTGGTGGTGTTTTCCATATCAGTTGATCAGTGATGGAACCTGTGTGATCTGTCTTTTTCTTGTCTTTCTTTCCTGCAGGGATTTGTGGTGGTGTTTTCCGTGTCAGTTGATCAGTGATGGAACCTGTGTGATCTTTCTTTTTCTTGTCTTTCTTTCCTGCAGGGATTTGTGGTGGTGTTTTCCGTGTCAGTTGATCAGTGATGGAACCTGTGTGATCTTTCTTTTTCTTGTCTTTCTTTCCTGCAGGGATTTGTGGTGGTGTTTTCCGTGTGATCTTTCTTTTTCTTGTCTTTCTTTCCTGCAGGGATTTGTGGTGGTGTTTTCCGTGTCAGTTGATCAGTGATGGAACCTGCGTGATCTTTCTTTTTCTTGTCTTTCTTTCTTGCAGGGATTTGTGGTGGTGTTTTCCGTGTCAGTTCATCAGTGATGGAACCTGTGTGATCTGTCTTTTTCTTGTCTTTCTTTCTTGCAGGGATTTGTGGTGGTGTTTTCCGTGTCAGTTGATCAGTGATGGAACCTGTGTGATCTTTCTTTTTCTTGTCTTTCTTTCCTGCAGGGATTTGTGGTGGTGTTTTCCGTGTCAGTTGATCAGTGATGGAACCTGCGTGATCTTTCTTTTTCTTGTCTGTCTTTCTTGCAGGGATTTGTAGTGGTGTTTTCCATGTCAGTTCATCAGTGATGGAACCTGTGTGATCTTTCTTTTTCTTGTCTTTCTTTCCTGCAGGGATTTGTGGTGGTGTTTTCCATTCCATGTCAGTTCATCAATGCAGAGATTTGTGTTGGTGATTTCCACACCAGTTCATCAATGATGGATCCTTTTTGATCTTTCTCTCTCTCTACTTCTCTTTCTGCTGTCCTACAGGGAATTGTGGGGGTATTGTCCACACCAGTTCGTCAGTGATGGATCCTGTGTTTATTTTTCTCTCTCATGTCTTTCTTTCCTGCAGGGATTCGTGGTGGGCTTCACGGGTTCCAAGATCTTCTGCCTGCATGTGTACGCCATGTCTTCTGTGGATGTGCCCCAGTCAGCCCCCATGTACCAGTACTTGGAGAAGAAGATGTTCAGGTTAGTTTGGTTTAGGCAGTGTCTGTAGGAAAGGCTGTTTGCTTTGTTTTGTTGTGTGTGTGTGTGTGTCTTCTTCAGTTTAACGTCTTTCCACTTGAAGTGATATTAGTGTGTGTGTGTATGTGTGCGTGCATATGTGTGTGCATGTGTGTGTGTATGTGTGTGTGTGTGTGTGTAGTAGTAGTAGTAGTCTTCAGTTTAA
The DNA here is from genome assembly GCF_041734735.1 of Babylonia areolata. Taxonomy (NCBI): domain Eukaryota; kingdom Metazoa; phylum Mollusca; class Gastropoda; order Neogastropoda; family Buccinidae; genus Babylonia; species Babylonia areolata. The sequence goes on along the minus strand of NC_134900.1, from coordinate 11,434,647 downwards.
CGTCATTCCATTATAAGTCATATCAGACGGATGTGTGTGTGTGTGTGTGTATGGTTGAGTATGGTTAGTAATTTTCAGGCCTGGCTGTTTGTGAATGGGTGATTGCACTGAGACTAAATTTACTTAGAGAAATGAGCTATTCAAATGCCATCCATTATTCTCTTCATCTTCATTTGTTGGCTGCAACTCCCATGTTCACTGGGCTTGTACGTGTGTGACTGTTTTTTTTCCCTCCACCATGTAGGAAGTCATACTCCGTTTTTGGGGGAGTAGGGGGGTCCATTATCATTATTATCATTATCATGTCCACAGAGATGCCTACCAGATCGCCTGCCTGGGGGTGACAGAAGGAGACTGGGAAGCTCTGGCCCACGAGGCCCTGGAAGGGTTGGACTTCGAGACCGCCAAGAAGGCCTTCATCCGCATCCGGGACTTGCGCTACTTGGAGCTGATTCACACCATCGAGGCAAGTCGAGCCAAGCAGTTAAAAGGTTGTGGGTCAAAAGGTCCCGTAGCCTTTTAAGAGCCATCATGGGGCCGGTGAATTCATATCCACTGTGTGTCTAGGGCTTAGCTTCAGGAAGGCGGGGCCCAATCCTCTCCTTCCACCAGCAGTGGTTTTCATAAAAGCAGCAGTTACTGACTACAAATTCAGATCAGATACAAAACATGAGTGTCAAAGAATCGATAGACAGACAGAAATACGAAAAAAAAAAACTTAGCCGTATGCAGAGCACAGGATGAGGAGTCAAGATAGCTGCCGGAAAAAGAGGGCGCTCATCAGGGATGCACAGGGGAGGTAACCTACTTCGGACGTAGCTACTTTCGTTTTCTGCGCATAGGCGGGTAGTAGTTTGCACAGGACAGGAATCAGACTCCTGCCGGAGTCTGCACTGGTGGGTCACGGTAAGTATGTTACTTAAACGTAATTTTAGGAAGAAAATTTCCTTTTCGGACGATGCAAATTAAAAAATTTCTGTAATAAAAATTCTGGTGTTATTTCTCTTTATTAGACAAAACAGCATCCTTTTTTTTTTTGTATGACTGTACCAGTACAAACAGTTCTCATGAAAAGTGAATGCCATTCTGTGTCACTTCTAATACCAAGCTCTGATGTAAGAAGCATGCCATGTTTTGCTGCAGGAAAGGAAGAAACGAGGGGAGACAGACAACGTGGTGTTCCTGGCTGATGTCTACAGCTACCAGGGCAAGTTCCACGAGGCGGCCAAGCTGTACAAGAAGGCTAACAGTGAGCAGAAGGCCCTCAACATGTACACAGACCTGCGCATGTTCGAGTACGCCAAGGTGCGTGGGGGAGAACACAAGCCTGGGAGGACTTTTGCAATTGTGGTGACAAATGATCGGCATGTGCCGTAGAAAATACAGCGCAGTTTGAACGCTTTAGTTCCAGAGACTGGTCTTTCATCAAGCTGCATATCACATCTGCTTGTTTCCACCATTACCTCCATCTTTAAGTTCAGTGGGCTGCTGTCAAGATGTAGCATAAGTTTCAGTTTCAGTTTCAGTAGCTCAAGGAGGCGTCACTGCGTTCGGACAAAACCATATACGCTACACCACATCTGCCAAGCAGATGCCTGACCAGCAGCGTAACCCAACGCACTTAGTCAGGCCTTGAGAAAAAAAAGGAAAGAAAAAAAAGGGGAATAAATAATAGATAAGCTTACATAGATAAATAAATAAATAATAATTATAATATAGAAAAAGGTAGTAGTAATAATAATTAAAAAAAAAGGCAACAATGATGATAAATAAGCAAATAAATGTAAAACATGAAGACATGTAGCATAAACCACATGTCACATACAACCTGCCTACAGTACCAAGAAGACTGGACGCTTCAAGACAGCGTTAATCAGTAAACGATAGTGTTAATCAGTAAATAATAACAATCAGCCTCTCAAAACAGATTTTGACTTTGTTACAGGTAAGCATCGTGTGTAAGCCTTGCTGGTAAACGTATGAAGGCTGCTGCGACCGAGGGTCAGTGTTAAAACAAAACCAAAAAAAAATCAAAATGCTTTCAAAAATATTTCCAAACTGTTCCCCAAAACATGTTGAGAAGGGTGTTGGCACCTCTCACTCTGTTTCCACAGGAGTTCATTGGCTCCGGAGACCCTCAGGACAAGAAGCTGCTGATGACCAAGCAGGCTGACTGGGCCAAGAGCAGCAACGAACCCAAGGCAGCCGCCGAGATGTACATCTCCGCCGGGGAGTATGTCAAGGCCATCGACATCATCGGTGACAACGGCTGGCCCGACATGTGAGTGGCTGTTACGTCAGCTGCAGTGCATTCTGTGTTTTTTGTTTGTTTGTTGATGTTGTCGTTGTGTGTGGAGAAGAGAAATACGGCTCATTTTCCTGAACTTAAAAGATTCATTTAATTACACATACTTAACCGTGACCCAACTAGTGCAGACTCCGGCAGGGGTCTGACATTCCTGCCTGTGCAAACTACTATCCGCCTATGCGGAGAAAACGAAACTACGGCCGATAACCTCCCGGAAGTAGGTAACCTCCCCTTTGTCCCGCTGGCTAGCGCCCTCTTTTTCCAGCAGCCATTATGACTCCTGTTCCTGTGCTCTCCATACAGTTAAGTTTTTTCGTATTTTCTGTCTGTCTGTCGATTCTCTGGCGTTCTTGTTTTTTTGTCAAATTTTGTCTCGAACCAGGTCACATAATTATACGGTTCGATTGGGATATCGGGCTAAAATTAAGGCTCGATCCAAATCGATTCGCGGACACTCTGGGCTCTCTATTTCTGGCCCTCTCAACAACACCAACCCGACGCCTCCCCCACTTCCTTCGCTTCCTCCGGTCAAAACTATTGTTGTCAAACATATTGCTGCATAAGCACACAGAAGGGAGGCAGGTAAATGTTCTACGGAAGGTCACTTGCCGCAGCAGCAGATTTCAGTTTTTTCAACCTGAGTGGAGTAGTAGTACTTTGCATAGAACAGGAATCAGACCCCTATATCTGTCTCTTTTTTTTATGCTTTCATTGTGGATGCTTTTCATATTTGCCAGAAACAAGTCAGTCATACTGAAAGATTCCTTTGAAGAGACAGAACATTTTTCCAAATGACAATTAGTTTTAGGCATGTCTGTCCTAAATAATAATTCCTATACATGTCTCTTAATACTTCTTCTTCTTCTTCTGCTGTGTTCGTGGGCTGTAACTCCCACGTTCACTCGTATGTACACGAGTGGGCTTTTACGTGTATGACCGTTTTTACCCCGCCATGTAGGCAGCCATACTCCGTTTTCGGGGGTGTGCATGCTGGGTATGTTCTTGTTTCCATAACCCACCGAACGCTGACATGGATTACAGGATCTTTAACGTGCGTATTTGATCTTCTGCTTGCATATACACACGAAGGGGGTTCAGGCACTAGCAGGTCTGCACATATGTTGACCTGGGGGATCATAAAAATCTCCACCCTTCACCCACCAGGCGCCGTCACCGTGATTCGAACCCGGGACCCTCAGATTGACAGTCCAACGCTTTAACCACTCGGCTATTGCGCCCGTCGTCTTAATACATTTCAATAAGGTTTATGCTTTCCTAAACAATAAGTTTTATGCTTGTCTTTCCTAAATATTAAGTTTTATACATATCTTTCCAAAACAATAATGTTTTATAAAAACATGATCTTCCTAAATGATGATAATCAATATAAAAAAAGTGTTACGCATGTCTTCCCTAAATAATAGAAATTATGCATGTCTTTCTTCTTCTTCTTCTGTGTTCGTGGGCTGCAACTCCCACATTCACTCATATGTGCATGAGTGGGCTTTTACGTGTATGACCGTTTTTACCTCACCATGTAGGCAGCCATACTCCATTTTCGGGGGTGCATGTCTTTCTGAATCAGTTTTATGGATGTCTAAAGAGGGCGCTAGTCAGGGATGCACAGGGGAGGTAACCTACTTTGGGAGGTTATCGGCCGTAGCTACTTTCGTTTTCTCTGCATAGGTGGGTAGTAGTTTGCACAGGACAGGAATCAGACCCTTGCTGGAGTCTGCACTAGTTGGGTCACGGTAAGTATGTTATTTAAACGCAATTTTAGATAGAAAATTTCCTTTTAGGAAGAACATTTCTTGTATGGATGTCTAAACAAAATAACAACAACACTGCAACTACTAATAACTGCTATTACTGATAAAACGTTTTGATGCCCATCTTTGCCAAAACACCACCACCACACCCCCCTACAGAGCGTGCTGCTGCCTTGTACTGTTGGTTGTCAGGATGATGGACCTGGCCCGCAAGCTGGACAAGGCAGATCGGGAGGCCCTGGGTCAGTGCGCCAAGCACCTGGCGCGCATGGAGCAGTTTGGCTTCGCCGCCGAGGTCTACACCAAGATGGGCGACATGAAGTCCCTCATCGCCATGCGGGTGGAGGCCAAGCACTGGGAAGATGTCAGTTTTCGGGCAGGGGCCGGGGGGTGGGGGAGCCGGGGGGTGGGGGAGCCGGGGGGGTGGGGGGTTGGGGGGGTGGGCCCTCTCTCTCTAGTGATTGGAGAGAAATTTTCTGTTGTGTATTTTTGTTGTGTTGTATTGTATTGTTTGTGTTGTATTGCATTGTTTTGAATTGTATCATACTTACGCTACATATGATTTCTTGGGATGGGGTGGCTGTCACCAGGGAGAGAATTCTTTTGCCATTGTCCGGGTCTATCCTTTTTGTTCTTTTTTTTTTTTTTTTTTTTTTTTAATAGAAATTAATTTATTGATATTGACACTTCTTAATTTTAATAATAATAATAATAATTTTAATAGAAATTAATAATAATAATAATTTATATAGTACCTTATTTTTGATTGATTGATATGGATACTTATATAGCTTACATTCCTTTAGATATATGCTCAAATTCTCAAAAGTAATAATAATAATAATAATAATGGTATTTATATAGCGCTGGATCTTGTGCAGAGACAAATCAAAGCACTTTCGCACCAGTCATTCACACGCATGCATAACTCTAATACTGTAGAAACTAAAGACAAGAAAGGGCAGGCAAGGGAGGCTATTTTGGGAAGAGGTGGGTTTTAAGGCCAGACTTGAAAGAGCTGAGTGTGGAGACTTGACGAAGCGAAAAAGGAAGTTCATTCCAATCACAAGGTCCAGAAACAGAGAAAGAACGGCGGCCAACAGTTGAGTGTTTGAAGTAGCAAACTTCTTTCTGTTTTGTATCAGATCCTTTTCCGCCATTGAGTTCTCAACAACTAAGATTTGACTCTCATAATTTAGTGGGCAGTGTTATGTACAGAAATACAACCATGAGAAATTGGTCGACTTGGTACAAAATACAAACTTGCCAAAGACACAATCTAGACAGAAGACAGTGATATGTACAGAAATACAAATACAAGAAACTTTGTTGACTTGGTAAAATACAGACATTTCTCTTCAGACTTGCCAAAGAAACAGTCAACACAGAAGACAGTGATTATTACAGAAATAAAAATACGAGAACTTTGTTGACTTGGTAGAAAATTACAAACATTTTTTCTTCAGACAAAGAAAGAAATCAACACAGAAGACATGCAGGTGGAGTGATGGCCTAGAGGTAATGCGTTCACCTAGGAAGCGAGAGAATCTGAGCGTGCTGGTTCGAATCACAGCTCAGCTGAGTGGTGGTCTGGACGCTAGTCATTCGGATGAGGTGATAAACCGACGTCCCGTGTGCAGCATGCACTTAGCGCATGTAAAAGAACCCATGGCAATAAAAGGGTTGTTCCTGGCAAAATTTTGTAGAAAAATCCACTTTGATAGGAAAAACTAATAAAACTGCATGCAGGAAAAAAATACAAAAAAATGGGTGGCGTTGCAGTGTAGCGACGCGCTCTCCCTGGGGAGAGCAGCCTGGATTTCACACAGAGAAATCTGTTGTGATAAAAAGAAATACAAATACAAAATACAATTTAGTTACACATACTTAACCGTGAATTGTGACTTGTGTGTTTGTGCGTCATGTGGCTGTGTGTATGTATGCCTGTATGCGTGTGTGTTTGCTGTGCAGGCGTTCACTCTGGTGGAGAAACACCCTGAGCACAAGGAAGATGTGTACGTGCCCTACGCCCAGTGGCTGGCTGAGAACGACCGCTTTGAAGAAGCGCAGCAAGGTGGGTCTGTCTGTTCGTACCACATGTGGGGTTAAAGTCAGGCAGCTCCCTTCAAAAAAAAAAAAAAAAAAAAAGGGGGGGGGGGGGGGGGAGATGTGATGTACCATGTACGGATCAGTTTGTATGCTTTGACTCCTTTGTGAAACTGAAACTTATAGCATGTGATTTTACTTGTTTTATTGCTTGGATAGTTGGATTGGAATGTGCAGTGTGTGTGTGTGTGTGTGTGTGTGTGACTGCGTGTGTGTGAGCGTGTGTGTGTGTGTGTGTATGTGTGTGTGTGTGGGTGTGTGAGTGTGTGTGTGTGAGCATGTGTGTGTGAGTGTGTGTGTGTGTGTGACTGCGTGTGTGTGTGTGTGTGTGTGAGTGTGTGGAGGGAGTGAAGAAGGGCACAGGGGTGTGGGCTGGACCCAGGATCAGAAGCTTGTATTTGTTGTGTGGGCACAGCAGTATGTTGCATTGTAGTAACTTGTGTTGAGGATAATTGAATAGCACTCAGGGTGACAGAATTGACAGAAGATAATTGAATAGCACTCAGGGTGACAGAATTGACAGAGAATAATTTGTTAACCCTGAGGGTGACAGAACCAATAGAAACAGAAAAAAAATCTGATAACACTCGGGTGACTGAAACTAAGGAAGGAAAAAAATGAATGAAAGAAAACAATCAGGTAAACACTCAGGGTGACTGTATAATGAGAGAAAAATCTGCCAACACTTAGCGAGATGAAATCAATGAGAGAAAAATGTGGTTGCACTCAGTGTGACTGAATGATAAGAGGAATATTTGATAACACACAGCATGACTGAATTAATGAGAGAAAAATGTGATAGAACATGACTGATTTAATGAGAGAAAAATCCGATAGAACATGACTGATTTAACGAGAGAAAAATCAGGTAACCCTCAGCGTCACAGAACTGATGAGACAGCATCTGATCTTCTTCTTCTGCGTTCACTCGTATGCACACGAGTGGGCTTTTACGTGTATGACCGTTTTTACCCCGCCATGTAGGCAGCCATACTCCGTTTTCGGGGGTGTGCATGCTGGGTATGTTCTTGCTTCCATAACCCACCGAACGCTGACATGGATTACAGGATCTTTAACGTGAGTATTTGATCTTCTGCTTGCATATACACACGAAGGGGGTTCAGGCACTAGCAGGTCTGCACATATGTTGACCTGGGAGATCGTAAAAATCTCCACCCTTTACCCACCAGGCGCCGTCACCGTGATTCGAACCCGGGACCCTCAGATTGACAGTCCAACGCTTTAACCACTTGGCTATTGCGCCCATCTAGCATCTGATAACACACAGGGTGGCAGAAGTAACAGACAATAATCTTATATGTCAGGGTGACAGAAATAATACATAATAATCTGATAACACTAAAGGTGACTGAACTGTCACTGTCAACTGTCACTTGTCCTGAAACCTTTTTTTGGTGGTTGGGGGGTGCTGCATTGTTGAAAGGCATCACAACACTGTCCGTCTCTGGTGGTCGGCGGGATATGGCCTGAGTTTTTGGCAAAGCTCTTCCTGTCACAGGTTCTCCTCTGCTGCTGGTAACCATATAACCCCAGAACTTCCTGCCGCATGTGGGGAGTAAACCCCAAGAAGAAAATCCTTTCTTCTGCGTTCACTCGCATGCACACGAGTGGGCTTTTACGTGTATGACCGTTTTTACCCCGCCATGTAGGCAGCCATACTCCGGTTTCGGGGGTGTGCATGCTGGGTATGTTCTTGTTTCCATAACCCACCGAACGCTGACATGGATTACAGGATCTTTAACATGCGTATTTGATCTTCTGCTTGCATATACACACGAAGGGGGCTCAGGCACTAGCAGGTCTGCACATATGTTGACCTGGGAGATCGTAAAAATCTCCACCCTTTACCCACCAGGCGCTGTCACCGTGATTCGAACCCGAGACCCTCAGATTGACAGTCCAACGCTTTAACCACTCGGCTATTGCGCCCGTCAGAAGAAAATCTGACCTGGAGGGGGATGGGTTCTGCCAGGTTTTACGTGCCCAAAGACACGCTGTTCGACTGAACTGAGGAGAGAAAAAAATGTGGTAACACTGGGCATGACGTGTATTTTCCCTGCCAGCCTTCCACAAGGCAGGCCTGCAGGAGGAGGCGGTCAAAGTGCTGGAACAGCTGACCGTCAACGCAGTGGTGGAGAACCGCTTTGACGACGCCGGCTACTACTTCTGGAAACTGTCCATGCAGTGCCTGGATATTGCCAGAGGTGTGTGTGTGTGTGTGTGTGTGTGTGTGTGTGTGTGTGTGCTGCCTGCTGCTGTTGTATGCTTGCTGTGTATATGTTAATCATCATTATCATCATCACAGTGATTTATAATGAAAATGAAGATTATAACGATGTTTATTTAGAAAGCAAAACATCAAATGATTTTGCTCCAAGCACTTTACAATGAATCTGTTCTGAAAAGTGTGTGTATTGAGTACATTGCATGTAACAAACTATATATGTATACATACAAACATACATGCACACACAAACATACATATGGTGGGAAAACAATGCTCTTGGGTTGTAAGCATATGCACTGACACGATTCCTGTTTTATTTTTTGTTTTGTTGGTGGTTTGGTGGTTGGTGGTTGTTTTTTTACTTTGGGACTGAATTGGTTTGAGTATGCAATAAAAATACAGTAAGTATTCTTTAACTCTCTCCATACGAACGGCGAAAGAGACAATGTTAACAGCGTTTCATCCCAATTACCATCATCAAAATATTGCAAGCGGAACACTCTTACACTGAAGAGGTGAATGTTGACAAAGACTACCACAGTTCTGACGACGGAAGCTAAAGGTTGGGTCATTCAGACACCCACTGGACATCCGAGGGGTCTGTGTAGAGGAGAAGAGAGGACTGGCCGTACTGAGTGAGTTAATTGTTGAACTTTGTTTCTTGTCCCTCGGACGTTTTTCGTGTGTTTTCAAAATAAGCACAGTGTTGTTATTGGTTTAAGCAGAGGAGTCCAAGAAGAAGGAGGAGATGTTACAGAAGTTCCACGACTTCCAGACCAAAGCAGAGACTTACTACATTTACCACACCATCTACAGACATGTGGTAAGCTCACCGGTCATTTTCTGTCTGCTGGTCTGTCCTTAGCTTTTTTTTTTTCCTTTCTGTGTCTGTTTGCCCTTTTTTTTTTCTTTTTTTGTCTCTTTTTCTTGATTTTTTTTGCTCTTAAATGTTAAAAGACATTGAAGAAAGATTCACTTTATTGACTCACTTGTGTAAACAAAGTGAGTCTATGTTTTAACCCGGTGTTCGGTTGTCTGTGTGTGTGTGTGTGTCTGCCTTGGGTTCGTTGCTGCTCTTGGGCCAGTCAGCCTGCTTGGTCATCAGCAGCTGCTTGTCCTGAGGGTCTCCGGAGCCAATGAACTCCTGTGGAAACAAGAGTGAGAGGTGCCAACACCCTTCTCAACATGTTTTGGGGGAACAGTTTGGAAATATTTTTGAAAGCATTTTGATTATTGACTCACTTGTGTAAACAAAGTGAGTCTATGTTTTAACCCGGTGTTCGGTTGTCTGTGTGTCTGTGTCTGTGTGTCCGTGGTAAACTTTAACATTGACATTTTCTCTGCAAATACTTTGTCAATTGACACCAAATTAGGCATAAAAATAGGAAAAATTCAGTTCTTTCCAGTCATCTTGTTTAAAACAATATTGCACCTCTGGGATGGGCACAAAAAAACAAAAAATGAAGCCTAATTATATGCAAACTGCATTTACTGTTATATTTATATTTTTTGTATTCTCTAAACTTGGCACTTTGATCTGATATTCTGACCCAACAACAAGAGCAGTCATTATTATCATTTTTTGTTCAAACAGGAACTTCTTTTGCTAAGCATGGAATTTTTATTTATTTTGCAAACGTTTTGGTGCAGAGTGTAAAGAAGGGAAATTACTCTGTAATTCATGCTAGGGGACTTAATTTATCACAAGTGAGTCTTGAAGGCCTTGCCTCTCTTGTTTTTCTTTTTTGTCTCTTTTTCTTGATTTTTTTTTTTTTGCTGTTAAATGTTAAAAGACATTGAAGTAAGATTCACTTTACTCACTTATGTATGGGCCTCCATACCATGAATGATTCAGAGACCCAACATGATTTAAGTGCATAGACAACAGAATATTGAAGTTGTCTTGTAATTGTGCTGCACTGACAGAAACCAAAGTCTGTGCAGTAGTATGTGAACAGGGTTCTTGCAGAAACCCTGAAAAAGTCATTGGAAAAAAAATTGATGTGGCCTTTTCCACAAGGTTTGAAAAGTACTGGCAAACTAGAAATGGAATGTTGGTCTTATTGGTCCCGGAAAAGTCCACATTTTTGTGTATATTTTTTTAAACATTTTTTTAATTCCATTTTGGTAGGTTGACATTTTACAACAACAACAGCATCTTAATGGACATTTATAAAGAAGAAAAAACAAACAAAGAACAAAAAAAACAAAAAACAAAAAACAAACAAACACCATAAATACTCAGATAGAAACAGTCAAGCAGCTGGATTATACACTGGTTGGTTATCATCATGGAGTATTATCATTCATTTCTTAAGATCTTACACAAGCTGTCAAGGAATACAAACTGTCAAGTATCTTAGAACACGTTCACAGAAAGTGAACACCTCAATCATTTCTTATGAATATCAATAAAAAGAAAATAAATATGGGTGGTTAATTTTCGTTAATCATGAACAGGTTACTAATCATTTGTGATCAATAATTTGTAAGGCAGCCATCTGGCAGAGAAAATGGTATTTTTGTGTATATTTTGTGTTCTTTTGCTTGTGAAGAAGATCTGCTGCTGTAAGTTTTTGAAAGAGAAAAGAATCACGGGGTCGTGGTTATGTGTCAGGAGGTAATGGAAAAGTCAGGTGGCTGGTGTTTGGGGATGGGGTGGGAGTGAATTATGGAAGTTAACTCATCTGTTAGGAACCCTGTGTGATTTCTTCTCTGTCAGTAATGATCCTTTTTTTTTCATACGTTTTTTGTTTGTTTGTTTTCTTTATTGTTGTGTGTTGACATGATGAAATGAATGTTGTGATGCATGTTTTCCTAGGTAACCCCAAAGGAGGTTAGTATTTGTGTTGGTTGGCAAAGGGCTGGGTGAAAATACATGTACTTTTCATGAGGTTTTGGGACGGGCACTGAGAACAGTTTTGGTGGATCGACATGTCTGTTGGAGACAACATTATTGCACGGAAATGTCATCTTTGGGCTGTGGAAAAAATATTGAAATAAAAACACACTCTCACAAGTCCAGGGCAGATGTAGTTGAAGAGCTTTTGAAATTAACATTTTGTTTTCGCTGCCTTGCATGGTGAAAGTTGCCTGCTGTTGTGAGTGTCTACAGATTTATTTATTTCTTTTTCAGGTTCTTACTGTATGTGAACTTTTATCTGAATAATAAAAAAAAAAGTGTTTTAACTACGCATACGTCAGTGTAGACTCTGGCAGGGGTCTGATTCCTGTATCTGATTTTTTTTTAAAAAAGTGTTTTTTCTTTACAAAATTCTGACAATATAGTGTGCGCATACTGGTAATGTTCAGACAGATGCTTTGAATGTCACAGTTGAATTTTAAGAAGGGTAATATCCATCTCTTCTGGTGTGCTAAAATGAAAGAGTAGACTCACTCAAGCAGCTCGTCTGATTTATAGTGTCTTCTGTGGAAATTAGTATGTATAATTGTTAAGATTGGTTTAGGTCTTTCTGTTGATCATTCCCTTTCCTTTGTCTCCTTGAGTATTTTACATGAATATTGCTTGGACAGAAAGCAGTGTAACTGGAATATATGATAAGATGCGTGCATATGTGGAGATCAGATTAGAAATATTCCTTGTCAGTACAATGTAATGACATGAAAACTTAAAACCTAGTAAAGAATCTTTCGGATCGAATATCTAAAATGAATTAATAATGATGATAATAGTGTAAGTAAATGAAATAATTTCCTTTAATGAAGCATTGCAGTGCCATGGAAAGTTAATTTAACTGGAAGCCATGCTATGATGATGAAGAATGCACAGGACGACACACTGCACACAAGCCTAGATACACACCAACAAGTGCTTTCACAAATGCTTGCCACACATACATACCAAGTTAACTCATGCATACGTATGCAAAGATGCTGTCACAGAAGGTAAGAAGAACACAACAGAATAGCCAAACAGAATGAAGTCTCCATGTCCCTGCGGCTGTGTACAGGTGGAGCCTTTCACATCAGTATTACCAGAGGGTCTGTTCAACATGTCGCGGTTCTTGCTGCACTGCATGGAAGATGGTACTCCGCGGGGCATCTCCAAGGCGTATCCTTTACAGTTTTTTTTTCTTTGCTTTTAAATTTGTTGATAATTGTATAATAAACAGTTTTATTTGCACTTTTGTTACGCATCCATAATGCAAAGCAAGGGAGAAAAAAATTTGGATTTTACATGAATGAAACAAAATTTGTCTAAACTATCTCTTCAAGGATTTATTATTTCAGTATTTTAACAGCCAAAGGGAAAAAAAAGTACATGCATAGAAGCATATCCTTTCCTACTTTTTGGGTGGGAATTCCTTCATGAAGCAATTCACTTTGTACCATGCATTGATTTTCACTCTTCCAGCACTCACATCTCATTTCTGCTATTTTGCAAGAGACCGCCTGAACGTTCTGCGAGTTCTGAGTTCTGTGTGTTGCCAGTGTTAAGTGAACATCCTTGTCACTGTTTCAGAATAGTTTGACCATGTTACATGTTGGAAACTTCAGATTTTATGTCATGATGCAGCAAAACTCTGTGTGTGTGTGTGTGTGTGTGTGTGTGTGTGTAAATGAGTTTGAGTGAATGGCTGTGTTTATTAACAGAACCCTCAGCTTGAACATTGATTGAAATCGATGCTGATAAAGCTCACAGAGACCAAGCTCTGAGCGCTTTACAAACACAGTCATTCGCACAACAGGCTGCCTTGCTTGGGTTGGGCTAGTCTGACAGCTGCCCTTAGGTACTCATCATTAGTTTCCTGTGTCATTCAGACTTCAGTCACACACACACACACACACACACACACACACACACACAGTGACACACACACATACACAGTGACACACAACACGCACAAACAACACATACACACACATGTATATCACAACACTATCCTTAACCCCACACCCCCACACAGCTCCACACTGTACACTCTGGCCAAGCAGAGCAAGAACCTGGGAGCCTACAAGCTGGCGCGCCACGCCTTTGAGCACCTGCAGAGCCTGAGGATCCCCGGCAGGTTCCAGGACGCCGTGGACCTGGGCTCCCTGACCATCCGAGCAAAGCCCTTCCAGGACTCTGAGGTAGGGGGATCAGAAAAATGAGATGGACTTTATTGTTTTAGTACAGTCAGTGTGAAAGGAAGTGAGAGATCAAGTGCAGGAAATCTCAGGGACGTCATCTTTCTCAGACTTTTAAACTCGTTCCCTGGTGCACATGTACCGACAGTTAGAAGAAATAAGACCAGCTTGTTGCGTCACTTATTCCGGCAGTATTCCATTATTTTTTGTGTGTGTGTTGAAGTCTGTTCAGCAAATCAAGGGAACTAACCTCGCCATCAGTCTGAAGTCTTTTACCTATACGGAGTGACTTTCCTTACACTGAAACGGATGTGTTTTTTTTTAGTCACTGACACAAGAAATCATATGCAACAGAGGTTCTGTGTGCCATATATCTTTGTAAACAAACTTTTTTATTTTGTGGATTTTTGTTGTTGTTGTTGTTAGAGAACTTTCAAAGGGGTATAATTAATCATATCTTTCATATGGTCTTGAAAAAAGTAGCACATAATCGTCAGCTTCAGTGTGTTACAGTTGTACAGCTCAGAAACCAATGTGCTAACAAATTGGAAAACATGGAAATATTTTCACACTGGTTGGGGTTTTCTTATCCGGCAACAAATAATGGTAACTGGTTTTGATTTTTTTTTTTTCACTGTGTACAAGCAAGGCCTCAGCTTTCAGACAATGTGTTTGCTACAATGAATGTTTATGTGATCATTTGTTCATTCTATTTCTACAGTGCTTGAGTTAGTGTGAATTAGCGCACTAGCTACAAATGAAATGGGCAGTTTAACTCACTCAGTACGGCCAGTCCTCTCTTCTCCTCTACACAGACCCCTCAGATGTCCAGTGGGTGTCTGAATGACCCAACCTTTAGCTTCCATTGACAGAATTGTGGTATTCTGTGTCAACATTCACGTCTTCAGTATAAGAGCCTTCCGCTTGCAATATTTTGATGATGGTAATTGGGGTGAAACGCTGTTAACGTCGTCTCTTTCGCCGTTCGTATGGAAAGAGTTAAACACACTTGAAATGAACAGAAAGTGCTGACTGCAGGGAAGAAGTAAATGAACTTTGTCAAAGAAACTGGAAGGACACTCTTGTCAGTTAGGAGAGGAACGAGATTATCTTGTGCTGTGTGTTCCAGTCGTTAATCTTAATTTGGGAGTACAGTATCCACTTGTATTCTTTGTCACGGTTTAGAAGTGTGAGTTTGTTTGGAAGTGTTAGCTCAGCAAACATAGGTAGCATATAGAGCATTTATTAGAAGAAAAAAAAGTCCTGTTTTACTCATATTTCACGTTGTTTGATGGAAGTCAGCTCCTATCCAGTTCCGAAAACACAATAGTTTTTAAATTTTGGAATAAAAAAAAGGTAAAGATTTCCCGCATGCTGGCTGGCTCATTTAGCGTGAACACTGTTATTGTTTTGGGCTGCAGGAACTGATGTCCATGTGCTACCGTTGCTCCACCACCAATCCCTTGCTCAGCAAGAACCGCAACTGTTGCGTCAACTGCCGTCAACCTTTTGTCCACTCCTTCGTGAACTTTGGTCAGTGGAAGTTTATTATTTTTACATAGCTTTTTTTGGAATGAAATTTTAGAGTAGATGTTAAAAAAGCCAAGGTTTTCTCATCTCGGGAGGGCATGTGGAAGTCATGACCCACTGCTGACGTTCACTCAAAACTTGAAACTTGCTGAGAGCGGGCCGGGCCAGGACTGCTCGTCTTTTCACTGTTAGCCGCGCGAAATTTGGCCAAGCAGAGCAAACCGATAGGCCTAGTTTGCATCAGTTTGACATGGTAAGTATATGTAACACCAAACATGGAGTATAATACAAACTCCTCCTCTTGATGCTCTGAGGAGGGATTGAGATGCCAGTTGTTTAAAGTGTGGCACCTGCACACTGCTTACAGGACCTTGATTTCATTTTTAATCTGGCTTTCCAGACCACCCTCTCGAACTACAGGGGAAGAATAAACTGTTGATATTTTCAGTCACTTCTTGCTTACTACATTTTGTGTTTAAAATTTTTTTTTATATATACATTATCCTAATAGTTACAAACTTCTGCTTTTTGTTGACAGTGATTGACAATTAATGTTGTTGATTCCATTTCAAACAGGTGCTCTCGACAATGATTAACTTTAAATGTTGTAAATTCCATTTAAAGGAGATGCTCCTGACAGTGATTAACTGTTGTTGATTCCGTTTCAAAGAGATATTCCCGACAGTGCCTGACTGTTATTGTTGTTGATGCTATTTCAAAGAGGCGTTCTCGACAGTGATTTAATTTCAGTTTTGTTGATTCCGTTTCAAAGATGTGCTCTCAACAGTGATTAACTGTTGTTGTTGATTCAGTTTCAAAGAGGTGCTCTCAACAGTGATTAACTGTTGTTGTTGTTGATTCAGTTTCAAAGAGGTGTTCCCGACAGTGACCGACTGTAATTGTTGTTGATTCCGTTTTAAAAAGGTGCTTCCGATAGTTATTAACTTTCTTTCTTGTTGATTCCGTTTCAAAGAGGTGCTCCTGACAGCAGTTAACTGTTAATGTTGTTGATTCCGTTTGAAAGAGGTGCTTCCGATAGTTATTAACTTTCTTTGTTGTTGATTCCGTTTCAAATAGGTGCTCCTGTCAGCGATTTAACTTTTAATGTTGTTTATTCTGTTTCAAAGAGGTGCCTTCCGATAGTTATTAACTTTCATTGTTGTTGAATCTGTTTCGAAGAGGTGCTCCTGACAGTGATCAACTGTTGTTGTTGTTGATTCCATTTGAAAGAGGTGCTCCTAACAGCAATTAACTGTTGTTGTTGATTCTGTTTTCTTCTTCTTCTTCCTCGTTTGCCTCCCATTAGATAAGCAGCCCGGTGTCCTCGATGAAGGCTGCTGTCCGTCGCGGCTCTTCCCGGGTGCCGTACAGTTTGGCTTCCACTGCTGTCGGTGTTGGCCAGTACTTCCTCCTGGATGCTGCATGCGTCGTACAGTTTTGAAGGATGTGGTCAGTTGTCATTGGTCCCTCAACCACAAGGGCACTCTCCACTCTGTCCAATGCCAAATTTTGTGTGCATGTGGTGGAGGTGCTACTGACAGTGAATTAATTGTATTGTTGTTGATTCTGTTTCAAAGAGGTGCTATGGACAGCGATTAACTGTTATTGTTGTTGATTCTGTTTCAAAGAGGTGCTACGGACAGCGATTAACTGTTATTGTTGTTGATTCTGTTTCAAAGAGGTGCTACGGACAGCGATAACTGTTATTGTTGTTGATTCTGTTTCAAAGAGGTGCTATTGACAGCGATAACTGTTGTTGTTGATTCTGTTTCAGAGAGATGCTATTGACAGCGATAACTGTTATTGTTGTTGATTCTGTTTCAAACAGGTGCTATTGACAGCGATAACTGTTATTGTTGTTGATTCTGTTTCAAAGAGGTGCTATTGACAGCGATAACTGTTGTTGTTGATTCTGTTTCAAAGAGGTGCTATTGACAGCGATAACTGTTATTGTTGTTGATTCTGTTTCAAAGAGGTGCTATTGACAGCGATAACTGTTATTGTTGTTGATTCTGTTTCAAAGAGGTGCTATTGACAGCGATAACTGTTGTTGTTGTTGATTCTGTTTCAAAGAGGTGCTACGGACAGCGATAACTGTTATTGTTGTTGATTCTGTTTCAAAGAGGTGCTACGGACAGCGATTAACTGTTGTTGATTCCGTTTCAAAGAGGTGCTATGGACAGCGATTAAGTGTTGTTGATTCCGTTTCAAAGAGGTGCTGTTGACAGCGATAACTGTTATTGTTGTTGATTCTGTTTCAAAGAGGTGCTCTTGACAGCGATAACTGTTATTGTTGTTGATTCTGTTTCAAAGAGGTGCTATTGACAGCAATTAACTGTAATTGTTGTTGTTTACATTTCAAAGAGGTGCTACGGACAGCGATTAACTGTTGTTGATTCTGTTTCAAAGAGGTGCTACAGACAGTGATTAACTGTTGTTGATTCTGTTTCAAAGAGGTGCTACGGACAGCGATTAACTGTTGTTGATTCCGTTTCAAAGAGGTGCTACGGACAGCGATTAACTGTTGTTGATTCCGTTTCAAGGAGGTGCTACAGACAGCAATTAACTGTTGTTGTTGTTGATTCTGTTTCAAAGAGGTGCTACGGACAGCGATTAACTGTTGTTGATTCCGTTTCAAAGAGGTGCTACGGACAGCGATTAACTGTTATTGTTGTTGATTCCCTTTCAAGGTGTTACTGACAGCGAGTAACTGTTGTTGATTCCATTTCAAAGAGGTGCTATGGACAGCGATTAACTGTTATTGCTGTTGATTCTGTTTCAAAGAGGTGCTACGGACAGCAATTAACTGTAATTGTTGTTGATTCCCTTTCAAAGAGGTGCTACAGACAGCGATTAACTGTTATTGTTGTTGATTCCCTTTCAAAGAGGTGCTACGGACAGCAATTAACTGTTATTGTTGTTGATTCCATTTCAAAGAGGTGCTGCCTCTGGTGGAGTTTTTCCTGGAGGAAGGGATGACGGACGAGGAAGCCGTGCACATCCTGGACATGTCCGTCCCCAAGAAAAAGAAGGAGAGGAGTTGGAAGGAAAACCGCATGTCCAGTATCCTTGAGGAACGAAACACGATTGTCTTCATCTGTCTTGTTAGGTGGTGGTGGTGTTATTGCCGTAATGATGCTGTGTGTTGTTATTACTACACTGCATTACTATCTTCATTTGTCTTGAGTGTTGCTCTTGTCATAATTAGAACCCTACTGCTGTTATTTATTATTTCTACACTATATGATTCTTTTCATTTGTCAGAAGTGCTGTTGTCATTACCACACTACTACTGTTTGTTATTATTACTACACAACGTGATTACCTCCATTTGTCTTTTAAAAAAAAGTGCTGTAGTTATTACCACATTACTGTTGTTTGTTATCATTACTACACTACTGCCAGTAGGATTATTCTTATCACTTATATTCTTTTTTGTCAGCTCAGTGGTATTCTATTCCAAGGTTTAGCAGGATTAATATTGTCATTAATATTGGTATTGTCCCTTTTGTATAGTATTGTATATACCATTAGTTTACTAGATATGAAGCATTTAAGGATTAGTGTGATTTCGTTCCTGTTTGTGGTCTGAGATTTAATTCATGTTTGTAATTTAATTATGTTTGTGATATGACATTATTGTTTGTGGTGTGTGGTTTATTCTTGTGGTTAGTATTAGGTGTGTGTGTGATTTAATGCACATCTGCAGTGTGTGATCTGGGGAGCTTTTGTTCACGTTTTTAGATGATTTTTTTTTTTTTAAACCGCTTTTAACTATAAAACGCAACCATAGTCTGTTAGTGCACTGACATGAATAGAAATGGAAAAGAGAAAGGCAAAGGGTCTCCTTAACAGCGCTCAGACATGCAGTCACTGCAGCTGGGGCAGGAAGATGAGGAGGAGGTGGAGGACCCTTTCACAGCCAGGCTGAAGAACCTGGGGGTAAGTTATGAACGTACGGTAGTCAGTTGTGTCAGACTATGACCACCGTAACAGCAGAAGAGGCAGCTGCTGTCCTGACTGTCTGGGCTGTAGTGGAGAGTGTCTTGCCCAAGTTACATCCCCACTGTCTTGGGTAAGAGGGCCATATTACAATCCGTGTTGGGATGGTTCCCAAAGTGAGGTATATAGTGGATTTTTTTTCTTCTTCCTCATTCGCCTCCCATTAGATGAGCAGCCCGGTGTCCTCGATGAAGGCTGCCGTCCGTCGCAGCTCCTCCAGGGCGCCGTACAGTTTGGCTTCCACTGCTGTCGGTGTTGGCCAGTACTTCCTCCTGGATGCTGCATGCGTCCTACAGTCATGAAGGATGTTGTCAGTTGTCATTGGTCCCTCATCAGTATATAGTGGATGAAGTAAGCCAATACATGTGCACAGTGAATCAGTGAATGTATAAGGTAAAAGAGAACAAATAGGGAGCTTGTTATCATACAAAGGGAACATGATGGGAGGTTTGGGTTTATGATTCTGACATTCCTACAGGACATGTTTTATATTCATTACTTTGATCATCTTTGGTATAAAATACAGTGGTCCTATGCTTTTCAAGGAGTCCAAAGGATTGCTTCAGAAAGTCAAGTACACATATACACAATGAAAGGGGTTTCGGTACATTCATGTACTCATAATGACATGGAGAGATCAGGAATATCTCCACCCTTTACCCCACCAGGCACAACTTGAGCTACGGACTCTCAGGACTGATGCACAGAACCCCCTGGTGTTCACACATAGGTCCAAAATCAGTCCACAAAGAAGTGTCTGTGGTCAGCACAGCATGGGCCATGGATCAGGGGGGACCTCTCTCTTTCTCTTTTCCCCCAGCTCTGTGAAGAGTTACTGGGTTCTCGCATGAATCTCTTCACAACATTTCTCAGTCTGTCATCTCGCACGGATCTCTTCACCACATTTCTCAGTCTGTCATCTCGCACGGATCTCTTCACCACATTTCTCAGTCTGTCATCTCGCACGGATCTCTTCACCACATTTCTCACAGTCTGTCATCTCGCACGGATCTCTTCACCACATTTCTCAGTCTGTCATCTCGCACGGATCTCTTCACCACATTTCTCACAGTCTGTCATCTCGCACGGATCTCTTCACCACATTTCTCAGTCTGTCATCTCGCACGGATCTCTTCGCACGGATCTCTTCACCACATTTCTCAGTCTGTCATCTCGCACGGATCTCTTCGCACGGATCTCTTCACCACATTTCTCAGTCTGTCATCTCGCACGGATCTCTTCACCACATTTCTCAGTCTGTCATCTCGCACGGATCTCTTCACCACATTTCTCACAGTCTGTCAAAGCCTTGGGTCTCTGCAAATGGTTCTTCTGTCCGTTCTGCAATGTTGTCAGTCCATAGTTGTTTTTTTCTGTCTTCCCCTCAGTCTCCCTCCCTCAGAATTTCCTTGGAGGATCGTTTCAGTAAAGCTGCTGGATCTTGTTACATGGCTATACCAGCCAAACTTTCCTAACCGATGTCAGCAGACCTTCAGATCTGATGGACTGCTTGATGGCATAGCGCACTTGCTCATTGGTGATGTGGTCGGTATATCTGATGTATAGTATCTTGCGGACAACACCTGAAATAAAGACGGCTTTGCTGATTGTTCAGTATCTTGCGGACAACACCTGAAATAAAGACAGCTTTGCTGATTGTTCAGTATCTTGTGGACAACACCTGAAATAAAGACGGCTTTGCTGATTGTTCAGTATCTTGTGGACAACACCTGAAATAAAGACGGCTTTGCTGATTGTTCAGTATCTTGTGGACAACACCTGAAATAAAGACGGCTTTGCTGATTGTTCAGTATCTTGTGGACAACACCTGAAATAAAGACGGCTTTGCTGATTGTTCAGTATCTTGTGGACAACACCTGAAATAAAGACGGCTTTGCTGATTGTTCAGTATCTTGTGGACAACACCTGAAATAAAGATAGCTTTGCTGATTGTTCAGTATCTTGTGGACAACACCTGAAATAAAGACGGCTTTGCTGATTGTTCAGTATCTTGTGGACAACACCTGAAATAAAGACGGCTTTGCTGATTGTTCAGTATCTTGTGGACAACACCTGAAATAAAGACGGCTTTGCTGATTGTTCAGTATCTTGCAACAACACCTGAAATAAGGACGGCTTTGCTGATTGTTCAGTATCTTGTGACAACACCTGAAATAAAGACGGCTTTGCTGATTGTTCAGTATCTTGTGGACAACACCTGAAATAAAGACGGCTTTGCTGATTGTTCAGTATCTTGTGGACAACACCTGAAATAAAGACGGCTTTGCTGATTGTTCAGTATCTTGTGGACAACACCTGAAATAAAGACGGCTTTGCTGATTGTTCAGTATCTTGTGGACAACACCTGAAATAAAGACGGCTTTGCTAATTGTTCAGTATCTTGCAACAACACCTGAAATAAGGACGGCTTTGCTGATTGTTCAGTATCTTGTGACAACACCTGAAATAAAGACGGCTTTGCTGATTGTTCAGTATCTTGTGGACAACACCTGAAATAAAGACGGCTTTGCTGATTGTTCAGTATCTTGTGGACAACACCTGAAATAAAGACGGCTTTGCTGATTGTTCAGTATCTTGTGGACAACACCTGAAATAAAGACGGCTTTGCTGATTGTTCAGTATCTTGTGGACAACACCTGAAATAAAGACGGCTTTGCTGATTGTTCAGTATCTTGTGGACAACACCTGAAATAAAGACGGCTTTGCTGATTGTTCAGTATCTCGCGACAACACCTGAAATAAAGACGGCTTTGCTGATTGTTCAGTATCTTGCGACAACACCTGAAATAAAGATAGCTTTGCTGATAGTTCAGTATCTTGCGACAACACCTGAAATAAAGATAGCTTTGCTGATTGTTCAGTATCTTGCGACAACACCTGAAATAAAGACGGCTTTGCTGATTGTTCAGTATCTTGTGGACAACACCTGAAATAAAGACGGCTTTGCTGATTGTTCAGTATCTTGTGGACAACACCTGAAATAAAGACGGCTTTGCTGATTGTTCAGTATCTTGTGGACAACACCTGAAATAAAGACGGCTTTGCTGATTGTTCAGTATCTTGTGGACAACACCTGAAATATAGACGGCTTTGCTGATTGTTCAGTATCTTGTGGACAACACCTGAAATAAAGATGGCTTTGCTGATTGTTCAGTATCGTGTGGACAACACCTGAAATAAAGACGGCTTTGCTGATTGTTCAGTATCTTGCGACAACACCTGAAATATAGACGGCTTTGCTGATTGTTCAGTATCTTGTGGACAACACCTGAAATAAAGACGGCTTTGCTGATTGTTCAGTATCTTGTGGACAACACCTGAAATAAAGACGGCTTTGCTGATAGTTCAGTATCTTGCGACAACACCTGAAATAAAGACGGCTTTGCTGATTGTTCAGTATCTTGTGGACAACACCTGAAATAAAGACGGCTTTGCTGATTGTTCAGTATCTTGTGGACAACACCTGAAATAAAGACGGCTTTGCTGATTGTTCAGTATCTTGCAACAACACCTGAAATAAAGATAGCTTTGCTGGTTGTTCAGTATCTTGTGGACAACACCTGAAATAAAGACGGCTTTGCTGATTGTTCAGTATCTTGTGGACAACACCTGAAATAAAGACGGCTTTGCTGATTGTTCAGTATCTTGTGGACAACACCTGAAATAAAGACGGCTTTGCTGATTGTTCAGTATCTTGTGGACAACACCTGAAATAAAGACGGCTTTGCTGATTGTTCAGTATCTTGCAACAACACCTGAAATAAAGACGGCTTTGCTGATTGTTCAGTATCTTGTGGACAACACCTGAAATAAAGACGGCTTTGCTGATTGTTCAGTATCTTGTGGACAACACCTGAAATAAAGACGGCTTTGCTGATTGTTCAGTATGTTGTGGACAACACCTGAAATAAAGACGGCTTTGCTGATTGTTCAGTATGTTGTGGACAACACCTGAAATAAAGACGGCTTTGCTGATTGTTCAGTATCTTGTGGACAACACCTGAAATAAAGACGGCTTTGCTGATTGTTCAGTATCTTGTGGACAACACCTGAAATATAGACGGCTTTGCTGATTGTTCAGTATCTTGTGGACAACACCTGAAATAAAGATGGCTTTGCTGATTGTTCAGTATCTTGTGGACAACACCTGAAATAAAGACGGCTTTGCTGATTGTTCAGTATCTTGCGACAACACCTGAAATATAGACGGCTTTGCTGATTGTTCAGTATCTTGTGGACAACACCTGAAATAAAGACGGCTTTGCTGATTGTTCAGTATCTTGTGGACAACACCTGAAATAAAGACGGCTTTGCTGATAGTTCAGTATCTTGCGACAACACCTGAAATAAAGACGGCTTTGCTGATTGTTCAGTATCTTGTGGACAACACCTGAAATAAAGACGGCTTTGCTGATTGTTCAGTATCTTGTGGACAACACCTGAAATAAAGACGGCTTTGCTGATTGTTCAGTATCTTGCAACAACACCTGAAATAAAGATAGCTTTGCTGGTTGTTCAGTATCTTGTGGACAACACCTGAAATAAAGACGGCTTTGCTGTTTGTTCAGTATCTTGTGGACAACACCTGAAATAAAGACGGCTTTGCTGATTGTTCAGTATCTTGTGGACAACACCTGAAATAAAGACGGCTTTGCTGATTGTTCAGTATCTTGTGGACAACACCTGAAATAAAGACGGCTTTGCTGATTGTTCAGTATCTTGCGGACAACACCTGAAATAAAGACAGCTTTGCTGATTGTTCAGTATCTTGTGACAACACCTGAAATAAAGACGGCTTTGCTGATTGTTCAGTATCTTGTGGACAACACCTGAAATAAAGACGGCTTTGCTGATTGTTCAGTATCTTGTGGACAACACCTGAAATAAAGACGGCTTTGCTGATTGTTCAGTATCTTGTGACAACACCTGAAATAAAGACGGCTTTGCTGATTGTTCAGTATCTTGTGGACAACACCTGAAATAAAGACGGCTTTGCTGATTGTTCAGTATCTTGTGGACAACACCTGAAATAAAGACGGCTTTGCTGATTGTTCAGTATCTTGTGACAACACCTGAAATAAAGACGGCTTTGCTGATTGTTCAGTATTTTGCGACAACAACTGAAATAAGGACAGCTTTGCTGATTGTTCAGTATCTTTCAACAACACCTGAAATAAAGACGGCTTTGCTGATTGTTCAGTATCTTGTGACAACACCTGAAATAAAGACGGCTTTGCTGATTGTTCAGTATCTCGCAACAACACCTGAAATAAAGACGGCTTTGCTGCAGGAATCGGACGAGTTCCAGCCAGTGGTGGTGAACAAGCCAGTGCTGCAGAGCATGTCCAGGTCGGAGGTGTTTGTCCTCAAGTGGCCCAAGCCCATGCGCTACCGCTTCTTCAAGACGCTGCTGCCCGATGTGTCCATCACCAGCTGTCCGTCCTGCAGGAAGGTGGGAGGGACTGTGTAGCTTGTGCCAAATGTTGTTTGTTGTGCTGCATGTTGTTCGTGTGTTGTCTGCGAGTTGTTTGTGTCTGTCACTTTGTGATTTTTTTGTTTTGTTTTGTTAATTTCCTTGTTCGTTTAAAAAAGAGATATGTACTGACTTATTTATATGTTTTTTTTTCTTTTTCTTTTCAGTACTTCTTTTTTGTGAGTTTCTCGTTGAAACTTAGTTCTATTTCTTTTATTTCCTTTGGATCCCACGTTTACATGGGAAAGTATTTTGTGAAATATGTACGTTTGTTTCTCTTTGGATAGTAAAAGAAATTAACTTTGTGCACACTCAGTATACAGTGGTCATTATATGTTTTGTGAGATGTGTAAATTTCCGTTTGGAAAATTAATGTAAAAAATTGAGCTTTGATCACACTCAGTTTGCAGTAGTCATGATTATGTTATCACGGGAACTAGTTTTTTTATTTGCCCTGATGACTTTTTTTGTTTTATGGTACTATTTTCCTTTCCTGTGCAGTTGTTCCACACGGATGACTTTGAACAACAGTACCTCCAGCGTGGCCACTGTCCCTTCTGCAGAGGTGTGTTGGAGGAGTGAACGGGGGACGTAACTATGATGAAACTGGCCTACACTCCGGCCTCCTCCACTGCAGATATTGCAACTCGATTCCCCCCCCCCCCCCCCCCCCATTTGGCTTTCTGGTGATTTTGTCGTTTACCTGGGTGACTGGTCTGCAGTGTTCGGCGGCAGTGACAGCATGGACATTTTGAAATCTGTCTGGAATTTGGTCACATGTTCAGTGTTTTGTTTGTGTGTGTTTATTTGTACATGTTGTGTGCATGTGTACATGGATTGCTCCGTTTGTGTTGTCTAATTTTTCTTTTTGGTTGTATGTAAGACTTGTGATGGAATTGAAACTAAAGACAAGTTGTGGAAACAGAACAAAGAGTGTGATATTACTGAGTGTTAACTGCAAGGGGTGTGTGTCCATGGGGATAACAGGGTTTTCTAAATCAAAGACATTGATTTTGTTATTTTTTGTATCATAAGAAGAAATGGGACAGACACTTGGAAAGTAAAATCACCTGTTAATTTGAGACATTTTGTTTTCAATTGGTTGTGATGAGAATACATTCTGTGTATTTGTGCTTTCTATATATATGGGTTGGTTGCGTTATATGTGGTTGTGTCACATCTGTGAGTTTCTATTTGTTAATTTGTGTGTATGTGGTCAACTTTAACACTGATAGTGTCTCAGCAACTTAAAGTGCTTGAAAATCAACATTCCACAGACTGCCGTGACACAGGGCAAAATACATTTGTGTGGCCATTTTCAGTGCTATGTAAAGCATGAGTGGAAGCAAGTGGTGTGTATGAGAAGAAAGATCAACATGCCATGCACGGATGTTCAGTGCTGGCACTTTAGTTGGCCCAGCGAAAGTTCATGAACCCAGGAAGTAGGGCATGGATATAAATAAACGTGGCTGACAAACAGGCCGTGCCAGCGGCACTCGCTGTACGCTTGTTCAGCGGTAAATCTGCTTTGTTTCTTTCGCGCATCATCTTCCCGGATGGATTGGAAATAACGACAAAAGAAGTGGGTTTTTAGAAAGAATGCAAAATGAGCTTTCCATTGACTCCAAACACAATATATTTTCTTACATAGCAATTGTTGCGGCAACGGTTGAAACATACATGGAGAAAGAGAAGAGGTCAAGCAGAAACGTGATCGCAAAAATCGTAAAATTTAAATCCCTCTCTAAGAAAACATACGCTTATTACAATGAAATCGTAAAAATCACCAGAACATTTAGCATGCCTGCATGCAGATCAGCCCACCCTTTTGAGTAGTAGATTTTTTCTTGTCAGCACAACAAGTGTTTAAATGAACACACTGTAGCATGGTGAGTGTGAGCAGCAGGGGCATGGAGAGCAGGGTGAGTGTAATCGCTGCAGGAAATGTGTGGATGCTGTGGAAGCGTGAGAAAAGTGGGGCAGGGGCTGCGGGACCAAGTGAAACAAAGAAGGCAGTGTCCAGGTTTGGCACGCGGGGCCAGAAATACCGCGGTGAAAGCGCCGGCCAATGCAGAGTGTGGTGGGAAAGTCTGGCATTAAAAAAAGTTTGACCCCAGACGCTAGACGCTGCTCGGAAACTAAAGAGGTGGATTTTGTGCTCGGCTGAGCAGCCGTGCATGATAACTAATTGTAAGTTCAGCTGTATAGACTTCAAATAAACCAAACACTGACTGATATCCCAGAGTTACCAGATGTTTGACGAAGACCGTTAACATTCCACTCATGTTGTTGCTTTTTCCATTGTGACCCAGGAGTGTTTTGCTTTCCATTGTTCCATTGTTTATATTTATTTTTTTTTAAAGAATGCATCATCAAGAGGCAGTCATGACAGTAATCTGCATATCAGAACTGTGATAAAATTGTTAAATTACATCCGTCCAGTACCGGGTTAAAAAAAAAAAAATCAAACATACTTGTTTCAAAGCCTTCTTTTTTTAAGTTACCATACATTCCTTCAAAACTCTTTATGTACATTCCAGGTGTGTGTTCCTACAGAATGTGTGGTTGTTCTATGTGTTTATTTCCTGTTTTTTTATGGTGAGTCATGGATATGAAGGTGATGATTACACGCTATTGTTGCAAATAAATTATACAAACTCTAAACCTGTGACTGTTTTGAACACAGAAGAATAAAAAAACCTTTTCCTTCATATTTTGATCTGCTGGTTGTCTGAAAAGAGACGTGTTGTCTTTGGTCTGAAGCTTAGGTTCAAGAGATCTGACTGTAATAAAGAGATATTCATTTTGCAATTTATACCTGTCTTTTTGGCTATGTTGAGCTCTGAACAATATGAATTTTATAAAGATTTTTAAAAAATTTGTTGTTGTTTGTTTGCTCTGTGTATATTGTTATGTGTGTGTATCTGTGTTCTGTCACAAACATAGCTGTGTAATTAGTTGATCATACATGAACAGAGATTTTAAAAATTTAATTGAATGACAAAGGACTCTACATATCTTTAAGCAACACCACTGAAATCTTGCCATGATCTACACGTACAAAAAAAACACACATGCAAACAAACAAACAAAAAAATCAGCAGAAACTGGATACTACAGTTCTGACTTCTACTGTACAATATCTTTTACTCAAGTTTTCAAGTCACACATTTTTGTTCATAAAGGGTAATGGCTCTGCTCAGTCTGAACAAGCCTTTTATCTGTTTGTTACAGAGTTTACATAGTTTTGCAATATTAACAATAGGTCTTCCAACACACACAAAACATTCAGACATACACGCACACCTGCATGTACGTGGCCAACAGAATCAGTGGTCGAGAGGATGACACACAAATTAAACAGCAATGTTTCGTTAACTCCCCCTAAAAATATGGACTTCCTTGAAATGGACAATAATTATGGCAACACTCTTTCTTGCAGTATATTTTTATTACTGGTCCCAGGCACGATTTTCTTCAGCGAAAGGCAAAGTCATCCTGAACAGAAAAGTAATCTGGTCTTTTCTTTTTTTTTTTTTTCTTTCATACCAGTATCGTTCATTTACTCTATTTTTCTTTACTGAAAACTGATCCCTGCTTCTTATTAGCTATATGTGCTCCCCTCCCTCTCACTCACTCACTCACTCTCTGTGAAAATAAATTCTGATCGCAGCTTGGTGCCACCTCTCAGATTTGACCTTGATAACTTTCTCAATATTTGACTCACTTGTGTAAACAAAGTGAGTATGTTTTAACCTGGTGTTCGGTTGTCTGCGTATGTGTGTCCGTGGTAAACTTTAACATTAACATTTTCTCTGCAAATACTTTGTCAGTTGACACCAAATTAGGCATAAAAATAGGAAAAATTCAGTTCTTTCCAGTCATCTTGTTTAAAACAATATTGCACCTCTGGGATGGGCACAAAAAAAGAAAGAAAAAAAAAAGCCTAATTATATGCAAACTGCATTTACTGTTATATTTATATTTTTTGTATTCTCTAAACTTGGCACTTTGATCTGATATTCTTACCCAACAACAAGAGCAGTCATTATTATCATGTTTTGTTCAAACAGGAACTTCTTTTGCTAAGCCTGGAAGTTTTATTTATTTTGCAAACGTTTTGGTGCAGATAGTAAAAAAGGGAAATTACTCTGTAATTAATGCTAGGGGACTTAAACTGATCTTTCTCATCTTAAACATTACATTTTGAAATTATACTCAATACATAAAAAGCTAGGATGTTTTTAAAGTGTATCACAAGTGAGTCTTGAAGGCCTTTCCTCTCTTGTTTAAAACATACTTTTACTGCAGTGAACCTGCACAATCACACTGATTAGCAATACTTACATGCTTTACCATATAAAATTCTCTGTGATTTATTCAACACTGTTGATTTCCATTATTGTACCAAAGTTAAACCAAAAGGGACAATTTGCAACTGGGACAGGTCAGGGGTCAACAGAGCCATTCTGCACCTATCATTGTATCAATATGGAGGACTTCAACTTTTTCGAGTTTTCAACATATGTGTCTAATCAGATGTGTGCAGCTTACATATGTTCAAAGTAACTTAATATGTTTATCACCTAATGGGCTAAAAAATCATTGGAGGTGCTTTGTCATACATGCATAAATCACAAGAACTGCATGACACTTGACATGTAAACTGAACCGAGAAGAATGTCTTGAATGTGTAATTAAGTGCATAAGGTTTTACCTAAATTGGTCAAAAATGAAACTGAATCTGTAGATCAAGGGTAAGACCATCAAAATGCATGTCTGGATCACAGCTTCTGTTCAGCCATATGGGGGAATGAAGGAAGAGGTTTCATGAACACCACTTTTCTTTTGCTTTGTCTTCCAGGAAACATCCAGAAGTCTGTTTCGAGTAAAAAGTTCAGAAAAAATTATTCATGAAAACATTTATGAGAATGAACAAACAGTAAACAGAACACAAAAACCAGAAAACCTTCTTCTGAGTTTGTGGGCTGCAACTCCCACGTTCACTCGTATGTACACGAGTGGGCTTTTACGTGCATGACTGTTTTTACCCCGCCATGTAGGCGGCCATACTCCGTTTTTGGGGGTGTGCATGCTGGGTATGTTCTTGTTTCCATAACCCACCTAACGCTGACATGGATTACAGGATCTTTAACGTGCGTATTTGATCTTCTGCTTGCATATACACACGAAGGGGGTTCAGGCACTAGCAGGTCTGCACATATGCTGACCTGGGAGATCGTAAAAATCTCCACCCTTCACCCACCAGGCGCCGTCACCGTGATTCGAACCCGGGCCAGAAAACTTCAACTCCCCTGAACTGACTATTGAACTAAATCAGACTACCCGCACAGACAAGGAGAGAGCTCACCAATTTTCAGACATACAGCCGGATGCAAGATCATGCAGATGGTACTTTTTCACTGGGCAGCTGTACAAGTATGACCTCGGCACAGTTTCGGACAAAGAGGTGAGGCTCAAGCACAACCCAGAAAGCTGGTGTTGGAAGAACAGTTAACAACAAAGATAGCAGCCAAGTATACTGTCACTCAGCCAGGAATGACATCTGGTCACAAGCAGCTTGACACTTCCCTGGCTTAGTTGCCTGCATATACTTTTACTGTGCACAAAAAAAAAGAAAAAAAAGGGGGCCTTATAATAATATGTAGTACGTACAGGGTGCAAATTCCCTGTACAACAGAGGCGTTTAGCACCTCACATGAAACAATACATATACTATAGTGCACACCAGCACACATGAGTACATAGAAGAAAAAAATCTATATACACCAAGATATTTGCACAATATTTATAAAATTAATTCCTCTGATCTACAATCAGCATCAGGTGGCTATGGACTATTTTTTTCTTTTACAAAGTGACTGCTTGCAACTATCTGTTGGCGCCTACCAAAATTAAACAAATAACAAAATAAACAACAAAAAACAAAAATAAAAAAGGGAAACATGACATACTGAGTATTTAATTGAAGTCTTTCATTTCAAAAGGCTATGAAAAAAGAAAAAAAAAAAAAGAAGAAAACATTTTTTTCACAAAATGAAATAAAAGCAGCACATCATTAACAGTCCGAAAAAGTTAAAATTCTGAGCGATAGAAACTGAAATCTTCATTAACCCAAATTTATTCAACATGAATTAAACATCAGTCAACAACAACCCTAACAAAAAGCTAAAAGCCACAACAATAATAACAACTTCTTGGTGGCATGACGTGTTCTTTCTCTTGCACTCGAATCACTTTTCAACAAGCTTTCAAAGATTTCAACGTCCCACCGCCTTTTATGGTCATCGAGGCAGCAACTTCAAACCGCACATGAAGGCAGGGGCCCAAACTTCTTTTTTCCACAAGTTTCCAACTTCCAAAGTCCTGTACAGCTGTCTTGATGATGAAGGGGTCTTAGGGTAGCAGACCCCCCTTTCTCATCACTACCCCTGCAGTCCGGATGGTCTCACACATGAAACAGATTCCGCACCTTGTAGGCCTTGGTTGGGTAGTCCAGGAGCCTGGTCCCCCTGGCCCGCAGGATGAGGCAGGGGGTGGTGCGGTTGAAGAAGGGGTCTTTCCGCTCCTTCAGGAAGGCTGAGCCGTGGCGGAGGTACTTCCCAGAGCGGTTCCGCAAGTGGGCCACCAGCCTGCCCCCTTTCTTCACCAGTTTGGTCATCGTGATTTTCATGTGGACGAAGCGACCTGTTGGGCACACGTGAGAGAGAAAACAATAGCTGTTAATGAAGGGTAAAATGATCTTCGACACCATCTGAAACAGAACTGTTTTATACCACATAAATGGTAAATGATCTGTCACCATCCAAAGCAGAGCGGTTTTATACCACATGAATGGTAAAAGAGCTTGCTGTTTTAAACTACATGAAAGGTAAATGATCTTTGTGACTGTCCATAACAGAGCTGGTAAATTATTTACCACATGAATGATAAAAAAAAAAGTGACTATCCAAATCAGCTGTTTCATACCACATAAATGGTAAATGTTTTTTGTCACTTTCCAAAACAGGAGCTGTTTATTACCACATCAATGGTAAATGATCTTTGTCACTATCCAAAACAGAGCTGTTTAATGTCACATGAATGGTAAATGATTTTTGTCACTATCCAAAACAGAGCTGTATAATAAAACATCAATGGTAAACAATCTTTGTAGCCATCCAAAACACAGCTGTTTTAACACCACATGAATGGTAAATTATCTTTGTCACTATCCAAAACAGAGCTGTTTAATGTCACATGAATGGTAAATGATTCCTGTCGCTATCCAAAACAGAGCTGTTTAATGTCACATGAATGGTAAATGATTCCTGTCACTATCCAAAACAGAGCTGTATAATGTCACATGAATGGTAAATGATCTTTGTCACTATCCAAAACAGAGCTGTTTAATGTCACATGAATGGTAAATGATTTTTGTCACTATCCAAAACAGAGCTGTATAATAAAACATCAATGGTAAACAATCTTTGTAGCCATCCAAAACACAGCTGTTTTAACACCACATGAATGGTAAATTATCTTTGTCACTATCCAAAACAGAACTCTGAGCCTGCCCAGGGATTTAACAAACAATTGAATCCTGTTTGCCAATGAGTTTTCACAAAAATGGGTTAGTAAAAAAAAAAAAAAGAAGAAGAAATAAAAGTTTTGTATTAATTTCTTAACTGAAACAGGTTATGTATATATTTTCTGAAATGAAAATGAATGTGCGTGAGTGTGTGTGTGCGTGCGCATGTATCTGAGGAGTAAGATCAGACAGATTTGTGTGAGGTTTCAGAAATGTTACACCATCACTTCCACCTATGATATCTGTTAGTGTGTGTATGTGTGTGCATGTGTGTGTGTGTGTGTGTGTGTGTGTGTGTGTGTGTGTGTGAGGAGAAAGACCAGACACATTTATGTGGGGTTTCAGAAA
The DNA here is from genome assembly GCF_041734735.1 of Babylonia areolata. Taxonomy (NCBI): domain Eukaryota; kingdom Metazoa; phylum Mollusca; class Gastropoda; order Neogastropoda; family Buccinidae; genus Babylonia; species Babylonia areolata. Next base: position 11,402,160 of record NC_134900.1, on the reverse strand, counting down.
TGTTACACTATCACTTCCACAAATGATATCTTTCCATATAATAACCCAAGAAAAACATCCTCTTTCCATCCCTATTTAACAGATTCAACCATTGCTCAATGAACACTAACACATCTCTCTACACTTTCACAAATACACACACACACACATAATAACCTCGCCTGATATCACCAAACAGAAACATCCCACAAAGAAAAAAAAAGAGAGAGAGAGAGAAAAAAAAACAAAAAAAAACACAACGACCAATCCAAAACATCTCACCCAACAGGCCATCAGCCGACTTGGAGAGGAGCTGCTCGTTCTCAACCTCCACGTCCAAGAAATCGACCCCCAGGAGGTTGTCAGAGGGGTGCACTTTCTTCTTCACGTCCACCTCCAGCCCCGAATCCAGCACGAAGCGCAGCACGCCGGTGTCCGTCATCACCACCCACACTCCTGGAAGACGGACCGAGCGGGAGATGTTCCAGTAGAACTCATTGCCGTCGATGCGGATGCCCTCACGCGTGATCTCCCCGATGATGTCGTTCAAAATGATGGCCACTTTGAAAATGTAGACTCGGTAGATCGACCCGTGTTTGAACGGGTGGTCTCTTGGTCGATGCCCTTCACCCAGTTCGACGTTGACAGCTAAACCTGTCAGCAGAAAGTTTGGGTTACACCTTTAGTGTACATGCGTGGACATGCGTGTGTGTGTGTGTGCGTGTGCGTGTGCACACTTGTGTATGTGCTCGCTAAACATATGTGTCAAAGCTTGCATGCATGTTAGTAATACAACAAACTAAATTGATGAGCTTAATGAAACTGTCATTTTCCATCCCAAACATTCATAATGACAACATCATTCTTCTTCATCACCATTGTCATCCTCTTAATGTTTCTATTCTTAGTTTCTTCAAATTTAAAGATACAGCTAAAAAAAACTGGGAAGTGTTCACTGATGTAAAAATCCCAACAGAAACAGTCATCCATTAAATAGGTATTTTCATCTGTATCAGAGATAGCTCTGTTCAAATATGTACAATAGAAAAAAAAAAAGTTTTTGCATAAATATCATCATTTGCATAAAGTTTTACCGTTTGAACAAAGAACTAACAAATACCATCTGCAAAAGAGGTATGTCTTCCCGGCTGATTATTATAATCGAGGAAATCTGCGGTCATGTTAAAAGTTCTAATGAGTGAAACATCCAGGTGTTGCACTTTCAATGTCAGGATCCAGGTTTGATCCCAATATCAGTGCCTAGTGGGCAGAGAGTGTAAATCATTTTCTTTCCTCCAGTGTTCTTTGTCAACAAGTTTCAAGTTTTGATTATCCTTTCACTTCTATTGGAGTATGGAGGACAACAACAAAATAATGAAAATGTGCAGACCTGCTTGTGCCTTAAACCCCTTCATACTGATGATCAAATACCCATGCTAAAGACCCCTTAGTGTCAGTGTTTAGTGGGTTATGGTCGCAGGAACACATTCAGCATGCAAATTCTGAATACAAAGAGGGGCTGTATTAAGAGCAGGGGGAAAATGCCATCCACTTGAACGCCTACTCGTATATGCATGTGAACTTGGGAGCAGCAACCCACACACAGAAACATAAGAATACTAAACCTCTGTGGCTGTAAGTGCTTGTAAATTTGTGTATGTGCAAGCAATGCACAGGTGTAAAAGACTAGGAGGAGGAATTTTGTTTAATGTCCCGTCACACATATCGGTGATTGAAGACATTTTGTTAAAGTATTTATGAATACATTTGAGTATTATCCGTTAGAAGGGGTGGGAGATGTGAATGAATGGAGGGTTGGGGAAAACTGGGCAAATGAGGGTGAAATGTGGGTGAAATCTGAAAAAACAAATTTTAAAAATCTAAATACAATTACAGGAAATTACTTAAAGGACTTCGTAAAAGAGAAGTCGTTAAACTGACAAGCGAAACAACTGATAATGAATGCAAAAAGTCAAAAAGTAAAAGACTAGCATTTATACCAAAATACAATAAAGCATATGAAGTATCTTCTGTAAAGGAATAAGTTTTAAGATTTGCATATTTATCAAAACATAGCAAGGCAGAAGTAGTATCTCTTGTAAAAGGAGGGCTATCTTTGGAAACAAAGAGGGACAATACCTATTTGAGGATCCCTCAGAACTTGGAAGGCCTCCCCTGTGTGTCCATCCACGTCAAAACACAGGGGGTACGGCAAGGTGCTTAACTCCATCATGAAGTGAGGGTCGCCTCCTCCTGTTATCAAGTCAGGCGATTCGTGTCAAACACCCCTTCAAAATGCTGCCGCTGGCTGGGTTAAGGTTTGACCACGTCATCCTCATTCATCAATACTGTCACATCTTGACTACCACTTTGCTTGACATAACAATAACCCTACCCTCCTATTATTGTTGGTTTAAACATTTTAATTCAAGAAACCAGACAAAATACGGCGTTAATATACAAAGTCTTGAAAGAAAAAACACGAGCAACAACAACCGTGAGCTAAGGTGAAATGCTCTGTCATGTGACATTATCAACAAATGCAATGGAGAAACACACACACAATAATGGATATGTAAAACAAGTTTATTGTTCATCTTTTTTTCTTTCTTTTTTTTTATTTTTATATATTATTGCACTTGAATAGTCTTGAACACATGTCAGCACACATGCACAACTTGCACTTACCTCCTCCTCTACTGCCACCACCACCGCCACCTCCACCACCTCCACCTCGCCGTCTATAACTAGTACGTCGCCTGCTGCCGCGGGCAGACACATCACTGTCATCCTGCAGCTCACTGTCGTCTTCTTCAAGATCCCCCACCCCATCCTCCTCTGGCTTCGTCACCACCATGGACGTCACTGGGGTAACAAAACCGTACTGCACAAAAACACAATGTATTGCTTTGCATTGTGCTGTATTACATTGTATTGTATCACATGCTATCATAACTCTTTTGTCACAACAGACTGTGTGAAATTTAGGCTGCTCTCCCAATAGGGAGAGCACACTGGTTTAGTGCAACACCATACTTTTTTTACTTCTTTTTTCTGCCTGCAATTTTTTTCCCTGTCACAGAGGATTTTACTACATAATTTTTCTTGCCATGGGTTTTTTTACATGCACAAAGTGCATCCTAAACATAGAACCTCCGCTTATGATCTTACATCCAGATTACCACAAAAGTTCCAGCGGAGGGAAAGAAAATCCTTCTGTCAGATTTGATCCCATTTGCTCAGATTCTCTTGCATGCCAGGCAGATGCATTATCACTAGGCCACCACGCCACTAAAGGTAAAGCAATCTGCCGTCATTCCATTCCCTTGCATTGGTGGTAAGTCTGAGGTACAGGTAGGTCTGGCTAACAGCATAAGACACTTGATATGCATACTGAAAGAAGTAGTACCAAATTTACTTACCATGGCCGCTACAGTCCCAAAACTTTTGATTACGACCTTGATGGCTTGTCTTGGCAGTTTAAACAAAGGCTCCAACAACCATGAGTCAACATCTTTATTGGCAGCCCAGATTGTGTGTGCATTGGGAGGGGGTGGGGAGGGGTGTGAGGATGTGAGGTGGAAGATGCATGTTTTGTGAGTTATATTACACTACTTAAAAACACTATTTTTAGTGAGTTTGTACCTGGAGGTTTTGTGTGTGTGTCTGTGCATTTTTGTTTTTAAACACTACTGTACCTTAATCATGCCACATGTATTGTAAATGGTGTGTTGAACTGCAGGGCAAGAGCTATATAAATGCACATTAAAAACAAATTCTAAGAACACTGGTATTGAAAAAACAGCATGCCAGTTCGTGCTTCAAGCTACAGAGAAAGTGCTAATTAAACGCATATCACTGTTTTCTGAAAAACTGTTTCCAAGAGCGTCTGTAGTCGGAACACATCATGGCGATAAAACCTTTTTAACTATATGCATTATCTTCAATAGCTTGGAAGAAAGGACTGAACAAAGATTACAAACATTATTTTCCCTTTTTTGGGGTACATATTCTCAGCACAGAGTGTAGCAGTGAAAGGAAATTTTCTATCTAAAATTACGTTTAAATAACATACTTACCATGACCCAACTAGTGCAGACTCCGGCAGGGGTCTGACATTCCTGCCTGTGCAAACTACTATCCGCCTATGTGGTGAAAACGAAACTAACTACGGCTGATAACCTCCCGGAAGTAGGTAACCCGCTGGCTAGCGCCCTCTTTTGACGGCAATATGCCATCACCAGTGCAGCGAGCAGGGAGAACAGGAAGCGGGGAGGACGGGAGGGTCTTAAATTTGGGTCACGGTAAGTATGTTATTTAAACGTAATTTTAGATAGAAAATTTCCTTTTAATTACACATACTTAACCGTGACCCAACTAGCGCAGAATAGCATGACAAGGTGGAGGGCTCGCCTGTTCTACTGTCTGTGTGCTTCGATGGCCTGTTGTGCAACTACCACAGAAGCGATGCCTCTTGAGCCATCATCCCGCAGGCATGCGACATCTCTCTGGTAGAAGTCGATGAAGGTGGCAGGGTTTTTCCAGCAGGCAGCATCCATGATGTCTTGCAGCTGTGTTGAGTGGGCTAAGGCAAGAGAAGAGAACCATGTTCCGACTTCATGTGCTCTGGCTGAGGAGGCATCAAGTCTCAACCCTGCACCTGCATATGCGCCTTATATCACATTGACTATCCATCGAGACAGACATTTTGCTAATGTCACGGGGATGGTCCAGGTTCCAGCTAATGAAGAGGCGTCGTTTGGACGATCGGAAGGGACGCGACCTTTTAAGGTATATGCGCAGGGCCCTGACCGGGCAGAGGAATCTGTCCTCATTGTCATGGGCCAGTATAGAAGAGAGCGGTTTGATGAAAAGAATGGGAGAGGGTGTACTGGGAGTTTGATTTTTGGCAAGAAATTCAGGGAGGAACCTAAGTGAGATGGACCCGTCCGGCTCAAAGGCTATATCCTGTGTGATGCCACTGAGGGCATGAACCTCACTACACCGCCTGCCTGAGGCAAGTGAGACAAGAAAGAGTGTCTTCATGGAGTAGCTTGAAAGGAGCTATAGCAAGGGGTTCGAAGAGGGCCTTGCGGAGGTATTGTAGGACCAGAAAAAGGTCCTAAGAAGGGGTCTGGAGGGATTTACGTGCCTGACTGAGGGAAGCCGCTCAGACCGGTGCCCTGAGCAGGGGGTCATCTGAGAAAGAGGGCCCGCCCAGTTGTCGAAGAGTGGAGCTGATTGCAGCGCGATGGACGTGTACTGCGGAGGCAGAGAGGCCTTTGGAGGAGGAGAGGAAGGCAAGAAAGTTGGCGAGATCCATATTGGATGGGTGTGTGGGATTTGACTGAGCGGGTTGAGCATCAGGACAGCCAGTGGTTCCAGTGTGCAGAGTAAACACCTTGAGTGCCTTTGCGATGTGACCTGCATACAAGGTCAGCTGTGTCATCGGAGGCACCTAGTGCTGACAGAGATTCCCACACAGTAGCCAGGCATGAAGGCTGAGAACCTCTGGGTTTCCGTGGGGAATGCCCGAGTGGGGCTGGACTAGGGAGTGTCTGCCGATGTGAAGGCGGAGTGGGGGAATGTGAGTGAGGTGGAGAAGGTCGGGGAACCATGGCTGTGCTGGCCAGTGTGGTGCGATGAGAATCAAGGTGGCACTCTCCAGCCTTGACTTTCTGAGGACTTTTCCCATGATGGAAAGTGGAAGTGGGGGGAAGGCGTACCCCGAAAGGTTGGACCAGCTGATCGATAGGGCGTCTATGGCCCAGGCCTGCGGGTCTGGGACTGGGGAGACATATGTTGGAATGCAGAAGTTGAATCTTGTGGCGAAGAGATCCACCTGTGGTTTGTGCTAATGGTCCCAGATCGGCTGAAGAGTTGAGCGTGACAGGGTCCACTCCGTTTGGAGCATGGTGTGGGATCTGCTGAGGTAATCTGCTAGAATGTTGAGCTTGCCTGGGACATGTTGTGCTGTCAGGTGGATGCTGTGCTCTTGACACCAGAGGAGGACTGTCTCCCTCTGACAGGCCCTTGACTGAAGGCTGGGGCTCCATGATGGGATAGCCTGCCTAGGCTAGAAACCCCTGGAAGTGTCTCATTGGAAAGACAGTGCTTGAGAAGGAATGCCCATCTGTAACCACAGCAGTGGTTGTGTGTTGAGGCTGAAAGGATTGGGCAGGGAAGACCAAGTGTAGAAATTGCTTTCAAACGCCAATTGTTTGAGACGTCGATGCTGGATCTCTGTTCAAGCAAGGTGATGGGGCGAACTAATGTGCTTGAATGCGGCATCTGCCGTGTCGGTATGAGTGGGCAGAAAGGTAATGAACGGTTCGTTGTGCTTTGTGAGACGCATCCGTCTTCGTCAATATGCCTTTCTCCCGAGTGTATGGGAAAACAATTATTACTCAGGCATTCTGCTACTAGTGAGGAGTGGAAGAGATGGACTAAGGGTGATTGTCTCCTGCCCAGTGGGCAGTTTCTCGGCCCGCTAAAACTTGGAAGGCAAAGATAGACACCCCTTCACAGGCGGGCTGGCTAGGATGTAGGGCCCGTGTGGAGCTGTTGTCACAACCACAGTGGTGCAAACCAAGGGTTGGTGTAGGCAAGGGGGGGAAGAAGGGATGCCTTACAAACTTGGAAGGAACGAAGGGCATGTGTGTCCGGAGTGGCACCTCTAAGTTGGACTGCCTCATCCCTCCTTGTACCAGGTTAGGGCATCTCTAGCCCTGTGGGTGATTGTTGTAGGCAAATGAGTTGGGTTGTCTTGTCCCTCCATGCACCAAGAGAGAACATCCTTAGCCCTGTGGGTGGGAAGGGAGTGTGTGTGTGTCCTTAAGGACCAGCCACTACTGATATGTGAAGGAGCATACATTCGGGTGCGAATGAGGCAGTTTTGTCTGTGAGTGCAGTCGTCCTCCGAAAGCAAGGTAGGGATGAATTTATGAAAATGAATACATATATGTGCAAAGGGATTATAAACTTCCATCAACTCAAGTGATGATGTCAGGAATATGCCACTGACATGACAAGAGATTGAGTCACGAGAAATAAGCGGCTGTATAAGCATACGTGTAGCGTGCACAGATATACCCAAGTAAATGGGTAAGTGTGCATAATCCGTAATGGAAAGGAATCTGTGTATGCACCTATATATAAGAGATGTACATACGCATATGAATAAAGTGCCAGCATGTAGACACAGAGAGATCCGGGTATTGTGAACAGAATGACGCAAATGCAAGTGTGCCTATATTGCTATGTAGGGAATCTCAAGGAACAGATGTCAATGAACAGAGATAGAAATAAAATTGTACATGTTAATATGAAAGTTGTATGAACCTATCCCGTAAGCACACACACATGTATACTGAGGGATAAATATACATCTATAAGTGTAAACAGAAATGTGTATTAATGTAGCAAGATATCATATATATACAGATATCTATATATATATATATTTTTTTATAAATATTTTTTATTATGTTTTATATATATATATATATATATATATATATATATATATATATATATATATATATATATAAGGGATTGTGGCACATTCCACTGGTGCAACTGTGGGTATGGGTAAAGAGACAGAGGAGGTTGACTCGTGCACTGCCGACTGGCAGGGCCAAGAAAACGCGGATTGCATCGAGTGCGTTGGCGGATCAATAAAAATGACATACAAGGCACAGCGTGGGGCAACAAACCTCTAGAAGTCACCAGAGGAGGTGTAGGAGGTGGTGGGTTGGCGTTGTTGAGAGGGCCAGGAGTAGAGGGCCCAGAGTGTCCACGAATCAAATGCGATCGCGCCTTAATTTTAGCGTGATCACCCAATCGAGCTATATAATTATGTGACCTGGTTGGAGACATAATTTGACAAAAAACAAGAACGCCAAAGAATCGATAGACAGACAGAAAATATGAAAAAAAAATTAGCCGTATGAAGAGCACAGGAACAGGAGTCATGATGGCTGCTGGAAAAAGAGGGCGCTAGCCAGCGGGACAAAGGGGAGGTTACCTACTTCTGGGAGGTTATCGGCCGTAGTTAGTTTCGTTTTCTCCGCATAGACGGATAGTAGTTTGCACAGGACAGGAATATCAGACTCCTGCCGGAGTCTGCACTAGTTGGGTCACGGTTAAGTATGTGTAATTAAAAGGGTTATTAATGGAAATCTGACCTTTAAGGAAAGATCCATGGAAGAAAGGACAGAACTAAGATTACAAGCGTTATTTCCCCTTTTTTCTGGAAAATATCCTCAGCACAGAGCACAGCAGTAAAAAAAAGGGTCATCAACGGAAATCTGACCTTCAAGGACAGGTCCACAGCCTTCTGTTTCAGCTCCGCCTTCTTCTGCAGGTCCTCCTCTCCGACCTGCTGTTTGAGAATCTGCTTCAGGGTCAGGTAGGCCCACATCTTCTGCGTGATCTCCGCCAGGTCATCCAAGTCCATCAGCCCTGAGGAGGTCAAGGTTGAGAGGTCAAGGGCGTTGGCTGATGAGGTCAAGGTCAGCCCTCCCTCGACACCCACGGCTTCCATGTTGACAGTCAGCGACTGGGCGGTGGTGTCCAGGAGCTTGCCAGCGATGATGATCTCGGAGCCATTGAAGAAGTTCTTGAAGGAGGACCTGGTGAGGGAGGCAGGGTCCACAGAGTCGTCCAGGTACTTGGCCTGGACTTGGGTCAGCAGCAAAGTGGACACCTCTTTGTAGAAGCCTTGGATCTGTACAGTAATGCATGCATGTATGTATTAGGGGCATCTCTGCTTACATCCATGCGCACACACACACACACAAACACATGCTCAGAGACAAATACCAATTTAAAGGATCTATACTTAATACATGCATGAGTGCATGTGCACAAATCCATGTGCTTGCACGAACACACACACACACATGCTTGAACACATACACAAATTTCAAATATGCAGTTAACTCGCTTAAAAAAAAACCCACACGATCATTCCAACACCACTAATAATGATACAAATGTAATGATGACAATGTCTATGATGATGAAGGAAATGATTACAACAGCTACATCTCTGTAACAATAGCAATCCTGCTACAGAATAAAATGCATATCACGACAAAATCACGACAAAAAGTCTTAAGTGACCGACTGTTATTCAGCATCAATCAAAAGTCTTAAACTGACTCATGCCTTATCTTTGGCTACTGAATACCAGTGCAATGTTTCCACTGAAAGCAGTTCATGCTACCCCCTCGCTATAGTAAAATAGTGATAACTATGATAACTTTCAACAAGTACAGCCACTCACTCTACCATTGCTGTGATCAACAGATCTAAATTCACTATCATATATCTTTTTAATGTTTAATCTTAATGGAAAACAAAAGTGAATACACAACTTATCATCTACTGCTGTGGTCCATTAACTTATTTTCATCCCATGTCACACGACAAACCTATGCATTTAAAAATTTTTTTTTATTAAACTGCAGAAACACAGTCATTTCCATACCCCAGAATTAAAAAGTATTAAAAAAACAAAACAAAACAAACAAACAAAAAAAACACCAAAAGAACCCACAGTGAGAAATTCCATCTTCTTATATCATATTGTAAAAACAAAAATCAGACTAATCATCACATTGTAAAAACAAAAATCAAACTTATCACCTTATCCAGCACCTCCTAAACAAACACACGCACGCACACACGCGCGCGCACACACACATACCTGCAGAGCTGAATCAGAGTCCTCATAGATTCTCCGAGCCAGACCGTTGTTTTGAACGGCAAGCTTCTTCACCAGCGCCCAATCGGCATTCGCCCCAAAGGACAGACCATATATGGGCATTTCCTGGGAGTTGCTGTTGATGGTGTTCCTGAGAATGCGGTCCCTGTTAGTCTCCCCCGTGGTGGGCACGCCATCCGTCAGGAAGATCACCATGTTACTTCCAGCGCTGCCCGCCTGGCCATTCAGGAACCTCAGACCTTCTGTCAGAGCCTGGTTCATGTTGGTTGCTGCACACGGAGAGATGGCAACCATGACAACAGTGGAGGGGATGGAAAGGAAACATCAAGAATTTAGTCATTCAGATCCAACGATAAACTGAGGTCCCGTGTGTAGCATGCAGTTAACTAACGCACGGAAAAAGAAAACCCAGCAACAAGAGAGTAATCCCTGGCAAAATTTTGTTGTGAAAAAAAATCTACTATACTTCTCTGTGTGTGTGTGTGTGTGCATGTGTGTATGTGTGCGTGTGTGCGTGTGAGACAAAAAAATTGAGTTCTTTCCATATATTCCCACTGTAAGTTTACCAAGGACATACACATACACAAATAAATATATACAAAGGAACAATTCAAACAGGTTTATCACAAAGACTCACTTTGTTTACAAACATGAGCTAAAAATGGTATAAAAGCTTTAAGAATATCAAGGTGAACACACACTCACCACATAAGCAAAACGCACACTCCAAAATTTCAAAGGTGTGGATAAAACCCTCCAACCTATGAACTAGGGAAAGCGCGAGCCATGGAAACCATCCCTGTGACCCCAAACAATAATAACTCTTATCAAACGTTATAACTATCATAATTACGGAAGATTTCTAGAGTGCAGGTCCATACGGTACTGCAATGAAACATGTTACTGAATTTTTTTTTCAGTGTTGCTACTAAATCACTTGTGTCATTACATGCATCTTTATCAACTGCCAAGTGTTGTAGTTGATGTTGTTATTTTTGGTTTGCATGACATCTTGTTGCCTTTTGCTCATACACACATCCTGTTGGACGTCGCCGGTTGACGTATTCAAAGGCTTTCTTGATGTTCTTGGCCGTGACGGGGACAAGATTGCCTTTCCAGAATGAGGATCGTGAATTGAACTCCATGATGCCAAATCTGTCTCCCTCCGTCATGTCACTCAGCACGGACCGCATGGCGTCCTTCAGTTGCTGCACACCGTCATAGGTATGGGGAGTTCAGTTCAGTTCAGTTCAGTTACTTTCTAGAAGGCATTTGACATGGTATAGTACATTACGTCAAAACGCTGAGTTGTTATTGCACTCCATGTTTGGTTAAGTATACTTACCATGTCAAACTGACATACACTATCACTTGGAGTCTCTTCCTGCATCAGATACAGTACACGGCAACAAACGACGTAAACATTTGTAAACAGCTTTGCACGTGCAAGGTTTTCTCTCTTTTTATATATATATTTTTTTTCATCTTTAATATTGTATGTATGATTTGTGATATACATGCCAAACATGGACAAATGTTCATGCACAAATCACACACACACACACACAAAATACATACATGAATAATACACAATGTTCATGAAACAGAAAAGCTGGGGTTTTTTTTTAATTGATGCACTTATTTTGAATAAAGAAAAAATCTACATGGTAGTGAATAACTGTCAATATCAAAACAAGTGTAATGACTAAGTAATCAAAAAGTAATTATGCACCTAGCCATGCTGCCAAGGCCACCAGATGCATTCCGAATGTAAGAATAAACCCTTGTTTTACTAGCAAATCACCGTCTTCCCACCGAGAGGCAACCCGAGGCGCGTTTCTTACACACTAGCAAAGCAAGGTTCTTGCGAGAAGATGCGATTCTTTTTTCCACCTCGCAGCAAGAGTGGCTAGGTTCTCGTGAGTCAAGGCGAGGTAGCCTTCAGAGCGACTGCCACCAGGTATGGATAAAATCTACTTCCCTCCCTTGCCACTCGCTACTAACATGCAAGCACGCTTGTGGTTAAGAAACAAAATTTTGGCCATCATGCAGTAATCACTTCTCCCAGGCTTTTTTTTTTTTTTTAAATTAAAAAGATGATTTCCTCGGAGACAACTCTCTTTCAGTAATTAGAACAGAAAATGAAGGAAACAGAATGGTGTTTGTGTGTGTGTGTTGTGTGACTGTAGAACAAGACAATGAGCATCTGATCGCCAATAATGTTTCATGTTTTGGGTAATATGCTACCCATGTCCATATTCACATGCCAAGATTAAATCTTTATAAATTTTTCATCAATTGTGTGTGTGTGTGTGTGTGTGTGTGTGTGTGTGTGGAGGGGGGATGCGTGTGTATGGGCACAAATGAGTAGTGTGTGTGTGTGTGTGTGCGCGCGTATGTATACATGTCTGTGCGCACAAGATATCATGTTAGAATGCAGTGTTTAAGTGTGTGTGTACGCTCACATGTGTATGAATGTGTCTGCATATGTGGGTGTCTCTAAATTTCTGAAACAGAGCATGCTCTTGTCTTTTTTGTCTTTTTTAAAAAATATATTTTCAGTCACTTGTCACCTCCAAACATATACCTGTATTTTCTCGCCTTGCATAGATGTACTGGTGTCCAGAATGAAGAGGACATTTTTAGGCACCGGTTCAGCCACCTCAGGTGAAAAGAAGTGGACAAAGTAGCCATTCACCACCTGAAAGATAAAATAAAAAGTAAATGAAATAAAGTCATCACTTCTTTAAGGAAAAAATCAGCTGAGAAGGAAACCGAGGAGAAAGATCAGAAAGTGAACAGCAAACAGTGTGTGTGTGTGTGTGTGTGTGTGTACATGCATGCATGTATGGGTGAGAGAGAGGGATAGAGTGTGTGTGTGTGTGTTGTGTGTGTCTGTATGTGTTAGCTGACTGGTGTACAAATTAAAGCAGCAATGCATTCACGCGTTTTCACCTGGCATGTAACCCTACTAGCATTCACATACCCTGTAATGTTGACACTAATTTTATGCTAAATGTCTGACATTAATTTTATGCTGAATGTCTATCTCTTGTATCTCTTGTGATTAAGTCTACTTTGGAATGGTATCCTGGGTAATTTTTGTTTTCTGAATGACTCGCACACATGTGGAAGAGAAGAAATAGTGCAAATGTTACTGAAAGTTTACTTTTTTATAACGCAAAAAAAAAAAAAGAAAAAAAAAGAAGAGATTAATATCACTGGAAAATACTGATAAACAAGAGCAGTTTAATAGTATGATTGGATTATGAAGTATTCTATTGAAGATTTTGCTTTCATGACTGACTTACCCCCATCAAACCATATTTAGAAGTCAGAAAACACAAAACACACTTTTAGAAGCTGCTGCTCTTCAATGTAAAAATAAGGTGAGTTTGACTGTCAATCAAAACCAACCAACCAGCCAAACAAAAGTACAAACATGAAACCAGATGATTTTTATCCGCACAACCGCACACAAACACACACACACAATTTATTCTCAACTATGTTTGAACATGATTTACTCACAATGAGGTGCATTACTACAAAGTTTTAAGCAATGCATTGGAACATACATTGATCAGCAACAAGCTAAAGCTTTTGGTGTGCTGAATAACAGCGAACACACACACTGCAAAAAACATCTGCAACAGCAGCAGCCTTTATTGAACACACAAACTGAATGCAATATCACAGGTAGTAATGAAACTGAATTTTTAGAAGTAAAAGAATACATTGCTGAGCTAAAGTGAAAACACGCACACGTGCACGCGCACATGCACAAACACACACACGCATACACAAATGCCCAACTCCTATCTACATAACATTATGCACACACACACACCCACACACAGTATCCCATTAAAAAAGTTTTTTTTTCTCCCACAGCAACTGTAAAGTCAGAAAAGAAAATCACACTGCTGGCAATGTCTTCATTTTTCGTCAAATGTCAATTACTCAGTAACATTCAAATTAAAACTTGCACTCTTCATACTCCATGTTGTCACAGTCACTGGTCCCAAAATCTTGTTTGATATTAGGGGTGCTGCAATGCTGAACACATCACCAACAGTCGGTTTCTGGCGGTCATGGGATAAGGACTTGAGTTTCGACAATGCTCTTCTCTGTTCATTGATGTTTCAAGTTTGGTTAATGTCGACTCTGAAATTTTGAATTTCAACATGAGATAGTTAAATGTTCCTGCATTTTACAAGATTAAAAAAAAAAAAAAAAAAGTTGACGCAAAGCTCCTCTCTGTTGTTAAGTTTGATTAATCTGGACCCTGAAATAAATTTAACAGCAGATAGTTAAATGTTCCTGCATTTAGAAAAAAACTGTTGACATATACTTCAGCACATACGTACCAATAGATCTCCACCACTGAGCGTTCTGTCAACATCATAGCGCACAGTGAAAAGACCAGACAGGCCTGATGTGGACGCCCCGACTTGTTCCTGAGGACTGGGATCATAGCGTATCACAGCACGGTTGATGTCTGGACGGCTCACCACCGCACTGCTATGAGTGGCTGAAAATCAATCCCACGCAGAATGTTTGTGTACATTATCAGTTTCATTCTCATTCTTTTCTGTGTGTGGGTGTGCACATTCTTTACCAGCCTTTCTTTCTTTTCTTTTCTTTTTTTTGGGGGGTGGGGTGGGGGAACGAAAATGATAATTTAAGCTAATACATTTGTGATGACAGAATATGACATATGATATGAACTTTTCACATCACGTGATAGTAATAATCAGCTGTCTCAGTCCATGACTGAACTGATGAAGAATTTTTTTGTTGTTTGTTTTATTTATCTAATAAATATCAGCCGAAGTATCATTTTACACTTTTTTTTTTCAGTTATCACCGACAAAGAAAACTATCCTATGCACACAATAAGTATCTTCTTGCTTTTCTTAATGCTTTTATAATCATCAAATACAAATGTTTTCTCATACACATGAAAGTATCCTTTTCATATATTCTGATTTCACCAAAGACTTAAGGTGAAGAGATTAATCATCAAGATGTTTTCTTACTTCATGTTATCAACAATGAACCATAGAAAATAATATTGTTAGTTCACAGACTAAAGCTAAACTGCTTCTCTCATCAAGCATCATTTACACGATACAATGTCAGATGACAATTTATTTAGACTGATTTCAAGACAATTACTACAAATCACTCACTTGCAATCAACATAGCAAAACCTATTAGTTGAAGCCCCACCAGAACATTCCTAATGTAAAAAAGTCTGGTACAATTTACTTAAGAAAAAAAAGGTGCAGGAAAAAAACATCTGAAATCTGTAATCAATTGATTTTCCAATGTACTGGTTATCATAACCCATCCACAACATAAACATGATAAATATTTCAAAGACCCATCTAAAACACACATGTGAAACAATGTTATCAACAAAGACAAATATTCTATACACAGCAGAAGCATGTTTTTGTCATCATCAAAGACAACTATAATACCAAATACACATTATCAAATGTCTTAAAAAAAAAAGAAAAAAAAAAAGAAGTCTTTTTCCTTTTCTATATTCGCATTTTTTCCTACTTTTATTTCATGTCATTATTTTTCTATTTAGTCGTTTTATTATAGTTTGTTTTTTTTAATATACTATTTTAGTTTATTGATTCATTAATCTAATTACTTATCTATTTATTAAAATACTTTTGTATCTCATTTCATTTCTTTTTACTTTCCCTCAAGGCCTCACTAAGCACATTGCGCTATGCTGCTGGTCAGGCATCAGCTTCGCAGATGTGGTGTAGTGTTTATGGATTTGTCTGAACACAGTGACGCCTCACTGAATAACTGAAACTGAACTGTACCTGCACAAGATGTTATATATATATGTATGTATGTATGTATGTATGTATGTATGTATGTATGTATGTATTTGTATTTCTCTTTATCACAACAAATTTCTCTGAGTGAAAATCAGGCTGCTCCCCAGGGAGAGCACATCACTACACTACAGCGCCACCCATTTTTTAGTATTTTTTCCTGCGTGCAGTTTTATTTGTTTTTCCCATCGAAGTGGATATTTCTACAGAATTTTACCAGGAACAACCCTTTTGTTGCTGTAGGTTCTTTTACGTACGCTAAGTGCATGCTGCACACAGGACCTTGGTTTGTTGCCTCATCCGAATGACTAGCATCCAGACCACCACTCAAGGTCTAGGGGAGGGGGAGAAAATATCGGCGGCTGAGCCGTGATTTGAACCAATGCGCTCAGATTCTCTCGCTTCCTAGGCGGACACGTTATCTCCAGGCCATCACTCCACATATATACATCAATGTTGCTTTTAATCATGGTGACAGATTTCTTGCAAGCATGCTTCTCAACATCTGACAAAACAAACCCGATAAATCCACGGTCGTCAGGTCGTTTCTCAGTGGAGGTACATGCAGGTAGGTGATTTCCCGGTTCTCCTCAATGGCCACCTCAATGCTGAGGTCCTCCACCGCCTGGCCGGGGTTGATGTAAATGACGTGTTCGTACACACCCAGACGTCGCTCCAGAACTTCTTGATAGGTCAGGTTGAAGGTCACTTTCTCTTCTGAGGCAACGTTGATTTCCACCTTGAACTGGTTCGTCTCCCTCGGCCTGAGGAGGTGCATGACAGGACAGAAGGTCTTAATGTTGGCGTCTGTGTGTGTGTGAGTGCTCAGTAACTCTGAGTGTGTGGGTGGGTGTGGGTGTGTAGCACTTCAAATTATCATCCTTGCACTGATGTGATGTGGACATAAATACACATAAATAAAACCAAAATTGTTTTTAAAGATCTCATTGTAATGAATGTTGAAAAAGAGAGAGAGAGAGATAGAGAGAGATGAGGGAGGTGAGGCGGGGTAGGAAGGAAGGGGAGAGAGAGAGAGAGAGAGAGAGAGAGAGAGAGAGAGAGTGAGTGTGTGTGTGTGTGTGTGTGTGTGTGTGTGTGTGTGTGTGAGAGAGAACATGTGCACTCATGTGCCTGTTTAGTGTGTGAGGAAGAAAATATGTGTGCACTTTTTTGTGCTTGATCTAAAAAAAAAAAAAAAAAAAAACAACACCAAAAGCCAAGACCACTTACAGTTCATTATATACACTTCGTCAGACTCACCAACCAATATTCACAGACAAAGAACAGATGTATGTGTGCTTCCAAAAGCATCACACACACACACACACACACACACACACACACACACACACACACACACACAGAAGAATCAATAAAAAAAAAAAAAGAAATAAGAATCCTCTGACCCCGGCTGGGGCATGCATGAAATACACCCATTCTGTGAGAAATACCAAACTTACAAAGTTAACTGAGCATATTCATTTGGTGATTTAACAAACAATAACAAGTCTCAACAATCTGCCTAAAGAAAAGAAAATGTCACATAACAGTCTTCCCCATCTGTATGAATTTTTATACTACACACAAACTGCTTTCAATAATTTTTTTTTTTAAACCAATAGAAAAACTTTGATATATACATACTTTTTTCCCCTGAGATAGCCTCATTCGCAAGGTCATTAAAGTTTGGATATTGCAATTGCAAAATAAAGCTCATCTCCGCTCAAACACATATCAAAGCAATGGCACATGCACACACACACACTCACACACCTGTACCCACTAAAACACACACACATAACAACACAATACCTCACACAAACATAACACATCCCCGACGAGTCCATTCTCCCCAACCAACTTGTAGCACCTAAAACACACACACACACACACACACACACACACTACTCACTTCTGTTTAACCTGGCCAGCAGACTGGCCCCTTTTCTTGGCCTTGTCATACTGTTTCTGTGCCTCCTCTTTCTCCTTCACCTGCCCTGGGTACACCTTACCTCCGATTTCTCTGCAAATAAAACAATAGTCAATGAACATCATGAAAAAAAACGCTGCCCCTCCCACACTTGCCAAAATTTTCCCCTCCTCCACTAGACCTTCAGTGATGGTCTAGATGCTAGACATAGGGGTGAGGCATTGAAAACCAAGATCCAGTGTGTAGCATTCAACTTAACACATGTAAAAAGAACCCACGCAACAAGAGTACACACACACACACCACTCAATCTCCAAACACAGAATGTCAATGGTTCAAACTCCTTCACACAGACTTCCATGGCTTTCCCCTCAAAAATATACCTGATGTCTTATTCACAATCTATTTAATTGATTAATTCTTTCACAATGTTTATTATTTTGTTTCCTCTTTTTTTTTTTTCTAAAACCTTAACCATTTAGATTTTTTTTTTTAAATCACAACCTTACTACCACCATAATAGATTATACAGCAGTGGTTTGTCAGTTAGTTCTAAGCACCTCTGACTTACCAGGTGCACATTAGGTGAAATGATCTATATTTTGTTTACACATGAGGCAAAAATCCTGTTGGCCTGTATCCACAAGCATCCTCGTAAATATTACTGCAATGTTTCAGATAATGCTGTATCACCTTGTTGTCTTTAATATTTTTTTAAAGATGATTTGAGATGTTGCATCTGAACATCTTTGTGGACACTCTCATTCATGCACATACACACCCAAAAATACTGTGCACACACACACACCCACGTACACACACACATACACGCACCCCTCACCCATACACTGTAAATACACACACATACAAGCTTCTTCCCTCCACCACACACACGCACACTCCTCAACTCTCCCACTTAACATGCAAGACCATTGGAACATACTGATGCAGCCTCCCTCCAACTCATCTCAATTTCTGCTCTCCTCCACATACTGTCCCCCACCCCTTCACCCATCCCCTGCCCTTCCCCACTCTCTGCCTCAGCCTCTCTGCAGTCACAGATTGACACACTTAACAAGGAGGAGGGTACTCTCATGTAAATGTTCTTCAACACCCCCATTCCCTCAATGACCCATCTTTCCCTCCCTCTGTCTCTTCACTTCCCTCTAATAACAGGGCTCAACCCCCCACCCCCTCCCCCAAACCCCCTTCCCCCATCTCTCAACTTCCGTTTTTCCCCTTTGGTTTCTCTTCCAACACCCCAGCCCTGAGCAGCTTGACCTTATGGGCGTCAGCCAATAGGTCGTTATACTCCACCCAGCATTATTTCTCTTGCCTAAAAAAAAAGAAGTCATGTCTCATCTGAATGAACACTGTTCAGCATGCAGGTTTGGTTCAGTACATTATGGATCACTTGACTTGTTTTCACCAAAAAATTAATTGATCAGGTAATACATCCCTCTTTGCCTCCCTCTCCCCACTTCCTCCTCCTCTGGCAATCTTCCACACCCGCTCCCCCATCACACAATGTGTATTTGCTTTTTTTCATATGTACATGGTCTATCGCACTTCTGTATACACACACACATGAAATGGTTTAAATGTGTGATGTGTGATGTGTGTGTGTGTGTGTGATAATTCAGGAAAGTATTTTTTGCAGCAGTCAACAACAACATACACACACACACACACAGAGGCTAACAAATGTGCCTATTCCGAAAGTCATGTTTTCCCACCTCGACACGCAAATATACGTACACCCATCACAGGATAAATAATGCACAGCCTGTTCTGAACAGCAAACAGTGTTCAGACAGATATCAGGAAACAGTGTGATAAAATGGAGTGGGTGAAAAGTGTTCTGGGGAAATCCATCTTCGTGGTAGGCCTGAGGCTGCTTGTTTTTGTGATGTGGAAGCCTGCCTAAAAGAGGAAGGTGGCAGAATGGATAAGACACTTATGGTTTTACACAAACCTTGGATGGGCTCTCAAGGCTGGA
>NC_134900.1:11362655-11375155 GCF_041734735.1 Babylonia areolata | reverse complement strand
CTTACTATACTTATTTTGACATTGATAATGGTATATGTGCACTTGAAGAGTGTGTTTTTGATTGTATGCTTGAATATCATGATGCGTATGTAATTTTGTCTGGCGACTTGAATAGCAGAATTTCCAACCTTTCTCAGGATATTTTTGATGGGAATGATATACACAGTAAACAGTTTAGAAGTAATTCCATGTTTGTTGACAGCAGCAGAAAATCATCAGACAATGTAGTTAACAGTTATGGGAAATGTTTGTTAAATATGTGTACTGCACTTAATTTATGCATTATGAATGGTATATGCAATGGAGATACTGAAGGTCAGTATACTTACATATCAGAAGCAGGTAATAGTGTCAATGATTATTTTCTGATGTCTATGGATTTGTTTCTCATTGTTTTTTCCACTTGCAAATTGATAGTAACAGAAAGAATAGAATCAGATCACCAACCCATTGAACTATATTTAAGATTTGGAGACAGAGTAAATGCTACATGTATGCACACATTGGATGGAAACCAGTTTACTGAAAAGTTTATGTGGAATAGTAATTTACATGGTACTTACACTCAGGCAATGAGTTCTGATGAAACACTACTAGTACTAGATCGTGCAACATATTTGATAGATTATGATTGTAATGCTGCATTGAACATGTTTAATGATTGCCTTAAGGTGCATGCAGAATGTATGAAAAAGAAAATTAATCTAACAATGCATGATAAACATAATGACTGGTATGATAGGGAATGCAGAGTAAGCAAGTTGAAAGCTAGAAGATTACTGAGGACTTTTAATCGTACCAAAGACAAAACTGATGGTGATGCCTACTGCGTGGCAAGAAGAGAGTATAAAAATCTGATTAAAAGAAAAGAAAAGGAATATAATGATTTGTTACTTGATAAACTTATATGTGCAGTAAATAATCAAAGAGAATTTTGGGAAACTGTACATAAAATTTCATTTAAAAGAAAACAAGTTCGAAGCGATTTAACGGTTGATGACTGGTTTAGACATTTCAAATGTTTACTTGAATTACAGACTTCTGCAAATGAAAGCTTTATAATTGAAGATGAAAATGATCAAAACTATAATGATAATAGTGTTGTGGACATTAGTTCCATGAACCGACCAATATCCAAAGAAGAAGTTTTACTTGTTATCAGAAATTTAAAAAATGGTAAAGCTGCAGGACCAGATGAAATTATCGGGGAAATGTTGAAATATGTTGGGGATGTAGTGGCTGATTTTTTTGTAAAGCTTTTCAATGCATTATTTGATAAGGGTATTTTTCCAGAAAACTGGACAGATTCTGTTGTAATCCCTTTGTTTAAAAAGGGTGATTTAAATAACCCAAGTAATTACCGAGGTATCTCATTGTGTGATATAAGTAGCAAAATGTATAGTACGATTATAAATAACAGACTTCAAGAATTCATAAATGAGTATAATCTGACGGGTGAATATCAAGCAGGATTTAAAAGGGGTTATTCGACTGTTGATCATATGTTTACGTTGATGGCACTAGTACAAAAACAATTCTCTTTTAATCGCAAATTATATGTTGCCTTTATTGACTTCGAAAAAGCATTTGACTCCATTGAGAGAAATTTATTGTGGCCTATTCTTTTGAAAAACGGTATCAGAGGTAAGATTTTTCGTTGTATTTATAGTATGTATACCAATGTTAAAACCAGAATTAGATGTGGTGCTAAGCTAACAGACTATATTAGTTGTACCCGCGGTGTCAAACAAGGCGATGTCTGCAGTCCTGTTCTGTTTTCATTATTCATTAATGAATTAGCATTAGAAGTGATCAGAGAGGGTAGGCATGGTGCTATGTTTATGCCTAATTATTTTGAACTGTTTATATTATTATTAGCTGATGATGTTGCTTTATTATCAGAAACTATTATTGGTTTACAAACACAGCTTAATAGTCTATATCATGCAGCTTCAGCTCTACACTTGAAAGTAAACATGGATAAAAGTAATATCATTGTATTTAGGAAAGGGGGGTATTTAGCCGCTAGGGAAAGGTGGACATATAATGGTATTGTTATGCCAGTTATTAATGCATATAAATACTTAGGAATTTACTTCTCCACTAGACTGAGTTTTGTGGCAGCCTGTAACAATCTTTGTAGCAGAGCAAAAAATGCTTTATTATGCATATTGCAAAAGTTATCAAAGTTAAAATGTAATTCTTTAAATACTTATTTGAAATTATTTGACTCACAAATTCAACCAGTAGTACAGTATGGTGCTGAGATATGGGGACTTGACAGAGCAGCATTTAATTGTGAAAAGGTTCATTTATTTGCATTAAAAAGATATTTGGGTGTAGAAACACGAACACCTAATGATTTTGTATATGGAGAAACAAACAGGTATCCTATTTATATAAATTCAGTTATGAAGTGCATTAAATACTGGCTAAAATTAGTAAGAATGCATGAGTCTAGATTACCTCACAAAGCCTACAAAATGTTATTCGATCTTGATGCACGTGGTAAAACAAACTGGGCTACTAACATACGTTCTAAGTTGTTCATGTTTGGTTTTGGTTATGTATGGCTTAACCAAGGTGTGGAAGGGATTGATGAGTTTCTTCGGGTTTTCAAGGAAAGGTTAATTCTGTGTAGATGGCAAGAATGGGACTTTCATGTAAAAAATAGTGAAAGATTTAATGTTTACAGAACTTTTTGCACTATACCTGATATCAAAACATATTTACTAATGAATCTAGATAGATATTTAAGGTATGCAATGACAAGATTCAGACTGGGCATTTCCGATATTGCTGAACATAGTTATCGTTATAGAATGCAGAACGAGGCTGACTTATTATGTCCACTTTGCCAGATGGAGAAAGAAAATGAGGTGCATTTTGTTCTGTCCTGCCCTGTCTTGTATAATTTAAGAGTACAGTACATACCATTGAAATATTTTAAGTTCCCAAGTCAGTTTAGACTGTCGTTACTTATGGCATCAGCGCATGAACAAACTATTAGAAACCTATCAATTTATCTGTATAAATCGTTTAAGCTCCGATCTGTTCTTATGTCTTAGTGTATCCAGTAACGACTACATACGGACGATGTGTATAACGTAACTGAGTGTCATTAGCTACGCATGTAAGAGTTATCATTTAGCGTATATCATATATCATTTAAGTGTATAAATGTCATTTGAATACAATATGTTTCATGATGTGCATTATGTATTACTAAGGTGAGGACATAAATATTACTTAAAATTAAGGTATGTTATATTTATATTATCTGAACGAATGTCATTTTTCAATGCACGATGCAATGTTTATGAAGAAATTGTGACACCCTTTCATAAGGGGCAATGGCCTATAAATGAATAAACCATTCATTCATTCATTCATTCATTCATTCTCTCTCTCTCTCTCTCTCTCTCTCTCTCTCTCTCATCTGGCCTAAAAGATATAGGTATGGCACCGCAGGCATGGCACATTTCTCACTCTGATAGCACCAGTGAGTCTGCAGCTGTTAGTGACATTCGTATATCCACCAACCACCAAAAGAAAAAAAAGATATTAACCCTCTCCATACGAACGGCGAAAGAGACGACGTTAACAGCGTTTCATCCCAATTACCATCATCAAAATATTGCAAGCGGAACGCTTAATACTGAAGAGGTGAATGTTGACAAAGAATACCACAATTCTGACGACGGAAGCTAAAGGTTGGGTCATTCAGACACCCACTGGACATCCGAAGGGTCTGTGTAGAGGAGAAGAGAGGACTGGCCGTACTGAGTGAGTTAAACTGCGTCTCAAAATGTGCACGTAAATCTCTCTCTCTCTCTGAGCAAGCAACCGATTTCTAAATCTTGGAAAATGCGCAGTACTGACTGATTTAAATTAGGTCAGGTGACAGGTGTATCATACTATATATTATGTAGAACTGAATGTGATCGAGTAAAAATGTCGGGTCTGTCAGCGGGTCTGCTCTCTCCCTCACACACAGGCACAGACACACAGACGCACACACAGACACAGACACACAGATTCGTGACGGTGTGGTAATAATAGTCTTGCAGGAAGGAGCAACATGTTTTAGTTTTTTTTGTTTTGTTTTGTTGTTTATCACGTCAGCAGTAAAATTTACCCCTCGTCTCTCTCTCTCTCTCTCTCTGTATGTCTTTCTGTCTGTCTCTGTCTGGCTCAAGACGCGAGTTTGGACTGGTTTTATCCTAAAATAAACCCTGATATCAACTTCACATATATATATTGCAGATATAGATAAGGGTGGGGGGAAAAAAAAGAGGAGGAAACTGGAGAGAGAAAGCGAGCGGACGAGATAAGACCGACAGACAGACAGACAGAAACACTGAGAGAGCGGAGGGTGGGGGAGGGGGTGGGGAACAATCTCAGATGTGGGGTGGGAAGTGGAGGGGAGGAGGGGTCTGGGGGTGCCGGGGCACTATAGTTGGATGCCTGGCCAACTTCACCGGGGTTTTTACCCACCTACGGAACCGACCACTATAACACTGCGAAATAAAGTTTGCAAGACACATTTACATTTCCACATTATTTCGACACGGCCGGCGTCACTGTACTGATCTCAGTGCACCGGCCTCCTCAGTCCTATATATCCTCGCTCACTCCCACCTCAGCTCTCCCTCCCTCCCAGTTTCAGTTTCAGTTTCAGTTGCTCAAGGAGGCGTCACTGCGTTCGGACAAACCATATACGCTACACCACATCTGCCAAGCAGATGCCTGACCAGCAGCGTAACCCAACGCGCTTAGTCAGGCCTTGAGAAAAAAAGAAAAAAAACACAAAAAAACAAAAAAAAACAAAAAAAACGGGGGAATAAATAATAGATAAGCTTACATAAATAAATAAATAAATGAATAATAATTATAATATAGAAAAAGGTAGTAGTAATAATAATAGTAATACTAATAAAAAAAATTTATAAAAAAAAAAACAAACAAAAAAACCCTCCACGCACTCCTGACAACCCCACCCTCCATTTCCCGGTTCTGTTCTCTAATATTGCAGCTGATGAAAGAGTTCTACTTCCTCTGGTAGGAAAGTGTTGCTTCTTCTTTTTTTATCCGTCCTCTTGTACCATCTAGGGCGTCGAGGGGAGAAAGAGCTGACGGGCCCTGGCAAGCTGGAAGGCCTCGTTGGGTGGAATGTTGTGGGTCTTCAGGGTTTTATCCTAAAATAAACCCTGATATCAACTTCACATATATATTGCAGATATAGATAAGGGTGGGGGGGGGGGGGGGGGGGAAAGAGGAGGAAACTGGAGAGAGAAAGCGAGCGGACGAGATAAGACCGACCGACAGACAGCCAGACAGACAGAAACACTGAGAGAGCGGAGGGTGGGGGAGGGGGTGGGGAACAATCTCAGATGTGGGGTGGGAGGAGGGCTGGGGGTGCCGGGGCACTATAGTTGGATGCCTGGCCAACTTCACCGGGGTTTTTACCCACCTACGGAACCGACCACTATAACACTGCGAAATAAAGTTTGCAAGACACATTTACATTTCCACATTATTTCGACACGGCCGGCGTCACTGTACTGATCTCAGTGCACCGGCCTCGCTCACTCCCACCTCAGCTCTCCCTCCCTCCCAGTTTCAGTTTCAGTTGCTCAAGGAGGCGTCACTGCGTTCGGACAAACCATATACGCTACACCACATCTGCCAAGCAGATGCCTGACCAGCAGCGTAACCCAACGCGCTTAGTCAGGCCTTGAGAAAAAAAAACACACAAAAAAAACCCCAAACAAACGGGGGAATAAATAATAGATAAGCTTACATAAATAAATAAATAAATGAATAATAATTATGATATAGAAAAAGGTAGTAGTAATAATAATAGTAATACTAATAAAAAATAAATAAATAAATAAATAAAAACTCCACGAACTCCTGACAACCCCACCCTCCATTTCCCGGTTCCGTTCACTAATATTGCAACTGATGAAAGAGTTATACTTCCTCTGGTAGGAAAGTGTTGCAGGGGGGAAAAAATCACATTGGCTTTTCCTTCTACTTTTACTTCTTCCTTTTTTTTCTTCTTTTTTTTTTTGTTTTTTTTGTCGTTGTTATTGTTGTTGTTGTTTTTGGTTATCTGATGAGAAATTTATTAATGCACGGAGAAACCTCAGTCTGAAGTGCATGAGGAATCTTCAACTTCGCGGTTCGCATTTAGTGTCTGTATGTAACACTTTCAACACTAAACAAAACAACAGAACAACAGCAACAACAACAAAACAAAACAAGAAAGGAAAGGATACATACAAAAAGAAGAACACCTGTGTGTGAGAGAACACTAGGCGGAAAGTCCGTGTGATGGATGAGGGCAGGAAAGCCACGTCGTGACGCAAATGATTTGTCAACTGACTGGTAGGTATGATAGTCAGTCGTGTTTGACAATGACCATCAGAAGTGACAGCAGAGGGGGCAACTGCTGTCCCGACTTTTTTGGGGGGGGGGGGGGGGGCTAGAATTTAATTATAGTGGAGAGTGTCTTGCCCAAGTTACATCCCCACTCTCTCAGTCGGCCATGAGGGTTTTAGGACAGTCGGCGTTGGGACATGATGGTTCCCAAAGGCCAACTTGCCCTCAAGGCTTCAGCATTAAGAGCCTGTGCAATTTTGCCTCCTAGTTTTGAGAGTCATGGTCCTTCACAACAGACTATGTCAGGGATCAGGTTCGACATCGGTCATCGGTCATTGACGCATTTAATTTTGAAATGACCTATTGTTTTCCAAGTTGCCAGGTCACATGACTTATTGTTTTTATGACCAGTCGGTCAACCAAAGTAACCATCTCTCTCTCTCTCTCTTTAACGATCGCGATCGCTTTGTCGTCTGCTCCTACAGGAAATGACTATAAACTGGTTTATTAAAATACGGATCCGTGACAAAACGAAATCCGAAACGAATCTTTATCGCTGCCTTCCGCGAGCTTCGGCGAGAAGAATTGGCGTTCCCACTTTTGCATTAACCGAGTGCAGTTCCGGGAAAACTGAAAGTAGACTTCTGCTTTCAGTTTACAATCAGACCGGTCGACAACGGAAAAATGCCCGGGACGGGTGATATTTGACCTATTGATTTTCAAAATGACCTATTGATTTTATGTTCTTCCGGTCATATGACCTATTGTCTATTGAACCCAACCTGATCTCTGCTATGTTGTAAATGATTTCTCCACTGACTGGTACCTTGAAAAGGGAACACATTGTCTGGGGTCTTGGTGGTGTAGTTTCAAACACCGACGCGGCTAGATGATTTCACAACGCTTGTCTGTCAGTTTCGTTTTCATTAATTAATACATCCTTTCTCCTGTCACGGCAGTAGTAGGTGCTTTGTCACACACTTTGTTTAGAATTTCAGGAAAATCAATGGTCTATCCAGGAACTTAAAAATGGCATTTATTCGTAAAAAAAATATCACTTGTGATTCGAAGAGAGAGAGAGAGAGAGACAGGCAGACAGAGACAGAGACAGATAGACACACACACACACACACAGAGAGAGAGAGAGAGAGAGAGAGAGAGAGAGAGAGAACTATCTCTTGTTTGTGTGTTGCGAATTCCACTCACAGAAACAAAATACGCACAACTCAAATGACCCAAACCAACACATCCACAACAGACACATACAATAAAGCATTCAGACTCTCACGGCCTGAAGAGTGCGTCAGTTCTGTGGTTCACGGGGAGGTCAGGCATCTGTTATATGTCTGAGAAAGCTTTGGAATTCCATGTTCTGTTTTATCTACCACTGACGAGACACACGCACTAGTTGAGTTATGACTCGGCAGACATGGGGTGGCGTGCGCGTCGGGGCGACAAGCCGAGATGTCTCCTTGTACCCGACCCTGTAACCGACTAGAAAGATATACCGACAGGTCACTGCTTCCATGTAAGCTTATTTGTTACTAATACCACACATACAGCCCCTCACCTACGCCTGTTGCCCCGCCAACAAGCGCTCTCTAGCCACCTCGATCTTAGTGCTAGTCGCTTCAGAGTGGAAAGGTGTAACACTGAATGTATCATTTTATTAAAAAGGTACTTCACTGATACAAACATTCAGCTTGCATACAATAACGCAGGCACAACAGAAAACATTGGTTAATTAGTGCCATCATGTGTCACTGACATGCACTGACTTCGTTAAAACAAAATCAATCATAAAAGAGCATGTTAACCTTTTTTTTCAGACTGAAATGGTAACCTACAAAAAGAAGTGTTGGCTAGATTTTTTTCTTCCTATGCTTTACATTCAACGCTGCTAAAATCTGCCATCTGCAACTCAACCTCTTCGTGGAACCCTACTGAGCCATACTGCAATACTGGGTATAGACTTTCTACTTTCTCTGCAAGTACTTAGAACCTCTTCAGTGCCACTCCAGTGAAGAGCTTCCCGACGATACTGGGGAAATAAAGAGATGTCGCGGTAGTTGTTACAGGCGCTCCTGTCAACCTTGTTGTACTGTGTGACAATTGTTAGCGTTCACTTCAGAATTCCCTCGCCTTTGGCAGACTTCTGAGGTGCATTTCTCGTTTTCATGGGCCGGCTGATCCATTGCCTGCTTGATTCCGTCGTCCGCACCCCGTTGATGTTGCCCGTGTCAGCTGCCATCTGTGTCTGTGAGCAGAGCTGGGACCAACAGTCGTTGGCGCATCGCCTGCTTCTTTGCAGTGGACGTCCCGGAGAACCTTCAGGTTCCGTTCACTAAGGTTGACTTTGCATGTAGCCAGGGCCAGACATTTCTCTTCTGCTCTGTGACAGGTTATCATTTCCTCAGTGTGAGCCTCATTCTCCAGGACATTCTGGTCTTTCTACCAAACGCAGACATAACAGCGTTGTAGACAGCGTCTCCGACTGACTGAAAGGTTCCAATCTTTCACGGACGTCAGCACTAGGTGGCCCAGGAAGAGATTCCTCCAACGCGTGCCTGGCAAGTTGGGCAGTGCCACGTACAATTAGCGTTCTTTCTGCAGGTGGGATATCAGTAGATCCAAGCAGGCTGTCAGTTTCAGACCGCGAATCCCAATCCATGTTCTGATGAAATCCCTTGCCAGAAAAAAAAAGAGAGGATAAGTCCATCTCCCTCACATGCCCTGATCGTGGGAGTTCAGTGTTTCAGACTGCGATGATGTCGACTCACATGTTACACATGCTTCATGATGCTCTTTTGTCGTTGCTTGTATGATAACAATAATGATAACAGTCTGATAACTAGAACTGTGCAATCAACAACCATCTGCCTGAAGATCTAGTCATCAGCCCCATCCCGGCACATGTAATAAGCGGCTTCTGTTCAAACGTGTGTGTGTGTGTGTGTGTGTGTGTGTGTGTGTGTGTGTGTGTGTGCACAAGTTTTTATATTGATATGCACCTGTATGTATCCTAATTTCTACTGTATCTGTGTTTGTGTATGATTTTCGATTTATGTTCGTACCTTGTTATGTACTATCTCCCCCCCCCACACCCCCCCCCCCCCCCCCCAATACTCCTTGTGACCCCGGTACACTTAGTAATAGACATATTCTATTCTATTGTAGTAACGTGTACTGTTGGACAAGTTAATATTCATTTAAACCATATGTTATACATAAACAGACTCTTTTTAATAAGTCCGTGATCTGCACCCCTAACCCTACGCCGGAGGTCAGCAACTGATTCGAAATCCGAGCAGCGTGCACTTCAGTTCACAAAGAGCATTAACTCACTCAGTACGGCCAGTCCTCTCTTCTCCTCTACACAGACCCCTCGGATGTCCCGGCAGTGGGTGTCTCAATGACCCAACCTTTAGCTTCCGTCGTCAGAATTGTGGTATTCTTTGTCAACATTCACCTCTTCGGTATAAGAGCCTTCCGCTTGCAATATTTTGATGATGGTAATTGGGATGAAACGCTGTTAACGTCGTCTCTTTCGCCGTTCGTATGGAGAGAGCTGTCAAGCTAAAATCTTGTACCTCTGTCCCACCCCCTATCCGCGTCGCCCTTCTTCCTCCCTCTGAATTCTCGAATTGTTCGGTCATCTTCTTCCAGTGATTAGACAACCAACATCAGTATGTTGATGAAAACTGTCGTGTTGTGGGATGTCGCTTGCTGGGCGCGATTCAGCTGGGCTACCGAGGGATGTGCTATTAACTGATATGGATGATGCGATGGGGTGCAGTCCACTTGTTGACAGTTTGTTTGATCGTTTGAAGCCTTTTGTTTTTACCGTAGTTTTATTTATTTAGAAAAATAATTCTTATTATTTTCTTCTTCTTTTTTAAAAATATTTTTTTATTAACCCATACATTCCTGTTGTTTGTGTGGTGTGTGTTGCTTGATGGTATCGTTCGACGCACCACGTGGGAATACTGGCTTGAAATGAAGTCTATATTTTAGTGCTTGAAAGAGACAGACAGCTGAGAGAGCGAGAGAGAGACAGAGACAGAGTCAGAAACAGAGAGAGGCGCGGGGGGTGGGGGAGGAGGGGTGTGGCGTGTGTCACAGTGTGTGTGTGTGCGCGCGCGCGTGCGAATCTGTGTGCGTGCGTGCGTGCGTGTCACGTGTGTGTGTTACGCACGTGCGATTGTGAACATTCCCCCCCCCCCCCTGCCCGCATAAGGACGAGAATAATAATATTTGAAGAAAATACAAACAAAAAAACCCCAACAATATTATCAGATAGTTTGCACGGTTGTCTGGCTTGGAACAATAGTTTTGTCGGTCAAGGTCATCCAGTAAACACATGTGACACCAATGGTATGGCTTCTGTCGAGACCTTTCTTCCTTGTGTGTGTGTGTGTGTCTGTGTTGGTAGGAATGAAGGGGGCAGAAAGGGGTGGGGGGAAGATGTTAGGCAGATGCTGCGCAGATGTGTGCCTTTGCAGATGAGTTTGCGTCAACTTGAATGACGTGCACGGGTATGTGTTCTCGGTGAAACTGACGCGAACTGAAGGTGCCTTTATATTATCTGTCATGGAACTAGTTCATTTTTGTGGCTTGGTTTTAACTGCCGGGTTGTTATTGCGTTTATTTACAATCTCAGGGTACAACGCATTGGGCCCAGAAATAGTTTGTAGTGGAACGGCCGCGCTTTGAATAATTATCATAGTCTACCATCATTATTGATAGTCGAACATTCGCTCTGAACGTTAATCAGTCACTTATTGGTTGGATTCAGTCGCATGTTGTTGGGAAAGAGCTTGTGGGTATATCTTATCTATTTATTCATTTGGTATGAATGAGACTGAAGCCTGTATGCTTGTGGCTGCGTGTATGTGTGCGAGCACTCAAGTTAACTGGCGTGTGTATGCGCGGCAAGCATGTACATTGTATGTAATGTGTGCGTTTGCATGTGTGTGGCTCAGTGTTTTCTATTGTCACGCAAGTTGTTGTTCATTGTTGTTGTTGTTTGTGTGAATGAGAGAGAGAGACTGAGAGACGGACAGACGGCAGTGACAGGGCAGAATCTTGCCGGACAAATTCAAGTTTCTGCACAGTTGAAGCGACGGTGCACGCATGACCGATTTCCAGTGTCTCGGATTTTCAACGGATTTTTACTGAACAGTGAATCTCTTTGTTCCAATTTTAACAGAGATTCAGTCGCCACTGGCACACATTGCGCAGCTAGCTACCCGGCCTTGCCAGGTAAACTGACAAATTCATTTTCTGCAACTGATGACCTGCTCATCGGCCAGTTTCAGTTTCAGTAGCTCAAGGAGGCGTCACTGCGTTCGGACAAATCCATATACGCTACACCACATCTGCCAAGCAGATGCCTGACCAGCGGCGTAGCCCAACGCGCTTAGTCAGGCCTTGAGAAAAAAAAGGTGAATAAATAATAGATAAGCGTACATAAATAATAAATACATAAATAGATAAATAAATAAATAATTATTGTAATATGAAAAAAAAGTAATAATAATAATAATAAAATATTTTTTTAAAAATTTAAAAAAAAAGAAGACAACAATGATGATAAATAAGCATCGGCCAGAGAGAGAGAGAGAGAAAGAGAGAGTCGCGTGGCCACAACTGAGTGACTCTTCTCGCGAGTTTATGGGCCCCTAAACATGCAGTGGTGAACAAGAAATAGTGCGGTAGTGGGCAGAAGTCGACTTTATGAGACACTTAAGTAGGTCAAGGCTACTATCCGGGAGGTGCGTATCGTCTTGATGCGGGTGTTCTTTTTTTTCTTTTTCTTTTTCTCCATAGTTTAAAGCTAAAACTTGGAAAAAAGAACCCAACTCAACTCTCTCTTTATAAGATGGGTGGATTGCATTCTGTGTCAGTGTCACTCCACGGGCGAACATAACAATATACGTCCGTGGTGTCACTCGGCATTTCCGTCTCATGTGTCTGCGTTAAAAACAATAACAAACAAACAAAAAAAACAACAAGGTTAAGTCCTATTTTGGAATCCTAAATTCACACACACACACACACACACACACACAACAAAAACAGCAACTGACAAAACCGACCAAAAAACAAACAAA
>NC_134900.1:11312655-11357655 GCF_041734735.1 Babylonia areolata | reverse complement strand
GGTAGCAAATTTCATTAGATAACATGCAGCTTTGGACTGAAGTACAGACCAAAAACCACTATTACATACATATTATACAAATATAGTTCTGCTGTTATGCAAATACAGAACTTAGAGCCGCAAAATCATGGCAAAACCAGCACATATTTTGTTAACAAGACAAGCCTGTATCTACTCATGAGATGAAGTGTGTGCTTCAGGAGTTTGGTTTCTGCACAGAATTCTTCATGATGGAGAATAAAACAAAAATGTTGATGTTGAGTACATCATTTTTGTTTGTTTGTTTTGTTTTGTTTTGAAAAAAAAAAGAAAAAAAAAAGAAAGAAAAATAATCTTATTAAAACAATCTTGCATTTCATGACCAATATGGTGTTGTGGTTTCCTTCAAAGATATTTATCACAATTTTAAAGAATGGGAGGTTAGTTACAGCACTTTAACTGCACTGATTTCATAGGTTGTCCCTCTTATAATTTCAGGCGTCAGAAAATAAGGATTTACCGGTTGATATTTTCGTATATTTGAACTCTCTTTCTTAACAATGGATACAAATACCTTTTCTTTCAAAACAAATTTTTTGTTTCACCCCCCACCTCTTTTTTTTCCATTTTACAACAACAACAAAATTACTAAAACAACTTTCAAGACACACATGTCAGCCTGGTGGTTAGAACAGTGGACTTCTAATCTCAGGGTCTTTGGTTTGGATCCTGGCTATGCCTTGATTACATACATATGTGCAGGCCTGAAGTTAGGGCCAAAACCTCCTTTAATTGTGTGTGTATACAACTGCAGAACATCAAATATGTCTATCAAAGACCCCATAATCCATATCTGCATTTTTTGGTGGGTTACCGAAGCCCAAACATATCCAGCATGTATGCACCTGAAAATGAAGAATCGCTGCCTAAATGACAAGTAAAAATAATGTAAGCGTCACCCTCAATGAAGCACATAACCATGCAGCCCAAACTGGAAAAGAAAAAACAACAACAACAAATAGCAACATTCAAAACATCTGATTCACATGCAGCTGACTCTTTGTTTCAAGCATACCAGAAAAATATCTCCCAAATTTTATCATTAACATGTAAAACCATGAAACCAAAAGGACGAACAGAAAGGCACACACATGCACACATTCACACACATGTAACATTGAAAAAAAGAGAAAAAAGACATTTATTTTTCTCCAGTTTCATAACAATATAATATTATATATATATATAGACTTTGGACAAATTTGAGACATCACAGAATCAGCTGCAGATCTATCACAATATGAATATTATATTTTGATGCGATGCAAAATGTAGGACAAAAACATGTAGAAGAAAAAACCCAAAACAAAAGAACATTCCTTAACAAATTCGCAAATGTTCATAAAGAGAAAATAAAATGCACATGAAACAGTCCTAAAAATTCACATATCTATTGGCAAACATCTTTAGCGTCAAATACACCACACATTTTAAACAACTTTTAAGATAACAATGCAGCCGTAAAAAAAATACAATCACAAAATAAGAAACTCCATCCAAAATTTCCCTCCCTCGCCTTAACTTTGAAGAAAGAAGACAAAGGTTTCAGGTTCCACAGCATTTTGCGGCCATCGAGGCAGTGAATTCATATCCACTATGTCAAAGGTTCGGGGACAGGAAGGCTGGGGCCCAGTCCTCTCCTTCCGCCGTTTCTTCTTCTTCTTCTTCTACATTCGTGGGCTGCAACTCCCACGTTCACTCGTATGCACACGATTTTACCCTGCCATACAGGCAGCCATATTCCGCTTTCGGGGGTGTGCATGCTGGGAATGTTCTTGTTTCCATAACCCACCGAACGCCGACATGGATGACAGGAACTTTAACGTGCGTATTTGATCTTCTGCTTGCATATACACACGAAGGAGGTTCAGGCACTAGCAGGTCTGCACACAGATGTTGACCTGGGAAATTGTAAAAAATCTCCACCCTTAACCCACCAGGTGCCGTCACCGTGATTCGAACCCGGGACCCTCAGACCGAAAGTCCAACGCTTTAAACCACTCGCCTATTGTGCCCGTCCTTCCGCCGTTTCAACCTTCCTTGACAGGTACCCCTTCACACCAGGCCAGGAGTGAGGAAAATCAAACAGACTAACAAAAAAAAAAGTGTCTTTCCCCCACCAGGATGACATTGTGTCCCTGCTGAAACCCTGAGGTATCAAACCCTGATCACTGGTGAACATCAAATCAGAAGTCCAACAACAACGCCAAACCAATTCTGCCACGGTAACTCCCTCATCTACACCCCCCAAAAAGAAAAAAAAGAAAAGAAAAATAGTGCCATCTGCTTTGAAAACCACAAAAGCATCTGTCTCAAGCTTGGCACAGATATACAAAAAGACGATATAAAAAAGATGATTAGAGAAGAAAGAATGGGGTAAAAAGGGGGAACAGAGAGTGAAAGAGAGAGGAAGATAAGATAAAAGAAAGAAATAGTCCAAAAAACAAAACAAAACAGTAGAAGACAAAGAAAAAAGGACAATAAAGAAACTGACTGAAAATGACAGGGGAATGTGGTGAAAGTGAAGGTAGCATTACTCCGGAATGACAGGCAGTGTGTGAAAGGTCTTACACACACACACACACACACATGCAAAGCATATGCACACACACACACACTGTCATACATGAATACAATCAAGCCAAAAGCCAGCCATCGTTTGGCATTTCACCTGAAAAATGCAAGACTTTAAATTGAAAAAAAAAATTAAATACCTATGATACACTATTTGCTTTTCGTTGGAAAGTATCTCTCCTCACTTTATAGGCATTTTGTGTGTGTGTGTGTGTGTGTGTGTGTGTGTGTTGTGTGTGTGTGTGAGCGCATATCTTTATGCATATGTTTACATATATTTATGTATGCATGTACATACGTGTGTATATATGTATGCATGTCGTTTGTGTTGTACTTAAGTCAGTTATGTGTTTGTGTTTAATTGTGGGTGTTCCTTGTCTCCCCCCTCACCCCTACCCTCCACTGCCCCAAAAAGAAAAAGTTGATCATCATCATATTGAAGCACTGGTTCAGCTTTGATCAATTCATATTTACACAAAGGCAACTATTGTATGGTAATCTTTTTTTCATTTCTACTTAGCGTAAGGAAAAAAATACATAGCAATATATATTAAGCAATAAACATTGAGATAGAATAGATACAGATATAAATATATATATATATAAATAAATAAATATAAATAAACATATATATATTCTGTCAACATCAGTTTCATTTTGATAAGCTGATAGTAAATTGTCACATTGAAAGTATCTGCTGGAAGTGAAACTGAAAGGGGAAAAAAAATCAGACAAAACAGGACACTGGCTGCCATTGCCATTTGATGAACATTTTTGTTTAAGTGGATTTAAAACACTCACACCACCAGTCTACCATCACACACACACACACACACACACACACAAAACAAACAAAACCCCTCCCAAAAAAACACCAACAAACACACACAGAGCGTTTAACCTCTTCATAACGATGGAGGTCTGTGGTGGAAACAATAGGATGAGGGAAAAAATCTTGGACTAGGCAACATTTATATTTGTTGAAAGTGAAAAAAAAAAAGTTTCAGTTTCAGTTTCAGTAGCTCAAGGAGGCGTCACTGCGTTCGGACAAAACCATATACGCTACACCACATCTGCCAAGCAGATGCCTGACCAGCAGCGTAACCCAACGCACTTAGAAAAAAAAAAGTGGAAAGAAAGAAAGAAAGAAAGAAAAAAAAAGCCAATGGTAGTTGCAGCTGACAGTTTTGTTTGCAGAAAAGATACACATAAAAAAAAAAGAAAAGACAAAAAAAAAAAAAAAGAGTTTTATTTCACAATATTTCCTTTTCCACAAAAATACAATAACTGTGGATATACATAAAAGTAACCATAAAAACATAGAGAAAACAAGACCATAAGACGATGGCAGACTGAATAGAGTCAGTTTGTTCCAGATTGTTCAAAACTTCATGATTACACTTTGTGTTGAAGATTTAGGTGTTTTTTTTTTTTAACATTACCAAAGTGATACTCCATTATAAAACTTTTGTGTTGAAGATTAGTTCTTTAAAATAAACAAACTGATACATTTTGTGGGGCATATATGCATCACAAACAAAACTGGAACAGTTGGTTCTGTTGGCTTTTTTCCCCCCTACTTTGGTACCACATAACAGTTTCAGGTTGAAGGAAGTGGCACAGCGTATGGACAGATCCATACAGGCATGTTAGAAAATAGATTTTTAAAAAGCAGAAAAAAACAACAACAAAAAAACCAAAAAAACCCCAACAAACACAGATACCATGCACACTATCTCTCTCCCAAAACCACAACCAACCTTTTCTTCAGTTTCAAAACATGAACTGGGGTTTAGAAGATTATTTAAAGGTTGGGAAGTGAGGGGACATGTATATTTTATATGGGGGAGCAAGTGCTCTTTCCAATACATGGAAATGAAATGCTTCAATTTGTCAGTAAATACACAGCAACACACACACACACACACACACATATATATATATATATATATATGTATGTATGTATGTACACACACACACACACACACAACCACAATTGTACGTGCAATGTTATTGAATATTGCAGTAATTCTCTCTCTCTCTCCACACACACACACCCAACAAATAATTATATAACCCATTAACATATAATATATATAATAAACCTTGTATTTGTATTTCTTTTTATCACAACAGATTTCTGTCTGATTTAACATACAAATCCTCAAATTTAAACAGAAAGAGAGGGAGACAAAGACAGAGAGAGAGAGGGAGAGAGAGAGAGGTAGGATGACAGAAATAGGGAGGGTGAAGAGACAGACAGATTACAAAAAAATATTACAA
Source organism: Babylonia areolata (assembly GCF_041734735.1). NCBI lineage: Eukaryota > Metazoa > Mollusca > Gastropoda > Neogastropoda > Buccinidae > Babylonia > Babylonia areolata. The sequence continues at coordinate 11,352,759 of NC_134900.1, read as the reverse complement.
AGAGACAGCAGGGGGGGATAGGAAGAAGCAGAAAAAAAACAAACAACAAAAGCATATTATGAGGTGAGAGGAGGAGGAGGAGGAGGAGGAGGTGGAGGAGGAGGATGCTGGGTATGGAAAAAAAAAATCACAAACATTTTACACAAATTGAGAAGAGAAGGATGAGGAGAAGAGAAAGACTTGCAAAAATATCAGTTACATTACATCATGATATACAAACTTATAGAATCATCACAGCATGGACAATCACACAAAAAAAAGTCAATAAACTTCTCCACTACTTAAGATCATATCTTAGGCATTTGATAAGAATATGAAATAAAACAAAAGTCTTTTTTAAAAGATTTTTTTTTTCTTTGGAGGGTGGGGGTAGAATAATAGGAAATAAAACATTTCACCAAATAGTGTTTGACACATCTTCCCTCCACTCTCAGCTTGTTTTAGCAGACAAGTTACAGTCAACAGCTTCTACATTCACCAACTGTTTAAAATGGCTTCAACTTCAAGTACAGAGCATCTGAACATACATAATTATGGTGTCACAAACTGTTTTATTATGTTCTTTGAGTGTTAAAATATCTTTCCTTTTCATGGTTTTACCTCCTGCTCATTACAAAGTGATTTCACACACACACGCACACACTCACGCACACACTCACACACACCATGCACTCACTCTGTTGCTACATTTTCTCCACTGCAGTTTCCTTACTAACCAAATGAGTACCTGTATCTGTTAAGTATTATGTTTCTACAAATGCATAATAATCAAGAATATTTCCAAAGTGCATGAAAATGGTGTTTTAGTTTAGCATTGGAGCCCAAGATGAATTCTGTGAAAAAAAAAGGGGGAAAAAAGAAAAAAAGAAAAACCACAGAAAAGTGAATTCTTACACGAGTGGACACTTAGTGTGTGCTGGATGTGTCAAACTGTCTCTTATCATCAGCAAGTGATCCATTTTGGAGGTTTGAACAAAATGCACAGTGACATCCATAAGGTCAGACATTCATCCCATAAAATGGCAGATTGTCAACTGAACATAGTTATTTTCTTGCAACAACTGAAACAAAACAGCTCTGAAGTAAGTTGCGAAGTAATCCAAAAAAGGTTCAAATGCAACATAAATGAGAATCAGAACCACATAACGATTAATGTAAAAAAAAAAAAAAAAAAAGAAAAAAAAAGAAGGAAATGCTGAAACACCTGATATCCAGAAATTTCAATTGTTCCTCCTCTGGCTCCACTGCCCACCCAACATTACTACTCTGAACCTTACAGACATCCACGCCTCTCTAACTGTGAGACTGGAGAGAGAAAAAAACAACAACAACAATAACAGAACATAACACATCATTACTACTCTGAACCTTACAGACATCCACGCCTCTCTAACTGTGAGACTGGAGAGAGAAAAAAACAACAACAATAACAGAACATAACACATCATTACTACTCTGAACCTTACAGACATCCTCACCTCTCTACTGTGAAGACTGGAGAGAGAAAAACAACAACAATAACAGAACATAACACATCATTACTACTGTGAAGACTGGAGAGAAAAAAACAACAACAACAATAACAGAACATAACACATCATTACTACTCTGAACCTTACAGACATCCACGCCTCTCTACTGTGAAGACTGGAGAGAAAAAACAACAACAACAATAACAGAACATAACACATCATTACTACTCTGAACCTTACAGACATCCACACCTCTCTAACTGTGAGACTGGAGAGAGAAAAACAACAACAACAATAACAGAACATAACACATCATTACTACTCTGAACCTTACAGACATCCACGCCTCTCTACTGTGAAGACTGGAGAGAACAAAACAACAACAATAACAGAACATAACACAACGTTACTACTCTGAACCTTACAGACATCTACGCCTCTCTAACTGTGAGACTGGAGAGAGAAAAAAAACAACAACAATAACAGAACATAACACATCATTACTACTCTGAACCTTACAGACATCCACGCCTCTCCACTGTGAAGACTAGAGAGAGAAAAAAAACAACAATAACAGAACATAACACATCATTACTACTCTGAACCTTACAGACATCCACACCTCTTTACTGTGAAGACTGGAGAGAAAAAACAACAACAACAATAACAGAACATAACACATCATTACTACTCTGAACCTTACAGACATCCACACCTCTCTACTGTGAAGACTGGAGAGAGAAAAACAACAATAACAGAACATAACACATCATTACTACTCTGAACCTTACAGACATCCACGCCTCTCTACTGTGAAGACTGGAGAGAAAAAAAACAACAACAATAACAGAACATAACACATCATTACTACTCTGAACCTTACAGACATCCACGCCTCTCTACTGTGAAGACTGGAGAGAAAAACAACAACAACAATAACAGAACATAACACATCATTACTACTCTGAACCTTACAGACATTCACACCTCTCTACTGTGAAGACTGGAGAGAGAAAAACAACAATAACAGAACATAACACATCATTACTACTCTGAACCTTACAGACATCCACGCCTCTCTACTGTGAAGACTGGAGAGAGAAAAAAACAACAACAACAATAACAGAACATAACACATCATTACTACTCTGAACCTTACAGACATCCACGCCTCTCTACTGTGATGACTGGAGAGAAAAAAACAACAACAATAACAGAACATAACACATCATTACTACTCTGAACCTTACAGACATCCACGCCTCTCTAACTGTGAGACTGGAGAGAGAAAAAAACAACAACAACAATAACAGAACATAACACATCATTACTACTCTGAACCTTACAGACATCCACGCCTCTCTACTGTGATGACTGGAGAGAAAAAAACAACAACAATAACAGAACATAACACATCATTACTACTCTGAACCTTACAGACATCCACGCCTCTCTACTGTGAAGACTGGAGAGAGAAAAACAACAACAATAACAGAACATAACACATCATTACTACTCTGAACCTTACAGACATCCACACCTTTCTACTGTGAAGACTGGAGAGAAAAAAACAACAACAACAATAACAGAACATAACACATCATTACTACTCTGAACCTTACAGACATCCACGCCTCTCTACTGTGAAGACTGGAGAGAAAAAACAACAACAACAATAACAGAACATAACACATCATTACTACTCTGAACCTTACAGACATCCACGCCTCTCCACTGTGAAGACTAGAGAGAGAAAAAAAACAACAATAACAGAACATAACACATCATTACTACTCTGAACCTTACAGACATCCACGCCTCTCTACTGTGAAGACTGGAGAGAAAAAACAACAACAACAATAACAGAACATAACACATCATTACTACTCTGAACCTTACAGACATCCACGCCTCTCTACTGTGAAGACTGGAGAGAAAAAACAACAACAACAATAACAGAACATAACACATCATTACTACTCTGAACCTTACAGACATCCACGCCTCTCTACTGTGAAGACGGGAGAGAAAAACAACAACAACAATAACCGAACATAACACATCACATTTTGTTTCTGCACGAGGAATGAAAAATGAACAAACTGAAACAATACTGAATAAACTTGAAAAACTCTGAAAGAATCAGAAACCTTGTTGCTGTAGTTGTTGATGTTTTCAGCATGTTACACACACAAATAGTCATGATGGATGCTAAGTGGTCATGATGATGTGTAAGTGCTTCTGTGGCAGACACATACAAAAGGCTCCACTTGACAGGAGGAGGAGGAGAGGAGAGGTTGACAAATAAAGGGGGAGGGGGAAAAATATCATAAGTATTGACAGCAAATGTCAAACTGCTAGCCATGATGCTGGTAATGTCTCTGGCAGCTGGCATTTTGGGATGGTACAATTTGAAAACTCGATAAATGATAACATGCATGGGGAGTTAAAAACCATCATTATATGTTTTCGTCATGTGAGTAAATGTGTTGGAAGTCTGGTTGTCCAAGTGCACATGTACCAGGTGTCCAAGTGCACATCCACTGCAAATAACATGGAAGATGACTGCAATTGGCTAAGATTAATTGCCATGCAAAACTATAGCTGGGTAGCCACAGCTTTTTTTTCTCTTCTCAAAATATCCAAATTTTCCAGTTTCCCTGAATATGATGAAAACAGATTTTTCCATCGACACACATCTTTACTCTGGCTTACCATTAACGTGTTTGAGAAACCAGGTAATGGGGCAACGCACCAACGAAACAGTACAGAAAATGAACTGTCAACAGATTTTGAACAAAACGAGGCATGGTGTATTCCAGACGGACAAGTGACACCCACCTCATCAAACACACAATTAATAAACCAAATAAAGGGCACCAAGAGTGCGTAAAGCTTATCGTCCAGCAATACAACACTGACAGTCGCCCACTGTTGTGACCTTCACCTTCAACTCCAAACCTTGACTTTTGAAAGCAGTCATGTTGGGTCCATAACCAATTAGTGAACCAAGTTAAAAACTTATCAAAAATAAAGAAAAACAAGAGAGGCAAGGCCTTCAAGACTCACTTGTGATACACTTAAAAAAAAAAATCCAAGCTTTTTATATATTGAGTATAATTTCAAAATGTAATGTTTAAGATGAGAAAGATCAGTTTAAAGCAAATTAAGTCCCCTAGCATAATTACAGAGTAATTTCCCTTTTTTACTAACTGCACCAAAACGGTTGCAAAATAAATAAAACTTCCATGCTTAGCAAAAGAAGTTCCTGTTTGAACAAAAAAGATAATAATGACTGCTCTTGTTGTTGGGTCAGAATATCAGATCAAAGTGCCAAGTTTAGAGAATACAAAAAATATAAATATAACAGTAAATGCAGTTTGCATATAATTAGGCTTCATTTTTTTGTTTGTTTGTTTTTTGTGCCCATCCCAGAGGTGCAATATTGTTTTAAACAAGATGACTGGAAAGAACTGAATTTTTCCTATTTTTATGCCTGATTTGGTGTCAACTGACAAAGTATTTGCAGAGAAAATGTCAATGTTAAAGTTTACCATGGACACAGACACACACAGACAACCGAACACCGGGTTAAAACATAGACTCACTTTGTTTACACAAGTGAGTCAAAAAAGGGATGAAAAACGCAAGCTGGTGCTGCCTTGCTCATCTTGCACAACATTGTGACCAAAAACATTTACAGCAATCCAGTCTGAAAAAAGCATGGCATGTCCTTTGGCTTTCTTCACTTCCAGCAGGGTTCTGTTAGCTGAAAACTTAATGTCAGTTATTGCTGCAGGGTCCACTTGCTTGGTGGAATCACTGTAGCTGAAGCATCAGAAGTGATCAAATAGGTCTGTTTTTTTCCTGTCTGAAGATTTCTGATTTCACAAATTCCTTCTTCAGATCACTCAGAATTGCAGACCCGACTATGGACCACAAACACTCTCTTTTGATTCATAGATATCAAATCCCATGATCTTTTTCTTCTTCTTGAGTTCTTCATGTTCTGATTTTAATTACCTTGGAAATTTTTTTTATTTTTATTTTTTATGTAGAATTACTTTCTAAAATACCCAGTCTTTCCAAACCCTTCTCCAAAATTTCCCAAACTGTCCAACTCAGAAAATGACCATTCTGCTTTCCCAAACTTTCCCAATATGCAAGAAAGCTGACAAGGCATATTACACACACACACACACACACACACACACAGCATGTCCCTGTGTAGATCAGATAAACATCTGCCCAAACGTGTCATGGAAATGAAACACAAAGAAAACTACCCCAGATCAGTTCTCATGAACTCAGCAGACAAGTCCTGACAGCAGACATAAACAAGCAGTTTCCTTCTTTATACCTTTAGCAATCAAACACACACAGCTGTTGGTACATACATGCCAGAATCAAATATAGACAGCAGACACTAGAATCAAATTGGGACAGCAAACACTAGAATCAAATTGGGACAGCAAACACTAGAATCAAATTGGGACAGCAAACACAAATCAAATTGAGACAACAAACACTAGAATCTAACATCCAACACAGCTCCAGGAACATACAAAATTCATCAAAAACCAAGACATTTTGAGACAGTGGACTGGCATCCACCCCCCCCGCCTCCACACTCCCTCCCCCAAATGAGCAATGACAGCAAAAACTAGAATCAGACATACAGAACTCTACATATATATGACATTCAATCAAAAAAACAAAACATCTTGAGACAGTGGACAATGGCATTCCCCCCCAACCCCCCCGCACTCCCTCCCCCAAATGAGCAATGACAGCAAAAACTAGAATCAGACATACAGAACTCTACATATATAATATGACCTTCAATCAAAAAACAAAACATCTTGAGACAGTGGACAATGGCAATTCCCCCCCCCCCACCCCCCCCCCCACCAAAAAATGAAAAAAATGAGCAATGAAGGTGAAATGAACGGTAAACAACCTGAGACATTGTATCATTGCGAAAAGACACTGTCGGGGGTGGGGTGAGCAGGTACATTCTCCCCACGCTGCCGCAAGGCTCCAAGTAAACACAAATCAATTCCTGCTTCCATAATCTTCAATGGAAAAAAACATATATCGCTCTCATTCATCCAAAACAAATTAGCCCTTGCCTCAACCTAAAAGAACCCCCCCCACCCCCCAAAAAAACACCCAAAACAAAAAGCAACAACCACACTTCAAGCAAAGAAACAAAAAGAAATAATAGATGAATAAGAGAAATTCTAATAAAAAAAAAGAAGAAAAAAAAAAGGGAAAGATATGTATGAGGCAAACGACTGAAATAAAAAACTAGAACAAAAATCAGCCGTGCACAGTAAACACATGCACACCCACACACACGCACACAAGCAAGCAAATGCACACGCATACACACACAAGCACACATACATACAAACAGACACACAACGTACATGCAACACTTTGCAGTCTCACAGACATGAAGACAAAACGGATGGAATGAGAGTGACTTCAAAGCATGCTCTGTATCACAGAGTTGGTCTCCACAACAGTACGTGTTTTCTCACTACAATTTGGCAGAATGTCTGAACACATAATTTTTTTCTTCTTCTTGTTCTGAGAAACGTTGTTTTTTTTTTTAATCTAAAACATGTTCACAGTGACTCTGAGGCTAACAGACCCAAGACAGTTAAAAAAAACAACAACTTCTTTTTTTTTCAGCATTGTTAATATATCACCTTGGACAAATGTTCTTCGAGACAAATTATACAGTAATAATGTATTGAAAAAACAAAACAAAAAAAAACCCTATACAATTCACCCTCACGAGAGTACCACCCAGCAACACTTCTGGCCAGGAGAGATAATTAATGTCTCCATTCTCTGTGGTACAGCTTATAACCAGCCCACGCAGAAAGCCTTGAAAAGTCAGGGCCACAAGTTGCCTGTTGCAAACACTGCTGGTGAAGAGTTACTGAGACGACCCATTCCCCCCACCCACCCCCGCCCGCCCTCCAACCAACACCACACAGTGGGAAGCAAGAACATTCACAGAGGAGACTAAGAAATGCTTTGTGTAGTACTGCTGCAGTGCTATGGTACACACTAGACATCTTTGTGTGAGCTTTTTTGTTGTTGTTGTTGTTGCCAGAAATCATTTTCTGTGAAAAGTTTCTTCTGCACTTTGATTAAACTCCAACTTAAAAGTTAAAAAAAAAAGAGATATATATATATATATATATATATATATATATATATTCATACAAATACATACATGGATATGCATAAACATATGTATACAGACATCCATTCTTTTAATCTTGGGATTTACTGTCAAGAGTTCCTTTTAGTCCCCTGTGGATTACCTGGTAAATATTTTCCCTTCATTCTGGCCCCCATTGACCTTGTCTGGTGTTTTTATGTATATATATTTTATGTATATATATATATATATATATATATATATATATATATATATAAACACAGACACACACACAAACCACACACAATGTCCCCTTTCAAGCAGAACGTCAATTCCTATCATGCATCCTTTTCTTTCCCCCCCAGGGGCTGACGACAGAAGAGGGCAGAGCCAGAAACTATCTGGGCAGCCTTGACCCTTTGCTGTGAGACTGACCCAGGACCTTGCTGGACACCTGGCTGACCACCTGCACCGTGGTGGGGGTGATGGGGAAGTGGACAGGCAGCTTCCGGGCCAGTGCTGGGCCTTGGATGAAGTATCTGTGTGACAGACAGGAGAGGTCAAATAGGGCAGCTTCCGGGGCCAGTGCTGGGCCTTGGATGAAGTACCTGTGTGACAAAGAGGAGAGGTCAAATAGGGCAGCTTCCGGGACAATGCTGGGCCTTGGATGAAGTACCTGTGTGACAGACAGGAGAGGTCAAATAGGGCAGCTTCCAGGGCCAGTGCTGGGCCTTGGATGAAGTACCTGTGTGACAGACAGGAGAGGTCAAATAGGGCAGCTTCCGGGACAGACAGGTGTGGTCAAATAGGGCATATTCCGGGCCAGTGCTGGGCCTTGGATGAAGTACCTGTGTGACAAAGAGGAGAGGTCAAATAGGGCAGCTTCCAGGGCCAGTGCTGGGCCTTGGATGAAGTACCTGTGTGACAAAGAGGAGAGGTCAAATAGGGCAGCTTCCAGGGCCAGTGCTGGGCCTTGGATGAAGTACCTGTGTGACAAAGAGGAGAGGTCAAATAGGGCAGATTCCGGGGCCAGTGCTGGGCCTTGGATGAAGTACCTACGAACCAGAGAGGAAAGGTCAAATATATTCATAAACGTCATCCTCTCATTCTCCTTAGTTTAGAGTCTCCTTTCCTTATAACCAGATTAGTTCTGCAAAGAGAGAGTGCAGGTGGCAGACAGACCGAACCCTAGGTGACCAGAGACAGACATATGGCCTGGTGGACAGTGGGGGTGGTGGCCTTGTGGCAACGCATCCGCCCAGGAAGCAAGACAATCTGAGTGTGCAGGGTCAAATCCCATGTGATAAACCACAGTCCCGTGTGGCAGCATGCGCTGAGCACAGGTCAAAAGAACCCAGAGAATCTGAGTGTGCGGGATCAAGTCCCACACTTGCCAGAACTTTCTCCCTCTTCACTAGACTCTGGTCTGGAAGCTGGTCATTCGGGTGAAATGATGAACTGGGTCCCATGTGTAACTCACAGTTAGCGTGGGTAAAAGAACCCAAGCAACAAGACAGTTGACTCTGGCAAAATTTGGCAGTAAAATCCACTGTATATGTGTGTGTGTGTGTGTGCATGTGTGTGTACATGCGTACATGTGTATGTGCATGCATGTGTGCATGTGTGTGTGCACATGTGACTAAGCCTGACTGAATCACATAGGAAATGAATGAAGAGCGCCTAAGTGGAGTGATGGCCTAGAGGTAACGCGTCCGCCTAGGAAGCGAGAGAATCTGAGCGCGCTGGTTCGAATCACGGCTCAGCCGCCGATATTTTCTCCCCCTCCACTAGACCATGAGTGGTGGTCTGGACACTAGTCATTTGGATGAGACAATAAACCGATGTCCCGTGTGCAGCATGCACTTAGTGCATGTAAAAGAACCCATGGCAACAAAAGGGTTGTTCCTGGCAAAATCATGTAGAAAAAATCCACTTTGATAGGAAAAACAAACAAACAAACAAAAAAAAACTACACGTAAGAAAAAATACAAAAAAATGGGTGGCGCTGTCAGTGTAATAACGCGCTCTCCCTTGAGACAGCAGCTCGAATTTCACACAGAGAAATCTGTTGTGATAAAAAGAAATACAAATACATACAAATACAACAAATACAAAAGGCAGCTAGCTCTTAGTCGGCTCTACCCAGGTAGATAGCCTGTTGTGCAAATGACTCCCATGTTTACAGAGCACCAAGAGCTTGGTCTCTGACCACAGATAGGCACCGCATAAGTGTCAATAATGATGATGATGATATATATAAGTATCTATATCATTCATTCATTCAATAATAATAACAATAATACCTGTTGTGCAAATGACTCCGCTTTTGTAAAGTGCTTAGTGCTCAGAGCTTGGTCTCTGACTGTGGACAGGCACAATATTAGTGTCAATAATGATGATGATGATGATGATATGGATACTTATATAGTGCCTATCTTTGGTCTAAGCACTTTACAAACACAGCGTCATTTGCACAACAGGCTGCCAACTTGGGTAGAGCTGACTGACAGCTGTCAATGGGCGCTCATCACTCATTTCAATTAGGTTTCAGTCACATACACACACACACACACAGACATGTAACATTTTATGTGTATGTTTATTTTGTTTTCGGGAGAGTGCATTCTGGGTATGTTCTTGTTTCCAGAACCCCTCGAACGCCGACGTGGATTACAGGATCTTTAGCATGCGTTTTTGATCTTCTGTATAATACACACAAAGGGGGTTCAGACACTGGCAGGTCTTATGTTGACCTTGAAGATCAGGAAATATCTCCACCCTTTACCCACCAGGTGCGACAGGGGTGGGGGATCAAACCCAGGAAACCTGGGGGCGAGCATCCGGCGCTGTAACCATTTGACCACCGCACCATCAATAACAAGAGAGGCAAGGCCTTCAAGACTCACTTGTGATAAATTAAGTCCCCTAGCATTAATTACAGAGTAATTTCCCTTTTTTACTATCTGCACCAAAACGTTTGCAAAATAAATAAAAATTCCATGCTTAGCAAAAGAAGTTCCTGTTTGAAAAAAAAAGATAATAATGACTGCTCTTGTTGTTGGGTCAGAATATCAGATCAAAGTGCCAAGTTTAGAGAATACAAAAAATATAAATATAACAGTAAATGCAGTTTGCATATAATTAGGCTTCTTTTTTTTAATTTTTTTGTGCCCATCCCAGAGGTGCAATATTGTTTTAAACAAGATGACTGGAAAGAACTGAATTTTTCCTATTCTTATGCCTAATTTGGTGTCAACTGACAAAGTATTTGCAGAGAAAATGTCAATGTTAAAGTTTACCACGGACACACAGACACACACACACACACACAGACAACCGAACACCGGGTTAAAACATAGACTCACTTTGTTTACACAAGTGAGTCAATAACAACAACAACAACACTGATATCAACCCACTTGAACTCCTCGTGGTAGTGGTCGCGGAGGAAGGCGAGGGCGGCCGGGTTGTGGTCCAGCAGGGCCAGCAGCAGGGAGAACTGCTGGAAGAGGGACACCGCCTGCTGGTTGGACACTGCCCCAAACCGCGCCAGGTTGATGGCCTCCAGCACCTGGCTCATCACCCGCTCCATGAACTGCTCCTGGGGCATCATATCGTCATCGTCATCATCATCGTCACTGTTATCATCATTCAGTGCTAAAACACTGGTGGGCTAGCTTCCGCAATGTGAAATAACATGAAGATAACATCAGATAAGAGTGGTGAAACTGAAACTGTGGCAGCTTGCTGGAAGCGGTGACGGGCACCATAGCCAAATGGTTAAAGCATTGGACTTTCGATCTGAGGGTCCTGGGTTCGAATCACGGTGACGACGCCTGGTGGGTAAAGGGTGGAGATTTTTACGATCGCCCAGGTCAACATGTGTGCAGACCTGCCAGTGCCTGAACCCCCTTCGTGTGTATACGCAAGCAGAAGATCAAATACGCACGTTAAAGATCCTGTAATCCATGTCAGCGTTTGGTGGTTATGGAACCAGTCCGAGAGATGACCTGGGGCCTCCTTGCCTTGCTGTGCTGCTGCTGCCGCTGCTGTTTTGCAGGGCTTCTGCCTCAGCTCCGTAGTTTGTGCCCGTGAAAACTGGTACTGAGTGGCTCCGCTTGCCGCTGTCCATTCCAGCATCGGAAACAGATACTGGCTTCCCCTCTTTCCTGATAACATCCATGGCTGACCTGTCTGTGTAAGCCTGTATTTATGTTTTCTGAGGGTCTTGTTCTTCAAAAGCATGCAAGTTTGTTGCCAAGCCAAAGAAAGAAGGGGGGAAAAAGAGAAAAAAAAGAGAGAGAGAAACAAAATTAAACTATACATACTGTGTTCTTAGATTCCTCCAGGACCTTCACCATCCAGGCGACAGTGAAATACACACCTTCATCTTGCTCAGACTGGTTCTGAAACAGAAAAACTAATGCAATCATATGACGACAAAGTGACAAAGTTTCTGTGTGTGTGTGTGTGTGTGTGTGTGTGTGTGTGTGTGTCTCTCTCTCTCTCTCACACACACACACATGAGCCACCAATGCCACACATACTTCACTCTATTCATGATTATATGAACATTACTAACATGTAAAAGTTTTCTGGGATTTTTCCCCACTTGTTACAAACAGAACAGAACACTTCTCTTGTCATCCTTTTCTTTTCAAGACATTCTTCTTCTGACAGCAAATGCCACCTGATGATCAAAGCATGCACACCAAAATGCTGTTTTTTTTTTCTCTAAGACTGATGTGTTCTTTTTAACACATGCACACACAAACACACTCACACATACAAACGCGTGCGCGCACACGCACACACACGGGCGCAATAGCCGAATGGTTAAAGCGTTGGACTTTCAATCTGAGGGTTCGGGGTTCGAATCTCGGTATCGCCTGGTGGGTAAAGGGTGGAGATTTTTCCGATCTCCAAGGTCAACATATGTGCAGACCTGCTAGTGCCTGAACCCCTTTTGTGTGTATATGCACGCAGAAGATCAAATATGCATGTTAAAGATCCTGTAATCCATGTCAGTGTTCAGTGGGTTATGGAAACAAGAACATACTCAGCATGCACACCCCCGAAAACGGATTATGGCTGCCTTCATGGTGGGGGTAAATAAACAAAAATACACATAAAATGTTACATGTTTGTCTGAGTGTGTATGTGTGTGTGCCTGAAATCTGATTGAACGACACAGGAAACGAATGATGAGTGCCCAATGGCAGCTGTCAGTCGGCTCTACCCAGGTAGGCAGCCTGTTGAGTAAATGACCCCGTGTTTCTAAAGCACTGAGAGCTTGGTCTCTGACCGAGGATAGGCGCTATATAAGTATCCATATCGATCAATCTATCAATCAATCATATGCACTCACACGTTGATCATTACCTGTTTGGCCATCAGAAAGAGCTCAAAGACAGCAGTGATGGACACCCGGATGTACTCTGACAGCAACTGGTACAACTGCAAAACGAGACAACACACTATTACTCAACACAACCCACACTGCACAATGCACAGACACAATGACATGCAGGACAAAACAGTATAATATCAACTTCCTTTTTCCTTCCTCTGAAGACCATGATAGCAACTGGAACAATAATGGTTCATAGTACAACAAAAAATATTCAAATATGCTATACAATAAATAACAACAACAACAGCAAAATGGAAAAGGGTGGGTGTTGGTGGGGGTGGGGTGGGGGATATTTTGCAAAACAGGGCTGGGTTAACATAAGTGATGCCAATCTCAGTGATGCTAAGTTTGCTTCAAACTAATAACTGACCAAAAGTCTACGCCAGCTCAGCAACCTTTGGAGGAAAATTCTTAACCATAAGCAAACCCTGCACTGAGATGATGGCTTACGCAACCCTGTAAAACTTCAGTTTGTGTGCCATTCTCTTGTCCCATATCGACAGAATCTACTTCTGCAGTTTTACCCGAGTGTCTACAACCTACACCAATATCCACACAGCCCTAGTTGACTCACTTGTGTAAGCAAAGTGAGTCTGTGTTTTAACCCGGTGTTCGGTTGTGTGTGTGTGTGTGTGTGTGTGTGTGTGTGTGTCTCCGTGTCTCTGTGTGTCCGTGGTATACTTTAAGATTGACATTTTCCCTGCAAATACTTTGTCAGTTGACACCAAATTTGGCATAAAAATAGGAAAAATTCAGTTCTTTCCAGTCATCTTGTTTAAAACAATATTGCACCTCTGGGATGGGCACAAAAAAACAACTAAACTTGGCACTTTGACCTCTTATTCTGACACAACAACAAGAGGAGTCATTATTATCATTTTTTGTTCAAACAGGAACTTCTTTTGCTAAGCATGGAATTTTTATTTATTTTGCAAACGTTTTGGTGCAGATAGTGAAAAAGGGAAATTACTCTGTAATTAATGCTAGGGGACTTAATTTATCACAAGTGAGTCTTGAAGCCCTTGCCTCTCTTGTTTTCTTTTCTTCGTTCATGGGCTGCGACTCCCATGTTCACTCAAACACATGGGTGGGATTTTTTTAAGTGTATGACCATTTTTACCCCTACCATGTAGGCAGTTATACTGTTTTCAGGGTGAGGGTTGTTTTCGAGGTGGGGGTGCAGGCTTGGATATTCTTGTTTCCATAACCCACCGAATGCTGACCATGGACTACGGGATCTTTAACGTGTGTATTTGATCTTCTGCATACACATAAAAAGGGGGGGCTCAGGTCTGCACATCTGTTGACCTGAGAGATCAGAAAGATCTCCACCCTTTACCCACCAGGCACCATCGCCAGGAGCAACCCTGGTTTGACAAGAGGTTTCTTTCCACAAAGGTCTTCTCAGCAGGTTAAACTGCTTCACAAGACAAAAAAAACACAACAAAAAACAAAAACAAAAAGTTTTGTGCTCCCTAGTTTCTATACTGTCTCACCAAATACCCCATGAATATTGATTAGCCAAAGCTGTTGACAGATCTGTACAACCAAAAGTCACGTCTTTGTAACCCCAATGAACGTCACAGGCGTACTGTACAAAGGTTTACGTATCATTCTTGATGACTTGGTTAAGCATGAGTGCTAAGTCACTGGCACAACAACCCTCAGTGTCAAGGGAATCTAAGACGAGAGGGGTGAGGGGGCAGGGAATGGAAGGAGAGAAAAGAGCAAGAGTAGAATGGAGGGTGGTCAACAGTCTATACATCTCATCCAGAGACATGTCCAGGTTGTCTTGTTTTTTTTGTCACAGAATCATAATATATTCTCTGCCCTGTGTCACACCAATTCTTTGCCTTTCCTAAGCCTTGCTTTGGCTTCTGTTTACAGAAAGGTTCATCAACACAAAAACACATAAAAAAGAATTATGTGAAATGCCACAAACCTGCAAGTGATAAATAAGCAAAAGCATTCTTTTTCATCTCTGAATTTTGCACCCTGCGTGTGTGTGTGTGTGTGTTTGTTTTTGTTTCTCTGTGTGTGTGTGTGTGTGTGTGTGTGTGTGTGTGTGTGTGTGTGCATGCATGCGTGAGCATGTGTGCATATGTGTATTTCCGTTAAAAAAATACATACATGTCAACTCAAGCATTTTGAAACCTGAAGGTCATGTCAGCAGATCTGAATGTTAAGTTAAAAAATCCTTTGAATACATATAAAATATTTTCAAAATCACAAAGAAAGTATTACTAATACTCTGTTATCACACATTTGAAAAGCTTGGTGTATGTTGTAAATAAATATTGTAAAAAATATTGTTTCTTGTTATATGCAATAAAATGACAGACAAAAAGGAAAAGTAAGAGAAGCATATGAAAGGGTCTTTCACGTATATGTGGGAAAAAAAGCAACATGTGGAGTAATGGTCTAGAGGTAACGCATCCGCCTAGGAAGCGAGAGAATCCGATTCAAGTCACAGCTCAGCCGTAGATATTTTCTCCCCCTTCACAAGACCTTGAGTGGTGGTTGGACGCTAGTCATTCGGATGAGACGATAAACCAAGGTCCTGTGTGCAGCATGCACTTAGCGCATGTAAAAGAACTTATGGCAACAAAAGGGTTGTTCCTGGCAAAATTCTGTAGAAAAATCCACTTTGATAGGAAAAACAAATAAAACTGTATGCAGGAAACAATACAAAAAAATGGGTGGCACTATAGTGTAGCGACACGCTCTTCCTGGGGAGAGCAGCCCGAATTTCACACAGAGAAATCTGTTGTGATAAAAAGAAATACAAATACAAATGAAAAGGAGAAAATGGGAAAGACATTAAATATAATGGTTCTAAGAATAAAAACATTTCAAATATTTTTAACAAGTGTTAATAAATAATAGTGTGTGTTAAAAGAACTAAAAAAAAAAAAAAGCAGTGATATAATAATTGTTGCATTATATGGTATACGGCAATAAAAAGAAGCATATAAAGTATTGCATTTTTTCCCCAGTCAACTTGTGTACAAGCCTCTGTCATGTTTACAAACTGTAAAATACAGAGAAATAATTGAAGGAAGTAAAATAATTTTATTAAAAACAAAAGAGATTAAAAAAAAAAATATATATATATATAATAAAAGAATAAATAATGTAAAAAGCATAAACACATACAGTCACAAAATAATTCTATATTTTTTCCTTCCTCAAGCAAATAGATACACACCCTCTCTCTGTCTCTCCCTGTCCACTCCACACACACACACACAAAACAAATGCATTATAATTAGAGAATCAAAGTAGGTCGATATTTCTTTTTTTTTTTTTTTTTGATTGTTATTTCAAGATTATGCAGCCTCCTACATCACCTTACCTATCTCTCCCCCCCCCTCCCCCCCCCCCATGTTTTCTTTTTTCATGACATTTTCAGTCAAACAATCGGGTCATCATGACCTGCACCAAATGCATGTGTCTTGTGCACCTGTGGCCAAGTAAGTCAGTTCCTACACACAGGAACACACATCAGGGAAGGTTATCCACCCTCTACCTCCCAGCCTGTGTGTGTTCCTTCACACCTCCATACATACGTCTTTTTAATTTAAGCCTGAACAGAGTCCCAGGCGAACAAGGTACCAAGAACAAAAACCCCACAACCTCGAATCAAGTACATGACAACAAGGACAAAGCCCCGCACTCCCCCACTCCTAACCCCCCCCCCCACACACACACACACCCTGCACCCCCCCCACCCCCCCCCAACCTGTACTCATTACCCACACAGCTCCAAGCACATATGTAGATTTGACGAAAAGTTAAGGACTGTTTCATGAAAGCAGGTGTGTTTTCATAAAATACAACGAAATAATAATAAAAAACAAACAAACAAAAACAAAAAACAGAGAGATGATTTCAAATATGCACACTGCATATGCTCTCCCATGGCCTCTCACTTCAACAGCTGGTTGTTTTTTGTTGTTGTTGGTTTTTTTTGGGAACACATGCATCATAAACAGTTTGATAAGCATGCTTGAACAATCACATAATTTCAGTCAAAAATAAATTTACAGTTACTGAATGGTTTATATACACAGTTTTTTTGTTTTGTTTTTGTTTTTTTCTCCCCATTGTAATAAGAAATTGGAAAGGCCTGTGCAAGAAAGCACTTCTTCCTTGTGTGCAAAATCACAATTTAAAAAAATCCATATGCACACACATAAAGGCAATTCCCTATGCTTTTAACACAGAAATTGTAGAAACTTGAGAAAATCAGTGAAAATGGATCGATGAACAGAGACACACAGAAAAGAGAAAGAGACAGGTAGAAAGAGAGAAAAGAGTGCCAGAAAGAAACACAGTCACTTGTTCTGTGTTCCTGCGCAGAATGCTCAACAAACCTCAATATTAAGACATATGGGTCGATGAACAGAGAGACACACAGAAAAGAGAAAGAGACAGGTAGAAAGAGAGAAAAGAGTGCCAGAAAGAAACACA
Organism: Babylonia areolata; assembly: GCF_041734735.1. Lineage (NCBI taxonomy): Eukaryota > Metazoa > Mollusca > Gastropoda > Neogastropoda > Buccinidae > Babylonia > Babylonia areolata. The sequence continues at coordinate 11,335,220 of NC_134900.1, read as the reverse complement.
ATCACTTGTTCTGTGTTCCTGCGCAGAATGCTCAACAAACCTCAATATTAAGACATATGGGTCGATGAACAGAGAGACACACAGAAAAGAGAAAGAGACAGGTAGAAAGAGAGAAAAGAGTGTCAGAAAGAAACACAGTCACTTGTTCTGTGTTCCTGCGCAGAATGCTCAACAAACCTCAATATTAAGACATAATCAGGTCACCCCTCTTGTTATTTTTTTTTCTTTTCCAATTGTTTTTTGTTCCTCATAATAGATGGTTTGCACCATGACTGCTCCCAGTTATAAACTAATGTCACCATTTCCGGTGTACAATTTCCGCAGCCAAACAGAAGAGAAATGGGGCAGGGTTTATTCCCAATTTACACCACTAATGGTTGTGTTCATCATAGTTTAAAAAAACCCCCCAAAAAACAAAAAAAAACAACAAAAAAACAGCTGCTGCCTCATGAGACAGAACTGTGAAGAAGAGTACATGACCAGATACGTACAAAATGACAAAAACAGTAAAGCCAGCCACAGTATAGATCGCACACAGATCGCCCAATTACCAAAGCAAAAAGTACAAAGCCAGCTTAAGTCCAGTAGAAAAATGCACACACACATACTGAGAGAGGTACCAGCTGGCAGGAATTGATAAACAAATTTCTCACGTCGTTGATATGTCATAAAACAATGTTAAAAAGCGAATAAAGCAGATGACGATAAATCTTCCCAAACCACAACCAAGTCCCCACATACAAACCTCTAACGATAAAAGGCGACCGTCCTGCAAGAAATGTCCGGTTCGATCAAAATGCAAACTCCACTGAACTCGGACTCGACACTGAAGCTTCAACACTCAGTTTTGAGTAGGGTATAAAAGAGAAAGATAGGGTAAAAGTTACAGACAAAAAGAAAAAAATGTTGGAGACTTTTTTTTTTTAACAGTTACACTTATGTCCCTCTTTTTTTTTTTTTTTTTCTACCTCCGTATGTGTCTTGTGTTTCTGTCAAGTTATCATGTGAATGACTAGATTTCCTTTTGCTTGTCTCAATTTGTCTGCATCATATATATTTTACAGTCCAATAAACAAGGCGTCCAAACCTTTTGAAGTGATTAAAATCACATACATATACATTACTGCACATGCACAAACATATGCATACACGCACACACACACACACACACACACACACACACACACACACACACACACAGAGGACTTTTCCCAGGCTTTGTTAGTAAATCTCAAAGACAATGTAATATCAACATGTCTAACCGTGATGCTATCAGAATGAGGTGACTGTCAGAACATGGTATGCAAGATGCTACTGTAAAAATGCATTTCCGGATCAACAGCAACGGAAGTAACAAAATCAATGTGACTTGCACATAAATGGAAATGATTCAATGAAATAACTCAAGCAGCAAACAAGCAGTGCTACGTCATCTGCTATCACATTTTCAGGGCAGCCAATAAGTTTGAGCACTTTCCATTCCTTCCCAACCTCCCCCCCCCACCCCCTCTCTTCCTCAACATTTTTGGAGAACACAGAACTTTCCGTTAAGTTTTCCCCTGCTCTCTCTTCATCAGCCTTTTTTGTGGAACACAGCACTTTACATTTCTTTTTTCCTTCTCTCTCTTTCTCATCCTTCAAAAAAAGGAAATTTTCTTCCTAAAATTACGTTTAAATAACATACTTACCGTGACCCACTAGCACAGACTCCGGCAGGGGTCTGATTCCTGTCCTGTGCAAACTACTACCTGCCTATGCGGAGAAAACGAAAGTAGCTACGGCCGATAACCTCCCGAAGCAGGTTACCTCCCCTGTGTATCCCTGACTAGCGCCCTCTTTTTGCGGCAGCCCCACCATCTGCGTCACTTTCAGTCGCATTACCCCCCACACCACTAATTCCAAGTCCGTCTTACATACACAGTCACACCTGCATGGCTTTGTCTGGCACAGTCTCAGCATCGGCAGTCCACAGGGAACTATTGATGTTTAGGTCACCAGGAGGCTACACACCAGGGGAGACCCTGCATTGCTGCTGAGTCACTTTGGTGGTGTTCAGAGATGCCTGTTCTGATTCTTTAAAGGTACTCAAGTTTACCAACTGCTCACCCCATTACACCATTTCTTGTTGAAGAACACTGCTCTGAACTACAACACCAACACTCCACACACACACACACACACAAACAGCCACACTGTGTAAGAACAAGAGTCTTCCCAACACTGCAAGTGTCTGTATCTCTTGGGCCTGGTTAACGCCGGGATATCATTATGACAGAAAGCATAGAGTACAGCCTTGTCATGCAGTCCCAAACCAAAATGGACCTCCATAGTAACATCGTCATTGTCATCCTCCTCCTCCTTCATCATCATCAATGTAAACAAAACAGTCTCAAAGTCTGTGGCCTTTCATGCCCTGCTGCCATGATGACCTCAGTTTCGATACCCCTCCACTTCCCTGCTTGGGGTGAGTCCTGTCCACGTCTTCAGTGTCGGCAGATTCATGGGAAGCTGTTATTTCAGGGACATGGTGGCAGTCTCTACTCTGGGAGGGACGCTCACTCAGTCTGGCTCTGCGACTAAGTTAGCAGGGGGCTTAGTAGGTGGTGTCCTAAGTATGTCCTAAGTAGTTAAATCAGAACAGCACCACTGAACACCACCGAAGTGAACTCAGCAGCAGTGCAGGGTCTACTCTGGTGTGTGGCCTCCTGGCGACCTAACATCGATTGTTCTCTGCGGACTGCTGACACTGGAACAGTGATGGACGAACCTGGGTGTGGCCGTGTATGGGGGGGATCTAAATGAGTGGTGTGGCAGTAATGCCACTGAAATAGTGTAGATGATGGGGCAGGAAAAAAAAAAAAAAAAAAAGAACAAGAGTCTTCAGCCCTGCCTCTCCCTCCAGCGCCACAACACCTACCTCTCCGTCTCGGTTCAGCGTGCTGTTGCTGCCGAAGCGGGTGTTCTTGGAGGGGGCCGACCAGTGCTTCATCAGCAGAATCTGCTTCTCCGGCACGTTCAGGGCTGAGGTCAAGGTCATCAGCAGGTCGATGACATATTTGCCCCTGTGTGGAAAAGAGAGAAAATGGGGTGTTGAGGGGAGAGGGAGAAAGGGGTGGGAGGTGGAGGTGTTCAGAGGATTGAAAAAATTTTAGACAAGAACCTATCACATTTCACACAGTAATGAGCACAAAAAAAAAAAAAGAAAAAGAAAAAAAAGTGCTGGATATGTCCAAAAGGGCCATCTCTGTACTGTGATTCTGTCTGTACATGTGGGTGAAAAACTGTCCCTACCCCTCCCTCACTCAACAACAAGACCCCACCCACCCCACCCCCCGCCAGCCCCAGCCGAACCAACAACAAACAACAGCAGAAAGGTTTGTAAACTTGTATGAAAAGTTCCTAAAAACATGTTCCTTCCCCCCCTTCCCCCCCACCCCCAACCCCAATCAGACAGGGTTAGCAAAGTAAAACAAGTTCAATCAACACGCAGTGCACCAGTACCCATGGTTTGTGTATACCCTCCCCTTCTGCCTTCTTCCCCTTTCTTTTCACTTCACTTCAAAAACTCCAGCTTGGACTTAATCAACATTTGTGTGCCTGCCTGCCTGCATGTCTCTGAAGCCAGACTGATCCACACAGGGAATGAATAATCATTATGACTGGTGCAACAGCCGAGTGGTTAAAGCGTTGGACTGAGGGTCCCGGGTTTGAATCACGGTGACGGCACCTGGTGGGTAAAGGGTGGAGATTTTTCTGATCTCCCAGGTCAACATATGTGCAGACCTGTTAGTGCCTGAACCCCCTTCATGTGTATATGCAAGCAGAAGATCAAATACGCACATTAAAGATCCTGTAATCCATGTCAGCGTTCGGTGGGTTATGGAAACAAGAACATACCCAACATGCACACCCCCAAAAGCGGAGTATGGCTGCCTATATGGCGGGGTTAAAAACGGTCATACAAGTAAAAACCCACTCGTGTGCATACGAGTGAACGTGGGAGTTGCAGCCCATGAACGCAGAAGAAGAAGAAGAAGAATCATTATGAGCACCTAAAGGCAGCTGTAAGTCATCTCTATTTCTTACATGTGAGCATGCAGCCTGTTGTGCAAAATGAATCGGTGTTTGTAAAGCGCTAACAGATTGGCTCCTTACTGAAGATAGGCACTATATGCATAATAATAGTAATTACAACAACAATACTACTACTGCTACTAATGATGATAATGATGATGATGATAATGATAATAATATAGCATTTTACATGTGTTTAAGAAATAAAGACAGAGTGGCTCCTTACTGAAGATAGGCACTATATACATTATAATAGTAATTACAACAACAATACTGCTACTACTACTAATGATGATAATGATGATGATGATGATGATGATAATAATAATATAGCATTTTACATGTGTTTAAGAAATAAATTCTTTTTTTGGGGGGGGGGGGGGGGGGAAAAGGTAAGGGGGGGGGGGGGGGGGGGGGGGTAGGCTGTAGTAAGTTACAAGCTGCCGAGCAAAGCAGCGCAGCGAGCGAGTTAACGCTGACTGTCTGTGATGATGATGATTCCCTGGACCCGTGACACCAAGAGCGCCACCACGGTGAACATGTGTCACTCACCTCTCCGCTTTCAGCGTCTGCATCCTCATCAGCAGAATTTCAGACTCTCGGAACATGAGACTCAGTGTTGTCACCAGAAGAATCACAAACCTGGAGAAAACACACACAGAGGCTTATAACAGAGCTGCCAGACCATGGGCGTGGGTTCCCCATTCCTGCACTTCACAACCCAACAAGAGAAATGTGTACTTTAAATAATGCAGGGAAACTAAGACGCTGAACTTGTTTCCGACTCTGTCAAAGAGTTTTAATTACACATACTTAACCGTGACCCAACTAGTGTTGAGACTCCGGCAGGGGTCTGACATTCCTGTCCTGTGCAAACTACTATCTGCCTATGTGGGAGAAAACGAAAGCAATACAGCCCATAACCTCCCGGAAGTAGGTAACCTCCCCTTTGTCCCGCTAGCTAGCGCCTTCTTTTTCCGGCAGCCATCATGACTCCTGTTCCTGTGCTCTTCATACGGCTAAGTTTTTTTTTGTATTTTCTGCCTGTCTGTCGATTCTCTGGCGTTCTTGTTTTTTGGGCAAATTATGTAAGAGTTTTCTTCATGCCTGCTGGGCATTCAGAATTTGACTTTTGTATTTCTGGAACTGTAAGCTGGAGATGACAGCCTTTTCCTGAAAAAAAAAGATAAATAAAAATAAAAATGCATATATATATTTTACAGTTTGGCTGTCTTTTGGGGGTGGGGGGGTGGGGGTGGGGGGTGTATCAGTGTGTGAACAATTACGTGTGTATGTGTGTTTGTGTCTTTTTCTTTAAAACATATTCTTTCACTGGACCTGCCATGACACAGATAATTCTGTAGAGTAATACAACTCTGGACTGAGATGGGATGACTTGTTGTTTTTTTCTCTGCTGATAAAATACAAGCCAATCAGAACACCCGCCACTCAAGTTTGATGTCCTGACTGAAAAGTACAAGAGCAGTTCTCTGCCAATCAGTATGGAGGACTTTCACTTTTGGGGATTTTGGGGGAGATTTTTGGCAGATGCTGCATATGGGACGTGTGTGCCTTATGTGTTCAAAGTAACCTTTTTCCTTCAATTCAGGGAGTGCACCTTACCATCTTGTGGGCTGGAAATTATGTTACTACCTCTACATTGATTAAAAAAAAATAAAGAAGAAGAAGAAGAAAAACAACAACATTGATTAAAAAATAATGAAGAAGAAAAAAAAAAAAAACCCAACGCATTGATTAAAAAAATATCGAAGAAGAAAAAACCATATTACTGACTCCAGTTCGTCCACTCTCTTGGCCCTTCCCTCCTCAGTGTGCAGGTTGGCCTCTGTGTGTGGCATGTACTTCTGCAGCTGCTGCACCATCAGCACCAGTATGTCCCCACTCTGATGTCACACACCACACCACACCACACCACACCACACTTCACTTCAATACACATCAGCATCATTATCAACACCAGCATCATAAACACTGCTGTAGGCACAAGTTTAAATCTAATGCTTATGTATCGACACACACACACACACACACAAGCACATACATCATACACACACACTCACAAACACACTACTAAAATGCACCAGCTTAAATCTGATGCTTAGATATGGACACACACACACAGACACACACACACACACGGAGCAAAATGCACAAGCTTAAATCTAGTGCATATATGGGAGCCTACATGGCAGGGTAGATATAAAAAATAGTCATACACGTAAAATGTTGCATGTCTGTATGAGCGTATGTGTGCGTGACCGAAATCTGATTGAATGACACAGCAAACGAATAATGAGCACTCAAATGGCAGCCATCAGTTGGCTCTATTCAGGTAGGCAGACTATTGTACAAATGAATCCGTGTTTGTAAAGCGATTAAGAGCTTGGTCTCTGACCGAGGATAGGCGCTATGTAAGTATCCATGTCATGTCATGTCATGCCATCATCATCATCGTTATCAAAACTGTCAGTTACCCGCCAGAAGAGCTTCTTCATGAGGAAGTTTTTCTGGGTGGCGCGCTTGAGGTCGGTGAAGAGCTGGAAGTAGTCCTCCATGGAGTTGCTGGGCTCAAACAGCTGCTGCTTCAACTGGTTGAACAGCAGCTCACACTTCTCCCTGAAAGCACAGGGAGTGAGGGTCTAGCGGTAATGCATCCGCCTAGAAAAGTGAGAGAATCTGAGCGCACTGGTTCCAGTCACCGGCACAGCCATCAGTATTTTCTCCCCCTCCACTATACCTTGAGTGGTGGTGGTCTGGACGCTAGTCATTCGGATGAAACAATAAACCGAAGTCCTGTGTGCAACGTGCGCTTAACACATGTAAAAGAACCCACGGCAACAAAAGGGTTGTCCGTGGCAAAATTCTGTAGAAAAATCCACTTCAATAGGAAAAAAAAAAAGCCCACAAAGGAAAAAATATTAAAAAAATGGGTGGCGCACTCAGTGTTGCGACGCGCTCTCCCTGGGGAGAACAGCTGGAATTTCACACAGAGAAATCTGTTGACAAAAATTAGTAATACAATACAATGCAATACAATACAATACAATACACAGAGTTCATTTTGTTCCATTTCACACTTCTCACTATCACACTGAACACCAAAGCAACATACTGTACACATATACCCACCCTGTGGTATAACTTCAACTCTGTATAATTCTGTTTGCATGCATGTGTGCGTACATGCACATGTACATGTGCGCATGCATTCGTGCTGGGTGCGCACGCGCGCATGTGTGTGTGTGTGTGTGTGTGTGTGTGTGCGCGCGCGCTGCGCGCAACATTCATCTGACTGTGCATGGGTGGGTTGCTGGGTATTATGATTACGTGGATGATAATTATATGGATAGTCACCATGTGATTCTGATTTGTATCCAAAAAAATGTTTCTTTTTTCTATATCTTTCTCATGTGATGTGCCTTGCACATTCTGTAGTTAATGAAAGGTGCAGCAGAAATGAAGTATTACCATCACTTTGGCTATTATCATTATTATCATCATTATTATACATGCAACATGCTACAACTAACACACTCTGAGCAATCTGTGTCATCCCTCACGTTTCATAGTACGAGCGGCATTTTTTTCTTCTCTCGTTTACCGCAGGTTTTTTTGTTGTTGTTTTTTGGGGGGAGGGGGGGGTAGGGAGTTTTTCTGAAGCATGCACTCAGCTTTCTGTCACACTCTTGTCTTTTTTACAGTCTTTTGATTAAGACCACATTTTCCACAGCTCTCCGTCACCAAACACACATCATCGTTCCTCAGCAACAGCACTTGGTAGAAGACAAGTATACAACTATACAACACGCAACGTTCCTCAGCAACAGCGCTCTGTAGTATACAAGTATACACAACAACCGTGCAACATCCAACCTAATGGTACAGCTGCACCCCGCAACATACACACGTTCTGTGACTCATTACAAATGGGCTCTGCTACAAGACCAAATACACCAGGAAGCATAAGCAACTCTTGTTACATAGTAAGCATTCTGTTACTAACAACAGAAAAGTTCTTGATGACATATGACTCTTCTCTGATGTTTGATGCATCGTCTGTTAGAAAAGCTTCACAATATACAGTGACTGATGAAAAGTCTTTGACGTTCAACAGTTTTACAGCAGACAATGTACCCACACACACACAAAAAAACCCGGATGTTCTAAATATACAACATACACCAGGAGTTGTTTTTTCAATGCACAATATCAGTATTCAACTGTCAATACAAGCAAATCTATTTACCCATATGTTTTGCATGACAAAACTCTGAAACATGAATAAACCATTGTGATTAAAGTTAAAGTGCTCTATCAATGCTCAAACAGATCCCATTACATTACATAATATCATAAAAAGCTCCCTCGAAAACCTTTTCATAAATCAAGTCAATGCCAATAAGATTCTGTTGTTGTTTTTTTTAAGACTTTACAAGAAGAATCTGTTAGATCATGTAAGATAACATACCTAATTCTTGTCACACATTCTGCAAACTATCAGATCCATTGAACAGATAAACTAAAATCAATGTGACAATAAAAAAAATTATTAGAGTCATGCACACATACTACAGAATACATCTCACAGCCAAAAAAAAACAAAAACATGATACATATATCACTACTGATCAAGTTTGTTATGAGATCGGACAATTCTCTAAGCACCTGATGATATATCTGTTGTAGTATCCTGATGAAGTAGAATAAACAAACAGATTACAAATGAATCAACATCAAAATAAAAGCAAATTACAAAAATAAAACCATGAAAGCAATCAAACCCAACAAGATTACCATCCACTCAGCATCTACAAGGTACAACAATAACAATACAATAAAAATGAAACATACAATATGTACGAAAGAATAAACTTGAAGAAAAAGGTAACGAAATGCCAGCTGAAGCAAATGCTGAAAAGGATCATAATTGTGTTTAGCACAGACATGTGTACATCAATGTATTAGATGGAAGGGTCTCATAGCAATAAACAGGATAACACAATACAAATATTTTCGCCTGACCAGTTGAAATATAAGGCGTCAGAGAGACTAGGGGCTAAATCTCAACTTGTTGATTAATACAAAAAGGAAACACAAAAAGTTGTCTCAGTTCTACCCATCCCCATTTTCTCACAATTCTGATGTTGTCAGTTGAGCGTTTGATAAAAAAAAACAAAAAACAAACAAACAAAAAACGCTCTATCTCACACTTTATCACATGATCCCAATTGGTCTTAATTTGGGGGTGTAATAAATACTCTACACTCCATCTCAATGTTTATCGTAAGACTCTGCTTTGTTTAGTTTGTATGAAGCATATCACACATCCTTTTGCTTTTCAGTCCCAACATTTTCTCACAGTTTCTAAAACTCTTTTCAGCGTACCTCCTCAATCAACATTTTGAACCGTTCATCTGTCATTTTTCAAACCTACAATGCATCAAATTCCCTCAAACACACACACTAGCCTATGAGCTGAATGTGTTTCAACTCGTATCAGTCTCTTAAATGGAAGAAAAATAATACAAGGAGGGAGTGGGAGTTAGGGTGTGTGTGTGTGTGTGTGTGTGTGTGTGTGTGTGGAAGGGGGGGTGGGGGGGGGAAGACTCTTTCACGGTATGTTACTCCATTTCCACCTGCCTCTTTCAAGGCGTGTTATTAATTCTATTTTTCACCTACTGTTGACCCACTTCAGAGCTTAATCAGCCAACACAGATCAGATCAAATGTGGGGGTGAAAACTATAAATGAGAAGTCAAACTAACTAGTGCTTGACCACTTCCTTCAGGGCAATAATGCCAAGTGAGAGGGGGGGCCAGACAGTCTTCAGTCATGCAATGACACACAGTGCACACACACACACACACACACACACACTGCACACACACACACACACACCCACACACACACACACCCACACACACACGCACCCACACACACACACACACACACACACACACACACACAAATCCACACACACACTGTGAATCTATTTTTTCAGGGAGACAAAAAGAATCATTGAGAATTTCCTCCACACAAAAAACAGAAGACAGAAATGAAGCAATAATAAGGGGAGTGAAATAAGAAAAAAAAAAAAAAGAAAAAAAAAAAGAGTCAGACAGACAAACTCCGAGACAGAAACAAGACAAACACAGGCAATATGATATAAGACAACAACCCAAAAAAAAAAAAAAAAAAAAAAGTGAACACAAAGTGGGGATGTAACAATAAACGTCAGATCAGCTGGAGAAAGAAAGAAAGAAAGAGAGAAATCAAGAACGGCAAGAAAACAAACACACACACACACACACATACACACAAGTATCAATGATACAGCACAGCTGCTCAGGGGAAGAAGGGGGGGGGTGGCAGGGTTATGCATAAGGCTGGAGATGAGAAAAAAATCAAAAACAACAGAGCTCCAAGAAATTAAAGCCATCACAGCCAGCTGCAGCTGCAGAGGAAATGGGAGGATTAAGCGTAAGAATGAGAGATAAGAAAAGAAAAAGAAAAAGGGTTCCAAACTCCAGAAGATAAAATAAAATACTGAAAAAAACAACAAAAACAAACCCACATGGAACAAAATTCAAAACCATCAGGCAGCTAGCTGTTGAGGAAGGGGGTGGAAGGTTAAGCATAAAGTTGGAGATTAAAAGAAAAAAAAAGGGGGTTCCAAAATCTTCGAGAAAATGAACATTGGAAAAAAAAAAAACCCAACACAAAAAAAAAACCCCACAAGTAATTCTTTTACTATGGAAAGAAAAAAAAGAAATATGTGTGTTATTTCAAGAAGGTGGTGAGGGGGGTCGGGGAGGCAGGGGGGCGAGAGTGGGGGGCGTGGAGGAGTTAAGCTGTAAGGCTGGAGATAAGAAAAGAAAAAAAAAAAAAAGGGTGTTCCCAAATCTCCACGAGAATGAATATTGAAAAAAGAAAAAAAAGAAATAAGAAAGAAAAAAAAGGGGGGAAGATATAAAAGAAAGACAAAAAAGAAAAGAAAAAGAAACAAAAATGTACAATGAATGAAATCAAAACTGTCAATAGCCTGCTCACCTGGAAGAAGAGTCGTGTCTGAGCATATACAATAAGGCAGAAGACATAAGATTGATCATGCAGTCATCTCTCTCATCACCAAAACAACACACAGGAACACGCCATCATCAAAAGGTACCTCATTTTTTTCATCCATGCTGTGTACAGATAATCATTTTCCATCCATTCAGTCTATGTCCTTACACCACAACATCTTTTTGCTTTAAAAAAAAAAAAAAAAAAAAAAAGAAAGAAAAAAAAAAAGCCATTCTCATAGCTTTAATACATGGAGTCTCAGTCTCTTGTAAAATCTTTTTTTCTTAAAATAAAGACTGGTATCAGAGCATTGTTCATGAAAAGGGGGAAAGAAAAACCAACAACCTGTTATCATTATGTACCAAATAAAATGAATATATTCTCTTGTGGTTATAACTTTATAACCAATCCAAACAGACATGAAATTGGTCTCTAATGTGTAGATTATCACAACTGGAAATCTCTTTCTTTTTTTTTCTTTTTTTTTTCCCTTTTTAAGCTTTTACTTTCCAGTACATAGCATTACCCTCCTACTCCCCCCCCCCCCCACCCCCCTTTCCCACCCAAACTGGTTTCCCAGTGTTTTTAGGCAGCGGGTGGCTTTATGCCATGTCAACCACAAAGGCTATCCTAGGTGGAAAATAGTGTGTGTGTGTGTGTGTGTGTGTGTGAGAGAGAGAGAGAGAGAGAGAGAGAGAGAGAGAGAGAGATGCAGACATATATGCAGAGAGAAGAGAGAGAGAAGAGAGAGAGAGAGACACAGACATATATGCAGAGAGAAGAGAGAGAGAGAGAGAGAGAGAGAGATGCAGACATATATGTAGAGAGAGAGAGACATAGACGTATATGGAAAGAGAGAGAGACAGCGAGAGAGAGAAAGAGAGAAAGAGAGAGAGAGAGGGAGGTAGACGTATATGTAGAGAGACAGAGAGAGGCAGACACAGAGCGAGAGAGAGAGAGACGTAGACGTATATGTAGACACAGAGAGAGAGAGAGTGTGTGTGTGTGTGTGAGAATGTGTATATGTGAGTGATGTGTGTTTGTATGTATGTGTGCACATGCATGTGCTTGTGCAAGAGCAATCAATGTCAGTGCGTCCTTGTACATGAACATGTCAGTGTATACACACTTGTGTGTTTGCATATATATATATATACACACATGTATACACACATGACCACATGCATGCTCTTAACGCACAAACATACAGTGTATTTTATAGATCATGCTCACTCATAGTGGTGCCTACACACATCACAGAAATATCTTGGCATGCACAGTGAAAACCATTTTTTTTTTTTTTTTACACAACAAATAAAACAACACAGCAAAGAAACGAGACGACCCCAACATGATAACAGCCTTCCAAAGATAAGTTCACCCTTTTTTTCTTCTTCTTCTTTTTTTTTTTTTTTTTTTTTAATATATATTCTTTTTCCTCGGTAAAGCAGTGAAACAATCTCCACCTACCTCTGGTTTTTGTTGCTCAGCACAACGGAGCCGGCATCCAGGGAAGCATCTTCTGCTGGGTCCAAGGCAAGCGTTGCTCTCTGATAACAACAACACCACAGCAAGACAAGGTCCCGTAAATGTTCTTTGGAAAACAAAAACACAATGACTTATCTTCAAAAAAAAAAAAAAAAAAAAAAAGGAAAAAAAAAAAAAAAAAAAAAAAAAAAAAAAAAAAAAGGAAAAAAAAAAAAAAAAGAATCTTCAGACACATTTTCCTCTTTTTCTGAGCAAGGGTGGCAAGGGTGTTGGATTTTTTCTTCTTCTCCATTTGTATCTTCTTTTTTTGTCATAACTTTATATATGCTTTTCAAAGATTTCTTCAGACACATTTTCTCTTTCTGAGCAAGGATATTTGATTTCTTCTTCTTCTCAGTGTGCATCTTTTTTATTTCTTTTTATTTCTTTTCTTCTTTCCACCTTTTCCTGCACGCAGGAAAAAATACAAAAAAAACAAAACAAAACCGGTTGGCGCTGTAGTGTAGCAACGCACTCTCCCTGGGTAGAGCAGCCTGAATTTCACACAGAGAAATCTGTTGTGATAAAAAGAAATACAAATAAAAATACAAATATGCAAATCTTTTTTTCTTTTTCAATTTTTACTATTCGTCTTCCTTTTGCATAATATAATTTTCTGTGAACCACTCCATGCATCTCAATTTTGTAGCATCTCTTCGTTGCCTGGGTAACTTCATGACGTACAGGGGGTTTCAAGACTCTGCAAGCTCAATATATTAAAAAAACAAAACCAACAACAACAACAACAAAACAAACAAACCATAAAAACCCAGAACACACATGGCAGTTTAACTCCTGTCCAGTCATGGACAATCCAAAGTTTATTGAAACAAAAGAACGATGTTCAGACACACCGACAGGGAGAGGTGGACAGAGACCGCTAAAAGAGTCTGACAGCTTTTAGAATAAAAAAAAGTTTCCAACAGGTGATGAAAACAGAGAGAGAGTGAGATTGTGTGTGTGTGAGAGAGAGAGAGAGAGAGAGAGAGAGAGAGAGAGAGATACGGATACGGATAGTTTATTCAATAAAGGCCATAGCCCCCCATGAAGGCAAAAACCTTACAAATTACAAAAGTAAATGATAAGCTGCAAATGATAATCCACAAATTGGATAATGCACAACTAATAATAATTAACTATATAATACACTGCGAAACTTAAAAGCCTTATATAAGTAAACAGCAAACTGTTTATAATAGTTTCGTTAGTTGATGACATAAGCATGGCAAGTCGAAATAAAGTAGGGTGTATATAATATTTTTTGTGGAATCCACTCATGTCTAAGGTCATTCAAAGCAGGGCAACACAACACAAAGTGAAGTTCGGTTTCTTCAGCACGTCTGCATAAAGGACAACTAAGATCAGAGACACTGGACTTTTGATAACAATAATGATGAAGAAATATGTCAGAAATTCCTGGTTGTGATATGTTTCAAATGCTTATCCATTTTCATTGACAGATAAGTAGGAACAGAGTGCATAGAAATGAACTGTCTGTAAAACTCAAACCTATCGCTATCTTGAACATGATAAGACCATTCTTGCCGTCTATAGTCAATTAATCTTGTTCGGAGTGCACTAATAAATCCCTTTATGTCCCCTACCCCCTGCTGTAACCAAACATAACCAAATCCCAGTTCATATAATCTAACCCTAACCTGTGATACCCAGTTTACCTTGCCCCTCAAATCTAAATCATATAACATGTTAAATGCTTTTTTCAAGAGAGAGAGAGAGAGAGAGAGAGAGAGAGAGAGAGAGAGAGAATGTTCAAGCAGAAGCAAAGTGAATCACATATACTAACACCACACTCACACTCTCACAAAGACAAAAGAGGGAAATACCAGCACTTACAGAAGAAAATCACCGCTAAGAATGAGGGAATTGCTCCAGAGACAGAAAAAACAAAACACATGAAAAATGCTAAGCAAAAACCAAGTTTGTGATGTGAATCATCATATACATGAACGCACAAACATGCACACACAAGCACACACTTGCTTACGTTTGTACTCGCGAACACACACCTTCCCCTCATGTGCACACTGGCTCAGAGAGACATGCAAGTACACATGAACACACATGCATGTATGCATGCACCCACACACGCATACTCACACTCTGAGACAGGGAGATAAACAAACACACAGTGGAGTGATGGCCTAGAGGTAACGCGTCTGCCTAGGAAGCGAGAGAATCTGAGCACGCTGGCTCGAATCATGGCTCAGCCGCCGATATTGTCTGCCCCTCCACTAGACCCTGAATGGTGGTCTGGACGCTAGTCATTCGGATGAGACGATAAACTGAGGTCCCGTGTGCAGCATGCACTTAGTGCATGTAAAAGAACCCATGGCAACAAAAGGGTTGTTCCTGGCAAATTTCTGTAGAAAAATCCACTTTGACAGAAAAATACCCAAAAAAACTGCACACAGGAAAAAATACCAAAAAATGGGTGGCGCTGTCAGTGTAGCGACGCCCTCTCCCTGGGGAGAGCAGCCCGAATTTCACACCGAGAAATCTGTTGTGATAAAAAGAAATACAAATAAAACAAATAAAACACACATGCATGCATGCCTGCACTCGCTCTGAAACAGGCAGACAAACAAGCACACAACCACACATGCATGCATGCTTGCACCCCCTTTGAAACAGGCAGACAAACAAGCACACAAACACACATGCATGCATGCTTGCACCCCCTTTGAAACAGGCAGACAAACAAGCACACAAACACACATGCATGCACGCTTGCACCCCCCCCCCCCTCACCCACCCCACCCCTCCCAACACACACACACTCTGACACAGACAGACAAACAAGCACACACACAAAAAAAACGAACAAACAAACAGCAGCACTAACGATGAGGTAATTGCTCCAGGCACCCCTCATCAGCATGATCATGGGGGAGGAGGAGCTGAGGAGGTAGATGTGCAGCACCGTCTGCCGCTGCTCACCCCCGCCCCCCTCGTCCACCGTCAGCGAGTGGAGCGCCGCAGTGGAACCGTTCACGTCTGAAGGCATGAAGCTGGAAGGGGACACACAACACAAAGGTGAACATACTGGTAAAACAAGCAAGAGAACAAACTAATGCATACAGCCCATGTACAGAAAATGTAAATAGCTTAAAAAAAAAAAGTTTTTTAAAAAGTAAAATCAAATGCAAAAGGAACGAATCATATAATCATGATGTACAGACAAAGTCTGGCCCAACACTTGTCACTTATCACAGATTGACAAAAGCTTACAGCTGGGACAACAGTAAACTGAGAGCTGTATTATCAATGGTTTCTCCAGTCAATGGGAAGTCATTTACAGCTTAGTCTTTTGTGAAGGACTGTGACTCTCAAACAAGGAGGCAAGATTGCACTGGCTCTTAGTGCTGCAGCCTTGGGGGTTAGCTGGCCTTTGGGAACCACCCCAATGCCGACTGTCCTAAAAACCCTCTTGGGCGAGAGAGTGGGGATGTAACTTGTGTAAAACACTCTCCACTATAACCATATTCTAGCCCAGCTAGGACAGCAGTTGCCTCCTCTGCTGTTCTGATGGTCATACTTGGACACGACTGACCACCATACAAACACAGACAAAGCAAATCCAAATACAAAAGAAATAAACCATGTGATCATGATGTACAAACAAAGGAAATACAACTACAAAAGGAATGAACCATATAATCATGATGTATAGGCAAAGTGCCGAATGGGAAGACCCAGGCTTCGACACACAACCTACAGACCTGGAGGAACCTGGTGAACTGTTCTGTTCTTCAGCGTAAGCACCCCGATGACTCTTCACAGAGTTGAGAAAGGAGAAGACGACGACGAAGGCAATATCAACAACAGTGAATAATGGTCTTGCTAAACCGTTCCTCCAAAAACACTGTTGAGGTAAGGAGACCACCGGGAAGACAGAAGAGAAAAAAAAAAAAAGGTCTGAGACAACTTTACAGAATGTATGGAAAAAAACACAACACAACTGACAGACCTGGAGGAATCTGGTCAGTAGTTCTTACAGGCGGCAGCCTGATGACTCTTCTTTGCAGAGTTAAAGGAGACCAAAAAAGGAGAAGAAGAAATATATCCCATGCTAGTTATTTTTGACTCACTTGTGTAAACAAAGTGAGTCTATGTTTTAACCCGGTGTTCGGTTGTCTGTGTGCGTGTGTGTGTGTGTGTCCGTGTGTCCATGGTAAACTTTAACACTGACATTTTCTCTGCAAATACTTTGTCAGTTGACACCAAATTTGGCATAAAAAATAGGAAAAATTCAGTTCTTTCCAGTCATCTTGTTTAAAACAATATTGTACCTCTGGGATGGGCACAAAAAAAATTTAAAAAAGAAGCCTAATTATATGCAAACTGCATTTACTGTTATATTTATATTTTTTGTATTCTCTTAACTTGGGACTTTGACCTCTTAGTCTGACACAACAACAAGAGGGGTCATTATTATCATTTTTTGTTCAAACAGGAACTTCTTTTGCTAAGCATGGAATTTTTATTTATTTTGCAAACGTTTTGGTGCAGATAGTAAAAAAAGGGAAATTACTCAGTAATTAATGCTAGGGGACTTAATTTATCACAAGTGAGTCTTGAAGGCCTTGCCTCTCTTGTTTTGTATTGTGTTGTATCACATTGTTTTGTATCACTCTTTTGTCACAACAGATTTCTTAACAGGAAATTCAAGCTGCTCTCCATAGGAAGAACACGTCACTACAGTACAGCACCACCCTATTTTTCTCTCTCTTTTTTTTTTCTGCCTGCAAGTGTATCTGTTTTCACCATACTGATCTGATCACCTTGTCACTTTATGTGCTCACATACCTGTAGATTCCTATTCAGCAACCTGTGTTTCCCCCAAACTCACCATTTACCACCCTCCCCACCACATTCCTCTTCTCTCCTACCTTTTAAACCATAACATTCAAATTGTGAAAATTTATACTTTGGAACAAAATGTCTACAATCATCAGTATATATGCATTTGGGCCAACAGCAAAGTGAGAGCTGTGTTATCAATGGTTTCTCCAGTCAATGGGAAACCATTTACAGCTTAGTCTTTTGTGAAGGACTATGACTCTCAAACTAGGAGGCAAAATTGCACTGGCTCTTAGTGCTGCAGCCTTGTGGGCTAGTTGGCCTTTGGGAACCATCCCAACGCCGACTGTCCTAAAACCCTCTTGGCCGAGAGAGTGGGGGATGTACTTGGGCAATACACTCTCCACTATAATCAAAGTCTAGCCCAAATAGTCGGAACAGCAGTTGCCTCCTCTGCTGTTCTGATGGTCATAGTTGGACACGACTGACTATCATATATGACAGGGACATTCAACAAAACAACATTCCACTCCTGCCCTTTCGGCTCTACCCACCTGCCCATTCTCTCGGTGTCCAGAGAAGGTGTGGCTGACCTTGACCCTGCCCCGCCCCCGGCGACCCCTGCCAGGGACGACTGACGACTGGTGCGCGATTCTCGCCCGTCGTCACTCACCACGCTGACGGCTACATTGGGGATTCCGTTCTTCATGTCTCCAATCAGTTCTGTCTGAAAGTTTGAAGTGGGGGGAAATGCTCAATAAAACGAAGCACTTGTGGGTTTGTTTGTTCGTTCGTTTGTTTTCTTTTAAATAACATGTAAAAGAAGTCGAATAGTTAATCCAACTGTTCTGTGTTCATCAAAATACACAATGCTTATTGCATATTCAGAATCTTTTAAACACACAGGCACACACACCGCATACGCACGCACACACACACACACACACACAAATATACAGGAACTTTTCACATATATATATATATATATATATATAGTATACCCAATCCACACCACACACACACACACACACATACAAACGCATACTCACAATCAAACACACAACGTATCCAATCCATACACAAACGCACACTGAGACAATCTGATAACTAAACAAAATATTTTTCCTTTACTCAAGTCTTTTGAAAAACACCTTGATTCTGACACACGATCAAAGTCACACCTGAGATCGTGTAACTGATGCCATGGGTAGGAAAAAAAAAAAAAACAAACAAACAAACAAAAAAAAAAAACGAAGACAGAAAACTTTTTTCCCAACTAAGGACCACCCAAAATACTTGCAGACCAGTAGAATTGGCTGCTTTAGTGGTCCTGAACTTCAGAGGTAAATTTGAAGGAATTCTTGGCCTGAGTGAGAGAGAGAGAGAGAGAGAGAGAGAGAGAGAGAGAGTTACAAACAGGAAGACAGACACACAGACAGACAGAGACAAAGACAGGGACAAAAAGAGACAGAGAACACACACACACACAGAGTCAAAACAGTGAGATCAACACAGGAGAAGAGAGACAAAGAAACATAGACACACAGGTGAGATACCATGGGTCTGCTCTCCCATGGCACTTACCTTGCTGGAGAAGTCGTTGATCTCATCTTTGGAGCTGTCCGTCTGACACAGGGGGGCCACCTGACTCTTGCTGGAGCGGCCGAAGAAAGGGATGCAGGAGCAGCCGCCAGACTTTTCCGACGTCACCTCCACGGGGCTCAACACTACCCCGGCCTTGTCTGAACCTTTCACCTCCGACGGTGGAGGAGGAGGAGCAACGATGGTCTCAAACGCCCCCTTCTTGGGCTGAGGCGGCAGAGGCCGCCGTACAGAAGTCTGTGACTCCGTCAGGCTGTTGTCTACCCCCGACGACGACAGTGGCGGCAAAGTTCTGGTTTTGTCACCCTCTGCTGCGGCGAGTGTCTTGGGGTCATAGTTTTTTTTGTCCCCCCCCTGGTTGTGGCTATCTCGCAGCACAGACAGCCGGTCCTCCTCCACATCCTCCAGGAAGTCCTCCTCGATCTCCTCCTTCAGGGAGCGCAGGATGCTGTCCTCCTGGTCCCAGCTCTCGTTCAGCGCCATCGCCTTCTTCTTCTTTTTGCTGATCATGGCCGAGCGGTTGTTGGCGTTGTCCCCACCCCGCTGCGACCCCACCGACCCCCGGCTGGTGGGCCGGCTGCGAGGGAGGCTGGCGGTGGAGAGGGAGAGGAAGGCAGCGGTGGCATCCTCCGAGCCATCCAGGGATCCTACAGGGGTGGAGGTGTTGGACCGATCCCGCAGGTCGGTCAGGGAGCCCCGGGGGGAGCGGTGGTGGCGGGAGCGTCGCAGGGAGCGCCGGCGCCCGGTGGGCTCGCTGGTGACATAGGTGACGGCGATGTGCTGGGTGTTGCGTTTCTCCTCCCCGCTCAGGAAGGTCGGGTAGTCATTGATCTGGAAAGGTTTCTTTTTTTTTTCAATACTAATAATATGATGGCGTTCTTGTTTCTGGAGAGAATTAAAGAAAGCCCTGTCTTGCTGTCTGTTTTTGGTGTCAGTAGTGCATTCTTGTAGTCCACCGCCCCCTCCATTTTTTTTGTTTGTTTTTGTTTGTTGAAGATTCTTTTATCAGTTCATCAAAGCATTATGTACTGAATCACAAACATATAACAGTAAGCCATCATTAACACATTGATAATTAAAACAGAATTCACAAATGCTCTCTTTATTGCATACCAAAATTAAAAAGCAGAGTACAACATACACAAACACAAATATTAATAGCCAATGTTCACAAATGAACAAAAAATAAACAAAACTCTTTTTTTTGATGAAGAAACAAAATATTGTCCACACAAAATGATGATGATTGTATGGATGCTTATATACAGTCACAGACCAAGCTCTAGGCACTTTACAAAACATTTGCACAACAGGCTGGCTACCTAGGTAGAGCGGACTGACAGCTGCCTTTGGGTGCTAATCATTCCTTTCCTGTGTCATTCAGTCATGCATCGGTTACGCACACTCCTTCACACACACTCAGACAGACATGAAACATTTTACACGTATGACTGTTTTGTTTATTTACCGCCGCCATGTAGCCAGCCATGCTCCATTCTTTGGGGTGTGTGTGTGCATGCTAAGTATGTTCTTGTTTCCATAACCCACCATACACAGACATGGATTACAGGATTTTTTTTTTACATGCTAGTTTGATCTTCTCTGTGCTTTACTTTTACAGGTCAAGGGGGTTCAGGCATCAGCAGGTCTGTACATATGTTGACTTTGGGAGATCGGAAAGATCTCCACCCTTTTCCCACCACATGCGGCGGGGATTGAACTCAGATACTCGGGCGAGAATCAAGCACTCTTACCATCTGACCACTGCACCCATCAACAAATGCTCCAAGGCACATGGTACCCCCCTCCCCCCTACACCCCCCCCAATCCCCATAACCTGAATATTATAGAACCTGCTATTTCAAAATAACGTTCCTCAGAAGTCTTCAATTTTCAAATGTGCGAATTTGAATGGGTGAAAATTTTCATTCAGCTACAGAAGTTAAAAATTATCATGTTATGACAACAACAAAAAAAGAAGATATATTATTTCTCTGCTGACTTTAACAAATCAGTTGATGCAAATCCAGCATCCATCAGGTCCACAAGAAGCAACTGCCGTCATTATTCAATCATTTATATGTACGCTAATGAGGTCATGTGTCTGTGTGTGTGAAAGAAAGACAGAGAGACTGACAGAGACAGAGAGAGAGGGAGGGACTCAGAGAGAGAGAGAGAGAGAGAAAATGGATGTATGTGTAAATAAATGTGTGAGTGTGTGCATCATCAGCATGTTTGCATGACTATGAGCATGCATCTATGCATACAAGTGAGCAGTTCCTATGCTGGTGGAAGTCAAAGAGAGTATGTGTATGTATGTATGTATGTGTGAACAAATGCATGCACATGTGTGTGCATGAGCATGTTACTTGTTAACATAAGGAGTGGGTGCTTGTGTGACTGTGTCTGTGCAAACAAGTATGTGTGTGTGTGTGTGTGTGAGTGTGTCTGCGTGTGTGTGTGTGTGTGTGTGCAGTTCTCAGACCTGGTGGATGGGTTCTGAACTACGCCCACACAAGGCCTATTTAAATATCCACTCTCAGTTCACAGTACTTAATGCAAGAACACAATGCAAGGGCTGTGGCAAGTCATTGTTCTGATCTGACACTGACTGCGTACTGCTGTCTGCCAGCACCAAGTACAGGACGCAGTAAAACTGGCCATGTCTACTACTGCGCAACGATCAATGCAGTTCCAGTTCAGCTGCTCAAGGAGCCATCACTGCGTTCAGGCAAATCCATACATGCTACACCACATCTGCTTGACATATTATGCCTGACCATCAGCGCTTAGGCCTTGAGGGAAAAGAAGAAAAAATCATATTAAATAAAATAGAAACAGAATTTTTTTTTTTTTTTTTTTTTTTTTTTTAGTATAAAAAGTGGTAATAAAGAAATATTCTGTGCTGTAGGTGGAAAGGGGAGAGGTTTCAGTGGTAGAGCTGTTGTACAGGGAGCAAAAGGTGGCAGAGTTCGAACCTTGCGTGAGGCAGGATATCTGGAGTGCAAAGATGTCCCTGTTCATACATGTCATACATCTCTACATGACACTGCCTTCAAAAATCAGTTTTATATCATAATTCAGGCAAATGTGCTACAGAATACAACTGACAAATTTCACCTGCCTAGAGAGAAATTACAAAAGATCTTTGTTCTCAACCTCTCACCATGCCTTTTTTTTTTTTTCTTTTTTTTTCTTTTCTGATAATGTTGATGTTGATATTTAACTTTTGGTTCTTATAGCAGCTACCATTTTCTACTGCCGTTGCTGTAGGCTGTCGGTGGGTTGTTTTGCTGTTTAAATGTGTTGCTGTGTTGTGTGGTTAAGCTTCTGTTGCTTCTTCTTCTTCTGCGTTCACTCGTATGCACACGAGCGGGCTTTTACGTGTATGACCGTTTTTACCCCGCCATGTAGGCAGCCATACTCCATTTTCGGGGGTGTGCATGCTGGGTATGT
>NC_134900.1:11297655-11307655 GCF_041734735.1 Babylonia areolata | reverse complement strand
AGGACACAGTCGAGCACCCCCGCGCCCGCCTGCCGTCAATGGCGACAAATATAGCAGTGCCACAGGGCATTGGCTACCACTGTCAATATTTACCACCCAGGGCCATAAATATTTGCGACACTGGTTCCAGGTCACAGAAGAAGTTCCTCTGCAAAATGAGTACCTGGCAGTGGCACCATTCCCATTCTTGTTTCAAGACTTGTCCTGGTTAAAAATAAGTCCAGTCACCAGGAGTCTCTGTATACATTTGTTGGTGGGCAGAGGAGAGGTGTGTGTGTGTGTGTGGGGGGGGGGGGGGGGAGGAGGAGGGTTAAAAAGGGGGGGGGCAGAGGGGGGGGGGCAGAGGGGGGGCTGGAGGGAGTAGGAATAATTAAAGGGTCTTAAAGTTAATGCAATAGACTTCAGGCAGACAGGCTAACAAAAGCCAGACTGGGGTTAGGGGGTAACTGTGTGTGTGTGTGTGTGTGTGTGTGTATGCAAGTGCATGTGCACGCTTGCCAATGGGTGTGCATGTATGTGTGATAGAGCGTATGTGTCTGTGTGTGAAAATGAGTGAGAAAGAGAGAGAGAGAGAGAGAGAGAGAGAGAGAAAGAGAGAGAAAGAGAGAACAAAATGAAAGAACAAACAAACCTCATTGCTTCAAAGCTGTGCAGCTCATTAAAAAAAAAGAAAAAAGGAAAAAAAAAGAAAAAAAGAATAACATGATGAACTGATGTTAACCAAAAAATGTTTCACACTCTGACGAATTATGAATACCCCAGCAAACACTTCTTATCATGCAACAAGTGCCACTTATACAATAGCTGCGACATAGTACGAATACCACAGCAAACACTTCTTATCAAGCAACAAGTGTCGCTTTTCATTGCCACCTGAAATTGCTTTTGGACTTGTTCATAATCAGAATGTTTGTTTTCGGCCACTGCTCTGTCAAGTATGCTTTTATCTCATAAAATATACTTCAATTAAAAGCGAAAAAATATAGTTTCAATAGCAGGCTGAATAGAAAATAAGATGGAAGGCTCACAGAGTCACACTCATTCTTGAGTTGACAGGGAGATGATACATTGTTTTATGGGGGACAGGCTGAGTGGGCAGTGGAAGGGGTTGGGGTGTGAGGGGGGGTTATGAAAGTGGAGGTGTCTCGTGTTGCACAGACTTAAAAAAAAAAAAAAAAAAAAAAAAAAAAATGTTCATGTTGCGTTCACTCTCCGGATAAGCACGACAGTCTTAACTCACTCAGTACGGCCAGCCCTCTCTTCTCCTCTACACAGACCCCTCGGATGTCCAGTGGGTGTCTGAATAACCCAACCTTTAGCTTCCATCGGCAGAATTGTGGTATTCTTTGTCAACATTCACCTCTTCAGTATAAGAGCCTTCCGCTTGCAATATTTTGGTGATAGTAATTGGGGTGAAACGCTGTTAACGTTGTCTCTTTCACCGTTCGTATGGAGAGAGTTAAACACTTAACAGGCAAGCCTTGGATTGATTCACTAAAGTGCCTTGTGCTGTCACTGTCTGGTTGTTCAGAGTGTGTACACATGGCATGCTACGCTTTCAACAACAAGAGAGGCAAGCAAGGTTATCAACACTTGTGTACGTACGATAGCTGCAAATCCATCACAGGAATAATGGAACAGAAAAAAAAAGGGGGGGGGGGGGGGGGGGGAGGACACTACAAAGATCGCCTTCAACAGAACATACCAACTCGCACTCAGCTGTGACCTTGACCTTTCACCTTGACCTTTATACCATACGAGGTTCTTCAAAATTTCTTTATCATGCCATGTTGTGATCTTGAACTCTGCCCCATTTTGAAAAACAAATACACTTGCAGGCAGGAAAAAATGAAAAAAGAAAAAAGAAAAAGGAAAAAAAAAAGAAAGAAGAAAAAAGGCTCTCTCTGGGGACAGCAGCCCCGATTTTACAACAAGAACAAAACCAAAAAAGTGAGCTGGTTATACCCAGTTGGGAAGGAGGGTGTGTGCCACTGATTCTCTCAGTCTCCACACCAGATAGATGGTATTCATACATTTACTTGCTGCTCATCCACGTGCGTCCAAGTGCATGCATGTGGTGTGTGCAAAGGAGTGACGTGTCATTGCCACCATAATGCTCTCTCTCCTTCACAAGCACACGCACAGAAACTCGTCTGGTACCACTTATCGGGACAGACAAACAATGGCAACCCTCCCCCAACCCCAACCAAACCAGAACCCCCCCCCACCCCCCATTAATTTTTCATTCTCATTCTTTCAAACTGTCTGAAAGGCTGTAAACGGCTTTGAACAAATGCCAAAGACACCACAACAGATATGGCATTGCACACGGCTGCTCAACTCTCTTCAATAAATGAAAGGAATGTATTCAACTCCAGTGACCTACATTCAGTTGTTTGCAAAGAACAGTGTTTTAGTTTTGTTAGTCTGGGGAAGATCAGCTTTTGACATCGTGTTTAAGTTTGACAAGAGTATCCCCCAAGCCCAAAAGACTGTAGAAGAGAAAGTCAGGTTCCTCAGAGACTGACAAATTTTGTCTGGAACGGCAATTTCCCTCAGTTCCATGATGGATTGTGGAACACATCTTGCTCCAGTTCTTCCTTCCCCTGTTCCCTACGAAATTTGTTTACAAGTTCAAGTCATTTTTCAGTAACAAAATTACCACACACACACACACACAAACCCCCCACCCAAAAAAAACCCAAAACAGAACAAAACAAAAAAAGCTAACCGTATATCATAATGTAATATTATGAGCGGGCACATACATGTTTCTTAACTTCAACCACGCAAACTTACACACATGAGCCAGCTAGCAACAGGCGCAATAGCCGAGTGGTTAGAGCGTTGGACTGTCAATCTGAGGGTCCCGGGTTCGAATCATGGTGACGGCGCCTGGTGGGTAAAGGGTGGAGATTTTTACGATCTCCCAGGTCAACATATGTGCAGACCTGCTAGTGCCTGAACCTCCTTCCTGTGTATATGCAAGCAGAAGATCAAATACGCACGTTAAAAATCCTGTAATCCATGTCAGCGTTCGGTGGGTTACGGAAACAAGAACATACCCAGCATGCACACCCCTGAAAACGGACATGGCGGGGTAAAAACGGTCATACATGTAAAAGCCCACTCGTGTGCATACGAGTGAACGCAGAAGAAGAGCCAGCTAGCAAGACAGGCGGTGGGGAAGGAAGGAAGGAAAAAAAGGAGGAAGGAAAACTGGCCAAAAAACAACAACAAACAAACAGAAAAGAAGTCTTGGTGGTTGGTTTTCATCTCTTCCTTTCATGCTGTGATCAGTTAAAGCATCGAGTTGACCCAGGTGCTTCTCCAAGTGCACTGTTGAAAGCACGTAATTATGTTCATTCTTATAAACATAATCATGTCTTCAGATTTTGTTTGAAAACGTTTTCGTTTATAGATGATAAATATTCTCTACACTTTTTTTGTCCTCTGATTTAAACACTGTTTATTATCCAGGTTTTTTGTTGTTGTTGTTGTTGTTTTCTTGGCCAGGGAACTATAATTCTTGCACACATCATTTTCTCCTGTAACTTAAAAGGAAATTAAAACCATTTGTGTGTGTGTGTGTGTGTGTGTGTGTGTGTGCGTGTGTGTGTGCACGTATAAAACATAAATAAATGTCTGACAAAACTCAAATATCTGCAATCAATGAAAACCAATCAATAAAAACCAATCAATAGAATAATATCTGTTATCGTACAGGCAACCATGGCAGCTTCAGTTCAGCACTGCAATTCTTCCATGTGAAAGCACACAGTGGTCATGATTGAACAGGCTGAATTCTGCTAAGAACTGATAACATTCAGATCTGCTGGACCTAATAAAATTGCTTGGGTGACCTAATTGCATTTCTTCAATTCAGTAATGATAAGATAGAGCTTGATAAGACCAGAGCAAATTTCTTTTCCTGGATATGTGAAATATATAATATAGAGAGAGAGAGAGAGAGAGACTGAGAGAGAGAGAGAGCATAAAGAGTGCTCTCCTTTGCATGATATATACTGCATCTGCTTGGGGTGTGTACATTTGTGTTGCAGCCTCACAAAAATGAGAACCCATTTTTTGCATTTTCGAATGTGTGCTGTATTAACTTTCTTTACCGAGAACAACCAACCTTGACCTGAAAATCCTTCTATTAATATTAGTATCACTTTGTATGTATGCACAAAAATTGTCATTAAAACGAGTCCATGAGTTTTGGACACTAGAATAGGAAATTACCCGCAGAAGATACTCTGAGAAGCCACACAGGAAAAAAACAACAACTATAGTGACTAACTTAGGCCAAAGTCTGGAAGTTGTGATGAACCCAGCCCTTTCCCTGCTGCTATGCAAGAAGCATTCTTCATCAGACAAGCTATTCCTGCAGCTAACGACATAGTGCCATATTATATGTGTGAAATTCATGCTGTAAATATACCATTCCCTTTACTTTTAGATGGGAGCGAATACGTCTGCTGAAGGTGAATTGTTTGTGCAACCACAAGAAAATTAAAATGCAATAGTTTCTCCAACCAAAATTACGTCAAATGACGGAGTCAGAACATCAATGCAATTGGCCGGAAACACGGATGAAGAAGCTCATAAGTTAGATCTAAGAATTAGGGGGTCCTTGCTGGCACAAGGGTAAGTAAATAATGGTTGAGGGGAGATAATTATGTGCCAAAAAAGGAAAATGTAATCCACGACAGCTCACAAAATTTTATATTATCTATAACAATCCCAGCAACATATTCAGTTTCACTGGTCAATGAAAAAAGGCTCAGTTAAATCTATGGCAAAAAAAGCAACAGAAATAACGTTTATCAATGCAAAACCGAACGCATGTCTTTTGATAAACACTGGTGCTTTTGGATCACAAATAAACAACCACGTACCATCACCAACACCACCACCAAGTCCCCA
The DNA here is from genome assembly GCF_041734735.1 of Babylonia areolata. Lineage (NCBI taxonomy): Eukaryota > Metazoa > Mollusca > Gastropoda > Neogastropoda > Buccinidae > Babylonia > Babylonia areolata. The sequence continues at coordinate 11,302,726 of NC_134900.1, read as the reverse complement.
AACAAAACAAATAAAAGCGATTGATTTTTTCCCTCCCAAACTGTGATGGGTTCAGAAGATGCCGCGCCGATCAAGTGCCCAGTTGTTGTTGGGTTTTTTGGGTTTTTTTCGCAACACGGTAAATTTGGTACCAGATGATTCTTGCATGCATTGCGCAGAACTACGGTAACGGTAACTCAGTGTTAGGCCAACGACAAATATTATTTACTGTGACAAGCTACTGCACACCGTATCTTTTCTTGTGGCCACCAATAAGGCCGGGTAAAAGGGTTCCAGAAATATCATGGTTTCAATCCATACTATGATTTGCAAGCACGCACGCCGCAAACCAAAATTGACAACGTTTAAAAATGCATTAAAAAAAAAAAAGTTGATAAGCAAATAAAAATAGGTGGCGGCATCGAAACGAAAAGGAACTCTCCTCTCTCTCTCTCTCTCTCTGGTAACGATAAAGAGAGTTAATAAAACTATTAAAATACATTTGTGTGATCGAGTGTGTGTGTTTATTGGGTCACCGGCAACATTTCACCGCAAGAAGGGAAAACTTGAGGCCGGCGGACCTCAGTCAAACCGCCCACACCCCGATCCGACGGTGAGCGTGATATATGCGCCCCGGCCTGCCGGCCAATAACACAAGCATTATTAGCAGGGCCAGAACAAGACAGGCGCCTGACAGAACACCGTGGTTCAGTCATGGGCCCGATGCCAAATTAATTCTGCTAGGCATGTCTGGAACCAAGTCAAGCTTGACCTGAGTGCGCGTGGGTTCTGACTCGATTTTCGAGTAGCGCTATAAAAGTCAACAGCCCTGGCTGTGGCACGACCGGTGGAAAACAATAACAAACGTCCAAGCCATACTAAAACCCGTCATTCACAAGTGTTCAATATACAGATTCTATAGAAATCACCCCCAACCCCCACCCCAATACTTGTATTAATTACCACACGCACACACACACACACAAGCAAGAAAAAAAAAGCATATTTGCTCCTGCACAGAAAGCAGTGCATATAAGTGCAGTGTATCTAGGCACATGAAATGTCTTTCTTCTCCCATTTTACTTTACCTGTGTTCATGTTCCCTTCTAAAATGAACATTTATTATGAACTCTATCATTATATTTTGGTCAGTTGCACACATTATGTGAAGTGATGGCCTAGAGGTAACGCGTCTGCCTTGAAAGCCAGAGAATCTGAGCATGCTGATTCAAATCACGTCTCAGCAGCTGATATTTTCTCCCCATTCACTAGACCTTGAGTGGTGGTCTGGACGCTAGTTATTCGGATGAGACAATCAATAAACCAAGGTTCCGTGTGCAGCATGCACTTAGCGCATGTAAAAGAATCCACGGCAACAAAAGGGTTGTTCCTGGCAAAATTCTGTTGAAAAATCTACTTCGATAGGAAAAACAAACAAAACTGCACGTAGGAAAAAATACAACAAAAAAAAAAAGGGTGGCGCTGAAGTGTAGTGACGTGCTCTCCCTGGGGAGAGCAGCCTGAATTTCACACAGAGAAATCTGTTGTGATAAAAAGAGAAATACAAATACTATCAGAAAATAAAAATGACTGTGGAATTTTGAGAAGGTTGTCAAATGATTTGAGAGAAGCACTTGGTCACAAGTCAAAGAATGGTGATTAAACCAGAACATCAATGGACAATGCAAATTTTATGAAGTTCTGTGTAAAGTTACTTTTAAATAAGGAAGTTTCCATCCATCCATGCCTCTAAACTTACACTGTTCTTCACTGTATGAGTTTTTATTCAAGTCACTGAAAGTTCATATACCTCTCTTTTGTGAGTCTGTGTGGCTTGGGCATGTACATGTATATATATATATTCTTATCAAAATTTCTGTCGATGCAGGTTAAGATTTGTTTGACAAAACAGACCCAGTGTTTTTGTCAAATGTTCTGTCAAACTAAAGTGTACTTCGCAAACTTAGTGTTCCCTTTTTAATGTACAGACTACAGAGCCAAACAGGGGATCCGTGTTGCTAAATGCAAACAGCTGAATCCTGTTCTACTTTTTTTTTCTTCTTCAGGCCAGAAAGTGGCAAGATCTTCTTCTTCTTCTTCTTCTGCGTTCGTGGGCTTCAACTCCCACGTTCACTCGTATATACGCGAGTGGGCTTTTACGTGTATGACCGTTTTTAACCCGCCATGTAGGCAACCATACTCCGCTTTCGGGGGTGTGCATGCTGGGTATATTCTTGTTTCCATAACCCACCGAACGCTGACATGGATTACAGGATCTTTAACGTGCATACTTGATCTTCTGCTTGCGTATACACACGAAGGGGGTTCAGGCACTGGCAGGTCTGCACATATGTTGACCTGGGAGATGGTAAAAATCTCCACCCTTTACCCACCAGGTGCCGTCACCGTGATTCGAACCCGGGACCTTCAGATTGAAAGTCCAATGCTTTAACCATTCAGCTATTGCGCCCGTCAGTGGTAAGATCAATTTATACAAGAGAAACACCGAACACTCTAAATAAAACTGGCAATAATCACTAAAAATAAATTTTTAAAAAGACCCAAAAAGCTTAAAGGAAATCTTAAAAAAAAAGACCCAAAAGATGTCAATGACAAAAACTGCGACCTGAAAAGGGAATCCCAATAAAAGCAGAGTAATGGCGCTTGAAATGACTGTTCTGACATGCAAGTCCTCCAAATGCTTGACTACTGACGTCAATTCAAATCAACAGACAGGCAATAATGAGGTTGTTATGGAGCATAAAGACCGCAGTTGAGAAAAAAAAAAAAAAAAAAAAAAAAAAATCCCACTCCTCACCGTCTCTCTCTCTCTCTCTCTAACAAGTGCTCTGTGTATGCCATTGACCAAACTTTTCTTCATTGCGCAAACAGCTGTGTGGAAAAGTTAGCAGAGCTGGAACAATTAATAGTAGAAAATTCCTGGCTCACTTTGTGATTAATCACTTCTCTTTGAAATTCAATGCCCACTGTTATATGATTTTGTGTGAGTGTGTGCGTGTATGCGTTTGGTGTGAGTTGAGTAAGCACAATTCTGTGTGTCTTTATGTGTAATTGTATGTGTGTGTATGTGTGCATCCAAACATTTATGTGTGTGTGTGTGTGTGTGTGTGTGTGTGGTGTGTGTGTGTGTGTATGTGTGCATGTGTGTGTGTATGTGTGTGTGTGTGCATGCACATGCCTAAGTGCAGTGATGCATGTACGTCAGTCGAGGCACACTCGCACTTGCAAAAAAAAAGTATCTGTCACTAATGTCGATATGACCAAAGCACGCATGCGTGCACACACTCGCGAGGGTCTCTCCTGCAGATTGTTCACAATGTTCGGGCAGCACGTGTGATGTATTGCGAGATACCCAAGTGTTATGCCACTCCAGTTGAGGTGAGTACCGGTCACGGTCACTTGAATCCTGTCACTGCAATAAAGCAGGTCGACCCAGGTGGCCTGACTTCTTGCCTCACCCACCACTCACCTCACACCAGCGCCACCGAGGCACAGCTAATTTTACCACCCCATGAAAGACATACCCCTGGCAGAGATTCAAATGGTACACACACACACACACACACAGACAGCTAATTTTACCACCCCATGAAAGACATACCCCTGGCAGAGATTCAAATGGCACACACCCACACACACACACACACACACACACACACACACACACACACATATATATGTATCTGTGTGTGTGTGTGTGTGTGTGTGTGAAAAGGATTTAACTTTGGCATCTAGCAGAAAAGTACTCTCACAAGTGGTGACAAAGTGTTGGTATTCATTAGGAAGGTATTCCTTTCTGGAAAGTTTGGACATTTTCCAACTCAGATTAAGACATGCCACTGAGGTTGGTCTTGTATTATATACCCTATTGTCACAGCAGATTTCTCTGTGTGAAATCCACAGACCATCTGTAAGCATACCAGAAGAAGAAGAAGAAGAATGGAGGGAAGGAAGAAATGAATGAAAAGTTGTTGTTGGTTTTTTTCCCTCAAGTTACAATGCTGTAGTACTTGAATGGGGATCATTAGCACTTTCTGTTCACGTTTAAGGTGCACCTCATAATCACTGCCTGTGGCTAAATTCTATTTCCAGATCTATGTGATTAGATTTCTTGTGAGAGGAGTAAGTGTTTGTAGCTTTTAAAACTTCTCTTTTCTAAGAGGTAAAACTCTTCATGCCACATTTAATTCCAGAATCAGTTTTTCGTGGGGGAACATTTCTCATTTTACACCTGCTGTGCTTTATGCAATGCCAGGGTTAGCAATTAAGCAGGCTCACTACTAACAAATTCCATCATCACTCATGTTGCTACCAATGCTAGACCTTTCAACCTTGGACAAAATACAAACTTGTTTGTATCTGAAAATGTGTGCATGTCATTATGATTTTAAGAGAAAAACAGGACAATGAGTGGGGAAAAAAAAACAGACTGTATCACTCCCACACACAAAATTAATAAAATCGGTCTGTGTGTCTTTATGCATTTACTGATTTAGGTACATGATTACGTGTGTGATGGAGGAAGCAGAAAACTGGGTGCGGGTGGATGAGCCCTGTGTGTGTATGTATACACATGTTGTTACAGTTATAGACACTACATACCATTCTGTGCACATGCATCAATGCATTCCTGTATCTATCCAGTCATCCAAGTTTAATATAAATCATCCAAGTTTCATATAAATTTATATCATTTGGTTTGGTTTGGATTGCATTATATCTTATGATTTATCTATCGATACATGACATATTAGTTATAATAATTTGATCATTCAAATCAATGCCACAGACAATGAAACATGTTTTTAGATACTTAACACATGAGCCCATATTATCAAAGATGCTTACAAAGTAAAACTAACAGCCATTCTAATTTCTACTTTAAAAAAAAAAAGAAAAAAGAAGAAAGTATAATATACTGTTGTACATGACCATCCATGTGGAGTGATGGCCTAGAGGTAACGCGTCCGCCTAGGAAGCGAGAGAATCTGAGCACGCTGGCTCGAATCACGGCTCAGCAACCAATATTTTCTCTCCATCCACTAGACCTTGAGTGGTGGTCTGGACGCTA
>NC_134900.1:11282655-11287655 GCF_041734735.1 Babylonia areolata | reverse complement strand
GTATCCTCATTTTTCACGAACACACATTGGCCTTTACTGACACAAACACATGCGCTGAGGTTCACGCGGTTTGCTTCTTCTCCGCACAGGCCTGTGGCGAGAGTGGCATTGTCAACACACAGTCCTATGGAAGAATCCGAATCTGAACAATTACTGCGTCTTGCCAGGAGTGAAACCTGAAACATGTACATGCCGGACACAGGCACTGTGAAAACGCCAGCGTACGGGTCGTACGCGTTGCCGATGTTCAGACAGACGTCGGTGAATTCAGCTGTTCTCCTCGCCGGGACTGGGCATCCGAAAGAACTGGCTGCCTGGAAAGCCACCGTTGTGTCTGCACAAAGGGATAGAACGATGTCACTCCATAGTAGTACTACACCCATGCAGGAATTGACAATGAGCATGCTCTCTCTCTCTCTCTTTCTGTGTGTGTGTGTGTGTGTGTGTGTGTGTGTGTGTGTGTGTGGCTCTCTCTCTCTTTTTCTGTCTCTCTCTCACTCTCTCTGTGTGTCTCTCTCTCTGTGTCTCTGTCTCTCGGCTCTCTCTCTCTGTGTCTCTCTCTCTGTCTCTCACTCTGTGTGTCTCTCTCTCTGTGTCTCTCTGTCTCTGTGTGTGTCTCTCTCTCTGTCTCTCTCTCTGTGTCTCTCTCTCTCTGTCTCTGTCTCTCTCTCACTCTCTCTGTGTGTCTCTCTCTCTGTGTCTCTCTGTCTCTGAGTGTGTGTCTCTCTCTGTCTCTCTCTGTGTGTCTCTCTGTCTCTGTGTCTCTCGGCTCTCTCTCTGTCTCTGTCTCACTCTCTCTGTGTGTGTCTCTCTCTGTGTCTCTCTGTCTCTGTGTGTGTGTCTCTGTGTGTCTCTCTGTCTCTGTGTCTCTCGGCTCTCTCTCTGTCTCACTCTCTCTGTGTGTGTCTCTCTCTGTGTCTCTCTGTCTCTGTGTGTGTGTCTCTCTCTGTCTCTCTTTCTGTGTCTCTCTGTCTCTGTGTGTCTCTCTCTGTGTCTCTCTGTCTCTCGGCTCTCTCTCTCTCTCTGTCTGTCTGTCTGTCCACTTGTTCTGATCCAGTTTCTGTCTCATGCTCACCAAATACACACTGGTTTGCACACACAAGCCTATGCACGCTTACATACGTACACAAGTGCGCTCGTGCTCATACACCCGCACTAACACAAGGATATCATATATCTAAACGCATGAATGTGCAGGAGGAACCACACATGCTCCTAGCTTCCACCCTCCTGGTATTTTGACCCCTCGTCTAATCTCCTTGAAAGTGGATAGACGTGAAACTAGTGAAGACTACACATACACACACGTACACACATGCACACAAGATGCGCACACACGCGCGCACACAGTTTACAAGCACATGCACTAAACTTCTATTCCAAATAAGTTCATAATTTTACACAGCCTTCAAATCAGAATCATGACTGCAATTCCTTGATTAAATTTTTAATTTTTTTTTTTATATATACATGCTTTTACTTATTCTCAAACAGATATTCTTTAACTGTTATGGGTTACCAGCGCGTTAACCCTCAATGTTGGAAAACTGCAACTAAAGAACTTACTGGTTTTGGGTTTCGCTTCCTCCAGCTTGGCATCCAGCTGACTGTGTTTGCTTTCCACTGCCCCGACTCTGGCAGCCAGGGCCTGCACCTCATCCCTCACAGACACAAACGGGGCACCCCTGTCCCTGCCCCCGCCTCCGCTCAACGCAGTGTTCCCAGACCCAACCGTAGACAGCTCTCCCAGAAACGCTCTGACAGTACCGAGGTCCACGGCCGAAGACTCGCTCCTCACGCTTAGGAACCTCCTCTGCTCCCTGCCGCCTCTCTCGTCAAACCTCTCTCTGAGCTCCTTGCGCTTTTCTTCTTCAGCCGCCAGTGCTAGCGCTGTCTGCAGCTTGTTTTTCAACAGCAGCGTCTCGGAGGCGCTGCTGTCATCATCGTTGGTGGTGGTGGTGGTGGTGGAGACTAGAGAGGCACGTGACGCCAGTCCAGACAGTGTCTCTGCAGTGGTGCTGATCGTCGCGTCCTCCGTCTCCACTTCTGCCCGAGCCGTTTCGCTTTCAGCGGCGATGGCCTCAAGGAGCTCGTCCCTGGACCTGCTGGCCCAGGCCAGGAGCGTGTTGTAGCGTGCCTGCACTTCCTCGCCAGCCTCCCTGCGCTGGCGGTCGAGTTTGCTGACGTCTCGAGACAGCCGCGAGTGCAGCTTCTTCATCACGAGAACCTGTTGTGATGAGACAAGAGGCCGGTACTTTATTGATGGGACCATCTGTTTTTTCTTTCTTCTTCTTATTTTTGTTGTTATTATTATTACCATTGTTATTATCAGACTTCCCTGGCAACTTAGTATAGCCAACGTCTGTATTACCTTAAACCAGTGATTTTGAGTTCCTTTTTTTTATTTTTTTTTTTTAAGGAGAAATCAGTGGATGCCTAAAAGTTCTGAAAATGAGCAGGAGAGTTTCAGCATCCCTGGAAGGTTCTTCTTTTTTCTTTTTCTTTTTTTTTTTTTTGTCTTTTGTATCTTTTATTTTTTGTTGTCTTTTAAAAAAAATCTTTTTGTCTTTTTTTTTGTGTGTGTGTGTTCCTTCCATCATCATTTTTCTCCTTTCTGTTGTCTTTTCTTTTTTTTCTTTCTTTTTTTTTTCCCTCATGTTTTTAATCTGTCTTCTTCCCAACGGCATGTTCAAACACTTACAAGACCATGCAATATATATTACACATACATGATGGCTTCGATTTTGAATTTCTTTAAAGGATCATGCCGCACTTATGAAATGTAACAATACCAAGTTTGATAATAATAATAATAATAATAATAAAAGAATGTAAGATACCGTCTCAGTCAAGTTCCCCCCCTCCCCCCCCCCCCTTTTTTTTTTGTGCCATACAATGATCTTGACCTCTGACCTCTCACCCGGGTTACCATATCATCACAAACGGGATGACTTTAAAAGTGTTATTCATGAATACCTTTCATCCGACCAAGTTTGGCTTCCATGCAACTTATAGCAGAAGTCAGGAAAATATCAATGTTAAAGTTTCACACACACACACACACACACACACACACTGGGTAATTGCATGGAATAAACCAAGCTTACACATGTGAGTCCTAGAATGCAGGCGCACACACATAAACAACCTGAAATTAAAAAAAAAAAAAAAAAAAAAAAGATTAAGAAAAGAAAAAAAAAAAAAAAAAAGAAAGAAAGAAAAAAGAGCTGCGTCCATATTCAAAGCCTTTCCTTTCAATTCAAACTCCAGCCTACCTTGTCCGTCCGCTGTCGACAACCTGCACCCACCTGCTCCTTAGCTCTCTTCACCACAGCCGGCAGCTCCCCCTTGCTACGCAGCGCCGCCGCCCCCACGTCTTCCGTCAGGTGGGGCTGGTGTGACGTCAGTTTACACACAAGGCAGATCATGACGTCACAGTCCTGGCAGTAGAGGCACAGCTCTCGGTCTTGGTGAACCTTGCAGTTTTTCGCCACGGCAGACATAGGCGTGTCTCTCCGAGGCCTGGAGGCTTTCCTGGTAGTCAAAATCAGCAGGGCTGTGACCTGGTGCTCCTTGGTGTTGACCACCTTGTCGTGCAGGCGTCGGCAGGTCCGGCACATACGCTGCTGGCATTTGTCGCAAAAGTACGCCGCCTCCTTCCCGGCCTCCTCGTCCTGGCACATTTCACAGGGCATCGGCTTCTTTTTCGCAGCTTCCCCTGCTTTGGTTACCACGTAAAAATTGGTCTGAAAGAAAAAGGGGGTGGGGGCGTGGGGGGGTGGGATCAGGTTTGCGTTCAGTCAATATGTGTTATACACATTTATCCAACATCCGTTTGGAAAAAACAACAACAAAAAAAACCCTCTGAAACACGCGCACAAGCATGATTATAAATACGAACTGATGCGTGTGCGCGGCAAACTTATCGGCACAAACTGTGACGTGACAACGCAATGCACACGCACTACACTGAGGCACGCGCGCGCCGCGTGCACACACTGACACATGTGTATAGTAGTCTACGCACACGTCAGTCAGTACAAATCACAACACATGATGACACTCACTCACCTGCAAGACAGCCACCCCTCCTTCAGGGACAGTGACAGGCGCTCGACATGTGGGACACACAAACACTTTGGGACTTTGGGCCACCCTGCTGCTCGCTTCTTCTTCTTCTGTTTCTTCTTCCTTAACACTCTCGTTCCCATCTCCTTCATTTCCAGCACACCCTTCCTCAACGTTATCCTTTGTTCCACGATCTTCATGCTGTGCACTACTAGAATCAAACCTGTCTTCTGCAGCGAGTTTCCTTTCCGCGGCTTCTTCTCCCAGCAGCTCCTCTTTTCCGCCGCAGCCTGCCTCAGTCACTACGGCGAGACCGGCCGATGCCGTTGTCGTCGCCGCCGCTGTCGCCGCCGCAGACTCTGCCAAAGCCGTCAAACATGGCAGGCAGAAGGTGTGGAAACAGGATAATATTTTGGGGGCTCTGTCGACGCCGTATGGTTCCAGACACACACTGCACGACTCTAGGAAACAGTCATCTTGTTCTGTCTCGCTCCCTCCTCCTCCTCTTCCTCCTCCTCCTCCTCCGCCAGGGCCGCGGCCGCCGTCTCTGGCAGCCATTTTGAATACTGAGTGAGCACTGTCTGTTGCACGGGTCTGTCACACAATGACTGAATGAAAATAGGACATTCTGTGCCCCGTTACGTAAGATCGGTCACGACTGAAAACCACTGAACCGGCTGTCGGTTCATTCACTCGGTTAGTTGTGCGACTGCCACGAACTTGATCCGTCACTAAAGAGCGTTAAGTCTTGTTGACTGCATGAGCTGCAAAGCAAATTACGTCTGCTGTGTTATCGGTTCAGTATTCATCACGTGACATAATGAGCGCACGTGATGACTGACCCTTGAACTGAAAGCTGTGTTTCCTGGAAGTGACTGGGTATTTTCGTTCCGAGAAACTGCAGTGGGCCATTTTCTGCCGCAGTGTGTGTG
>NC_134900.1:11270155-11280155 GCF_041734735.1 Babylonia areolata | reverse complement strand
CACAAAGTAGCATACTATCAATACTACAACTGTTATACCCCAACACACACTAACACCCACGCACAGACACACACATGATTAAACGGCTGAGATGACAGCAATTCTCACTAAAAAAAAAAATGTGCTCCTTCATAAGAGGTTGTGCCAATTTGGGGCAAGGGAGCATACTGCTGTTACCTTCGTCGACTTCTATATGCAGCGATGGTTTCCCTTGGACAATGCAGTCCATTTATTTGTTTCCAACAGTTGAAGTTTCCGTTTCACACACACACATACACACCGGCGCACGCCCCCCCTCCCCCGCCCGCCCCCCCCCCCCCACACACACACACTGACAAAATCAGTCAAAAATGGGGGAGGCTAAGTCAGCAAAAACCTCAATCATGTCCACCATAACCATTCCCCATCTCCCCTCCGCTCACCATTAGATATTAGATGTGTATGTATGTATGTATGTATGTATGTATGTATATCGTGTCTGTCACTGAGCCTGTCTTACACGGTCAGGCGATCAGCTATAGTGTTTTGGAGGGAAAACAGTCGCTGGAAGCAGTGCAGTCGAGTTGAGTTCCACGACCAATAAGCTGACGTCCTTAATCTGGTGACGTCTTTTTGGACGCGCTCGCTGATGACGAATTTCAAACTCTGACGTGTCAAATCTCAAGTTCTGGAACCATTCAGTGTTCGGTGTGGCAGGAAATATGAAAACGAAACAAAACAATCTTGCAAAATGACGCTACGACTGTTATTATTCACTCTTAGAAACCCCCCCAACTATTTATAGGATATGTCACTGAGATTAGTATGTCGACTGAAGAAATGAAGAAAACAGCAACAACGGCCTCTGCTTCGACGGGCGCAATAGCCGAGTGGTTAAAGCGTTGGACTGTCAATCTGAGGGTCCCGGGTTCGAATCACGGTGACGGCGCCTGGTGGGTAAAGGGTGAAGATTTTTACGATCTCCCAGGTCAACATATGTGCAGACCTGCTAGTGCCTGAACCCCCTTCGTGTGTATATGCAAGCAGAAGATCAAATAAGTACGTTATGGGTTATGGAAACAAGAACATACCCAGCATGCACACCCCCGAAAACGGAGTATGGCTACCTACATGGCAGGGTAAAAACGGTCATACACGTAAAAGCCCACTCGTCTCGTGTGCATACGAGTGAACGCAGAAGAAGAAGAAGGCCTCTGCTTCAACTGACACGACAGCATTCCTGCAACTGAGCCATCCAACAACAACTACAGGATCCAACTTGTTTGATACGAAGAGGAGATCTTAGCGAGATTAAGGCTGAACTTGGAAAGGTAAAGCTGAAATTCCGCGAAGAGATTAACACATCAACACAGTCTCCCTGTCTCGAGTGTGACACAGCAATTGATGATGAAAATCATTTTGTGTTTCATTGTAAATCTTATAAGTTCATTCGCAATTTTTTTTTTTTTTTTTTTTTTTTTTTTTTTTTTTTATAGAAAGATGTGGTAAAAAGAGAAAATATGATAATGTTGCTTAGGTCGAATGACGAAGATATCATAAAATCATTATCCAAATACATTTCTGAAGCATGGGGTTTTCGAATGAAAATGATAAACGGTAATCCAGATGCCCAAATATGAAAAACAAAAAAAACAAAAAAACAAACAAACAAACAAAAAACAACAACCCAATTTTCAGTACAAAAGTACGCTGCGACTGTTATTATTCACTCTTTGAAAAACAACAACAACAAAGAAAACACAACAACAACAATTATAGGATATGTCACTAGATGAAAATTTTATACATAATATTATGGATGAGTGTGTGTGTGTGTGTGTGTGTGTGTGTGTGTGTGTGTGTGTGTGTGTGTGTGTGCGTGTGTATGTAAAAATGTTCATTCATTATGGATTGTCGAGCTGACAGATGTTATAAGCCGTTTTTATGTTACTCTCTTTTTACATTTGGTTTGTTTATTTGATCTTATGTATCCCTTGAAAATGTATTGTATCCCCTCCCTGTCACAAGGACTGAACAGTCAGTGACAGTAAAACATCAAAGCGTCAAAACATCAAAGCGTCTCCCCTCCCCCCCCCCCCCCCCCCCACCCCCCGTGACATGCCCCTCCTCCTCCCCCTCCACACCCACTCCCTTCCCCTCCTGTACCACCTCCCACTCCACCCTCCTCCTCCTCCTCTTCTTCCTCCTCCTCAGTCGTCCATCCTCTCTAGCTCTCTCTTGTCCTCACAGTCTCAGCAAGTGACAGTATCAACCCTCTCCGTCCTCCGATCTGTTTCGTCAGTGTCAGAATGACAGATAGGCTGACAGTGCTGCAGTGCATAGTGTGTGACAGAGCCTCAGTCAGCGTGGTAGCTCCTGTCTCCTGCGTTCAATCGTATGCACACGAGTGGGCTTTTACGTGTATGACCGTTTTTACCCCCCCGCCATGTAGGCAGCCATACTCCCTTTTCGCCGGGGTGTGTGCATGCTGGGTATGTTCTTGTTTCCATAACCCACCGAACGCTGACATGGATTACAGGATCTTTAACGTGCGTATTTGATCTTCTGCTTGCATATACACACGAAGGGGGTTCAGGCACTAAAGCAGGTCTGCACATATGTTGACCTGGGAGATCGTAAAAATCTCCACCCTTTACCCAGCAGGCGCCGTCACCGTGATTCGAACCCGGGACCCTCAGATTGAAAGTCCAACGCTTTAACCACTCGGCTATTGCGCCCGTCAGCTCCTGTCGCAGTGTTTGTCAGTGGTCGGTTTTCAGTTCAGTCCGTTGAACTAGAACTACATTCCTCAGTGTGGGAGCTGCTGTAATCAGAGGGGTTGGTACAGAAAGCAAGTTTGTTTTGTTTTGTTTTGTTTTGTCATTACTGAAAAAAAAATAAAATAAAATAAAAATTGAGAGAGAGAGAGAGAAAGAGACAGATACAGACAGACATACACAGAGAGAGAGAGAGAGAGAGACAGATACAGACAGACATACAGAGAGAGAGACAGACAGACATACACAGAGAGAGAGACAGATACAGACAGACATACAGAGACAGAGACAGAGACAGATACAGACAGACATACAGAGACAGAGACAGATACAGACAGATAGAGACAGACATACAGAGAGAGAGAGAGACAGATACAGACAGACATACAGAGAGAGAGAGAGAGATAGAGAGACATACAGAGACGGACAGAGAGACAGTGAGATATGGATGCAAGTCATACATGATATCACAAACGCAGGCTGTAGTGTCGTGTCCCTAACAGGCCTCAGTTAACTGACACCAACTGGGCCGGACAGCATGTGTTTGGAAAGTTTTGAACGATACCAAAACAGAACTGAACCAGAAAACCTATCAAGATCTCTGGTCACTTGAACACCTGTCGAAGCCGCGCAAGCAGAGTGGACAGCAGTTGCTTGGCACTAGAGACCCCCCCACACCCCCACCCCCCCGCCCCCTATACCCCGGGTCTTTGATGACACTTAGCCTGCTGGTGAAAAGTTCTACACGGCCATCTGGGCTGTGGATAGATATGGCACTGGGTCAGTCGAGCCATAGACACTAATATTTCAGGGAGAGCAACGCAGACAGGCCAGGAAAACCAGTGCCAGCAAGTCCCCCCCGACAGCCGCCACCATCCCTTGTAACACACTGCGTCAGAACCTTCCGGGCGCGGATTGGCCTGACCAGTCATCTGCGCGCACCCACAAACGGAGCCCAACCCACCCACCCCACCCCCAGGATGACTAGATGGTCCTCATCGATCCCGACGGACGAACCACACAATATCTAAGGGAATTCTAGTGTCTATGGTCGAGCATATGCTGAAGGCGGGGCTCAGTTCTGTCCCGACGGCTGCAGCCACCTCGGCATCACTTACAGCCTTCCCCAGCATAGAATTTGGGTATACTACCCATTCACAAAAGGGTGGAGTGAGAAAGATAGGAGTAATTTGTTTGCATTTGTATTTGTATTGCTTTTAATCACAACAGATTTCTCGGTGTGAAATTCGGGCTGCTCTCCCCAGGGAGAGCGTGTCGCTATACTACAGCACCACCCTTTTTTTTGTATTCTTTCATGCGTCCAGTTTTATTTGTTTTTCCTATCGAAGTGGATTTTTCTACAGAATTTTGCCAGGAACAACCCTTTTGTTGCCGTGGGTTCTTTTACGTGCGCTAAGTGCATGCTGCAGACAGGACCTCGGTTTATCGCCTCATCCAAATGACTAATGTCATGTATGTGTGTGTGTGTGTGTGTGTGTGTGTGTGTGTGTGTGTGTGTGTGTGTGTGTGTGTGTGTGTGTGTGTGATAGTCAACCGTGTTCCACTTTGACCATCAGAACAGCAGACGAGGCAACTGCTGTCCCAAACTATCTGGGCTAGAAATTGATTATAGTGTGCGGAGAGTGTCTTTCCCAAGTTACATCCCCCACTCTCTCTCGGCCAAGAGGGTTTTTAGGACAGTCGGCGTTGGTGATGGTTTTCCCCTAAAGGCCCAACTAGCCCCCCACCCCCCACCCCAGTGCCCCCCATCCCCCCCGCCAAAAGGCTAATTCTTTCTAGGAAGATGTTGAAGAGAGTTGGTGAGAGCAAACAGCCTTGCCTCACTCCGACTGTGGTTCTGAACCAGTCCCCTATGTTACTGTTGAAGTAGACTGCGCTGGTGGCTTTGACGTAGAGGTTCTGTATCACTCGGGTCAGGTTGGCATTGATGTTATACAACCTCATGGTGGCCCATAAAGCTGCATGCCATACCCGGTCAAACGCCTTCTTGAAATCCACGAAGACGTGGTAGAGGTCTTGCTGATGTTGGAGGTACCTCTCGCACAGTATCCTGAGGTTGAAGATTTGCTCTGTTGTACTGCGCCCTGGTCTGAAACCTGCTTGTTCCTCTGCGATGATCTTCTCCGCTTGTCATAGTCATAGTCTTTCACAAAAGACTAAGCCGTAAAGGACATCCAATTGCAATGGAAAAGCCATTGCTCTCAGTTTTGCTGTTGACCTGACTGTCACCTTGTGTTAACTCACTCAGTACGGCCAGTCCTCTCTTCTCCTCTACACAGACCCCTCGGATGTCCAGTGGGTGTCTGAATGACCCAACCTTTAGCTTCCGTCGTCAGAATTGTGGTATTCTTTGTCAACATTCACCTCTTCAGTATAAGAGCCTTCCGCTTGCAATATTTTGAGGATGGTAATTGGGGTGAAACGCTGTTAACGTCGTCTCTTTCGCCGTTCGTATGGAGAGAGTTAATCTTCGATTGGCCTATAAGCTGAACCCGGTTGGGAGTAAAAACACCTTTGCAAAGGACACAACGAAACGGGGGCTCGAACCCTAATCAATGAGGAACTGACACTGTAACAAATAGTCCAACCCCTAACCAATTCTGCCCCCCCCCCCCCCCCAAACCCCTCCCTCCCACCCCCTGGCGTCTCATAGGAGCGTGTAGTGTCAGTTGAACAGCACTGACGAAATAATGGAATGTAGACGTCACTGAAGTTTTAATTTATTTAGGGGGAAGCTTAACGTCGGGTTTTTACTTCTCACGGGACAGGTTACACATGCATTAATTATTACAGCTCAGCTCGGGTGATGGCCTGTGCATCTCACCAACAACACAAGGTCTGTCGGTTAAGGACAGGACAGCTGAGAAAGGACCACCGACAACAAAACCGCGATAACAAAAAGACTAACACTGGGTGATTTGACTGGCAAATACGATGGCCAGGTCACTGAACTTCGGCCCGTGAGTCTCCATCGTGGGAACAGACTACTAACGCGCATACACAAGCACGCACACTCGCACGCGCGTGCACACACACACACACACACACACACACACACACACACACACACATTTAGTTTAGTTGTGTGGTTTTGTTTTTGACTCACTTGTGTGAACAAAGTGAGTCTATGTGTGACCGACGGATGAGTAAGGCAGGCAGGCTTATCTGTCGGTGTGTGTCCTCATAATGGGAGAAGAGGCCGATTCTGGACACGCAGCACTTCCCACAGGGAAAACTTCTCCCAGAAGTTGAGCCCTGCTTCCTTCGTCTCACGCTTCTCCCTAATGGCCAGCGATATACATGAAAACTTATAGCTAGAGGTACAGTTATACTTCTCTCTCTCTCTCTCTCTCTCTCTCTCTCTCTAACAGAAAGATAATCTATAGGTATATATATTACTTTTTTTCCCCATACACAATGGTATGTTTGCATAACATATTTTTTCAGCCGGAGTGAAAGGCAGTTGGTGCTACACACACACACACACACACACGCAAACACACACACACACACACAAACACACACACACACACAAACACACACACACACACACACACACACACACACACTCACACACACGCACACACACACACTCACAAACACACACACACACACACACACACACACACACACACACACAAACACACACACACACAAACACACACACACACACACACACACACACACACACACACACACACGTACAAAGTATCTTGACCCACCGGCTTAGACATAGAATTTCGCTGGGAAAAAAATAAAGGAGAGAGAGAGAGAGAGAAGGGAAAAAAAAAACAAAAAAACAAAAAAAAAAACAGAAAGAAAGAACAAGGCAGCAAGAGATTATGTGACGTCTGTTGTTGCCAGACAACCTGTGCTCATGTGACTTGACTTTACAGCTAACCTCCCACACACACCTTCTACACCCCCTTACCCCCCTACCCATAACCCAATACCCCTTCCCCTTTGCCCCAACCCCGACCCCCCCCAACCCAACCCCCCTCGCTCCCATGGCCCCTATCTCCCCCCACCCCCTCCCCCTCTGCCCCCTGTACCCCCCTCCTCCCCCTACATCTACACCCCTCCAAACTCGTTCCCACCCCCACCCCCTCCACCCCCCCCCCCCGTTTCCCCCCCACACACACACTCCCCCCCCCCCCTCCTCCCTTAGTAGTGTGTCTCCTCTTTTGAAAGCCGGTCTCCAGGACCCTTCTCGTCATCCACCACCTCCTCCTCCTAACCCCCCTCCCACCCCTCCCTTTCCCTTCACCTGCCCTTCTCAGCCTTCTCCAATCCAAGCCACCCCCCACCCCCAGTCCCCCCACCCCCACACTCACAACTCCTCCTCCCCTCCCTCTCCTCCTCCTCCTCGCCCCGCGCCCCCACCCCCACTCCCCTCCTCCCACTCATTCCTCGGCGACCGTACTTTTCAGTTGTCGGTGGGTCAGAATGTTTACGTGTATCCGTTGTTGCATCATCCGAAAGGGAAAAAAAAAGAAAAGAAAATTTAGAAAAAAAGGAAAAAGAAAATCAGATTAAAAAAAAGAAAAGTAAAGAACACCCCTCCCCACCCCACTCCCACCCCCCCCCCCCCAAAAAAAAAAGAAAAAGCCCCACAAATGTGCGAGCATGTAAAAGTACATATATAAGTGTGTGTGTGTGTGTGTGTGTGTGTGTGTGTGTGTTCGCGGCTAGCATACGCAAAATTGTGTGTGTGTGTGTGTGTGTGTGTGTGTGTGTGCGCGCGAGTGCATATGCACCCGTCAAGTGAAACATCATCACATGCTACCGGTGTAATGACACTGACTATGTCCCCCCCCCCCCCCCCGTCTCATTCAGTCTTACCCTAGGCTGTGAAACTGAAATTTATGTGGGTTTTGATCTGCACTCACACACAAACACAAACACAAACACACACACACACATGCACGCGCACACACACACACACACACACACAACACACACACACACACACACGCACGCACGTACATACTGACGCATTGCACACATACACACACAGGGACACACACAAACACTGTAAAGCATATAGACTTACCCTTGGCGTACCTTTCCACGCATCAGACCTCGGAACATATAAAGAAATAGGAGAATTACCTTTGGATGAATACCGAAACCTGGCATGAGCTAAATACGTATTGAGAAGCTCAACAACTGAAAATTTTACATCAGAGGAAGTAAGAATTACATCTGAAAACAACTTCCCGAAAAAGAGCTAAAACGATATCTTATCTAACGCCAATTGGCACGTTTGTGTCAAACCTTTTTTCAAAAGTCCGAAATTAATCCAGATAATGTAGACACGCAGAAAACAGTAAGTCCATGCCCCATTTGGGAGATGAGTAAAGCACAGTTTGATATCAATCATACTGACACTGCAAAAAAAAGAAAATCCAAATATCATGGCAACAGAAGTCCGATTACACCTTCAGAATAGATACCGTGACCACTTACATATTTACACAGACGGCTCACTCCTAGACAATGGCCTAGCAGGTTCAGCTTTCGTTATACCAAAATTGAAAACTGAACGATCATACCATATTGGTAAAGATCGATCAATATTCACAGCTGAACATATCGCTGTTCTTATGGCTTTAAATTATATTCTTGATCTTCCAGTTTGCCTTCTACAAGTCTTATTCTGTGTTGATTCAAAATCTGTATTATATGTTTTAAACTCATCAAATTGTAAGAACAAGTCCAAAATAATAATAGAAATAAGTCACATTGTACATCTTTTGAATTTGAGAGGAACACATATAACTTTTTGTTGGGTTCCTTCTCACCTTGGTCTCCTATATAATGAATGGGCTGACAGGGCTGCAAGAAAAGGTGCAAAACACCAACAGGGAACCACAGACCTTTATGTGCCTTTGTCTGTACAAGAGGGGTACCGCTTACTAGAAAAAGCATCATGGAGCAAAGTTAGGGAAGTATACCAGCAAAATGGCAAAGTTTTAAATAAAAGTATAAATAATATTCAACAGCCGGAATCTATCAATCAATCAATCAAATACATTCAGTAATTTAATCAGATTAAGGCAAATTCAGGCATTATCAAACCTGAGGATAAAGCTGAACGCTTTTATAACAAAGTTCAGCAGAGATGTTAAATGCATATGTGGAGAATCTATTTCTAACAAAGACATACTCTTTGAATGTCAGAGTCTGAAATCGTTTTTACCAAACTTCTCGGAAAATTCTTGTGAAAGTATCGGCGTCGCGCCGTGTCGTGTCATATCGCATTGTGTCATATCATAGTCCGAATTGCCCAAACAACAACGGCACTCAACAAGCTGAACACCATCTGGAACAACAAAAACATTGCTCTCAGCTTAAAAATCAGACTGATGCGTTCCCTGGTTATATCAATATTGCTCTACGCCTGCGAGACTTGGACCCTGACTGCAGACATCGAGAGAAGAATCCAAGCTGTCGAGATGAGATGCTTTCGTAGACTACTTGGCATCTCCTACAGAGACCACATCACTAACACGGAAGTGAAGAACAGAATCAAGCAAAGTATTGGACCCTACGAAGACCTACTGTCCATAGTGAAGAAACGCAAACTTAGGTGGTATGGACACATCTCCCGATCATCTGGTCTTGCCAAAACGTTCCTGCAAGGCACCGTACAAGGAGGCAGAAGGAGAGGACGGCAGAAGAAGAGATGGGAAGACAACATCCGGGGGTGGACAGGCTTGACGCTCGGTGACGCCCTGAGGAAATCAGAAAACCGTGAAGAGTGGAGAGGGGTGGTGGTCAGGTCAGTAGCGGTGCCCCAACGGTCTGAACCCAGACTACGGGAGAGGTGAAGGTGAAGGTCATATCATATCGTGTCGCGTTGCGTCGCGTCGCGTCGCATCATATGATATCATATGATATCATATCGTATCGTATCGCATCGTATCGCATCCTATCGCATCGGAATGGTCAGTCGATAAAACGTACCAGTAAAAAGGAGGGGGACAGAAACGTCGGAGGGGGGGGCCAGGGTAGGGTAGGGGAGGCGGGGGAAGTGGTGGTTGGGGGGGGGGGGGGGGGCGCTTTTTTTCCTCGACACCGTGTACTTTTCCCTTTGACAGGTTAAAGCTTCCATCCGGCGTCCAGGAGGGGTAGGGTGGTGGTGGTGGGCGGGGGGGTTGGGGGGGGGGGGGGGGGGGGGGGGGCGCCTTTTATCACTCCCCCGTTCAGTCTCTCGCTGT
>NC_134900.1:11242655-11255155 GCF_041734735.1 Babylonia areolata | reverse complement strand
TGACCTCATTTTCAGAAGCCAATGGCAGTTTACGTAAAGCAGTTCGCTCGTTCGTTCGTTACTCTCTACCTTCAGTGTGGAATCATACTGACTACGTCACTGAGATCAACAGCAAGTATGTCGCGCTTCCTTACCTCCTCAGTCCCTCCTCCACCCCCCTACCCGCCTCCAATTCCCCCCCCCCTACCCCCCCCTCCACTCTTCATCCCCTCTTATAGCAAAAACTGGGCATTATGATGCAAAATATCATACATCAATGCAAAGTTGTTGTTGTTGTTGTTTTTTTTGTTTTTTTTTAAACTGTCACAGCAGAAAATTTCACACAAACAACTGAACCCCCCCCCCCCCTTATCCCCACCCCTGACCATTCTCGACGCGAACCATACCCCCCCACACACCCCACACACCCCCACCACCATCCTCTCCTCACCCCACCACCCCTACCAAACCCCACTTTTGGAACCTCATTCAGCTCCGACCGACACCCCCCCCCCCACCTCACACACACACACACACACCCCACCTCCTCTTCCTCTCCAACATATAATGCACCACGCGGTGTCCTTGAGCGTTTTGCATAATAATTGATATTATGTGTGTCTCTCATGTGACTCTGACACCCCTTACCCCCCCCCTCCCCCCCCCCCCCCCCCCCCCCCCCCCCCCCCCCCCCACACACACTTAATCCCCACACACCTTTTTTTTTTTTTTATCAGTGCCTCACATGCCCTGTGTCAGGTAGTGACCTTGTTTTACACCTACCCCCCCCCCCCCCAGCCCCCACTGACGGACCAACCCTGACCCCCACCCCAGAAGTGTGTGTGTGGGGGTGGGGGGAGGGGTATGGGGGGTGGTCGGGGGTGGGGGGCGAGGGGAGGCCAGGGAGGAGGAGGAGGAGGAGATGGGTGGTAGGAGGGCGGGGGGGGAAGGGGTCTGGGCGGACCTCATTTTCTGAAGCCAGTGGCAGTTTACGTAAGGCAGGTCGTTCGTTCGTTCGTTCGTTACTCTCTACCTTCAGTATGGAATCATACTGACTACGTCACTGAGATAAACAGCAAGTATGTCGCGCTCCCTCCCTCCTCCCTCCTCCCTCCTCCACCCCCCCACCTGCCTCCACCCCCCACCTGCCTCCAATCCCCACCACCCTCCATCCCCTCTTATAGCAAAAACTGGGCATTGTGATGCAAAATATCATACATCCCTCCACTGACGGACCAACCCCGACCCCACCCCAGGTGTGTGTGTGTGTGTGTGTGTGTGTGTGTGTGGAGGGGTGTGGGTGGGAGTGGGGAGGCCAGGGAGGAGGAGGAGGAGGAGGAGATGGGTGGTAGGAGGGCGGGGGGGTGGTGGGAAGGGGTCTGGGCGGACCTCGTGGGAACTCACTTGACCGACCTGCGGTCATCCGTAGTAGCATCGAGCCTTCACGGACTGTTATTTTGTGATTTTGTGATTAACCCCTCTAACCGCCCCCCCCCCCCCCCATCCCACCCCACCCGCGTCCACTCCCCCCGGCCCCCCCCCCCCCCCCCTACCCCCCGCGCCCACCTCCCCCCCTCTCCCCTCTACTACCTCCTCGGCATGATAATACCCCCTCCGCCCCCGTCCCCCTCTCCCTTCCCACCCCCACACAACACCCCCTTCACTATTATAATTACCTACCCCATCCAGCCTCTACTACCCTGATGGGTACCCTGTCCCTCTCTACTCACGGTGTCGAAGGCCTTAGTGAGGTCGACATAGGTGGAGAACAGATCAGCATTTTGCTCCTGACATTTCTCTTGCAGCTGCCTTGCAGCAAATACCATGTTGGTGGTTCCGCGCTCTTTTCGGAATCCACATTGGCTCTCAGGCAAATGACCTTTGTCAAGGTGTGCTGTGAGGCGGTTTAGTAGGATCCTGGCAAGTATCTTGCCTGCGATGGAGAGCAAGGAAATGCCCCGATGGTTATCACAGGCTTGCCGATTCCCCTTTGGCAGACTGCAAATGTCTGGAACAGAAGAGGCATTGGTCTTGAGACCAAGCTAAAGGTCTACAGAGCAGTAGTTCTCCCCACACTACTGTACGCCTGCGAAACTTGGACTGTACCAACGACACGCCAAGAAGCTGAACCACTTCCACACAACATGTCTCAGGAAGCTACTGAACATCAAGTGGTAAGACAGGACCCCAGACACGGAGGTGCTTGCAAAAGCCACCCTTCCCAGCATCTTCACCATCCTGATGCAGTCACAGCTTCGCTGGGCTGGACACGTGGCGCGCATGCCAGACCATCGGCTGCCCAAAAGCCTCTTCTATAGCGAGCTGCAACAAGGGAAGAGATCACACGGAGGGCAGAAGAAGCGCTTAAGAGATACTCTGAAAGTCTCTCTGAAAGCGTTTGATATCAACCCTGACTCCTGGGAGGAATCTGCAGTGGACCGTGACAAATGGCGCGCTGCTGTGCACAAAGGCGCCAAGTTGTGCGAGGCCAACAGGACTGCTGCAGCTGTTCAGAAGAGGCAGGCCAGAAAGTCACGGGCAAACAAGCTCCCTGACAATGATATGCCTGTCTTTGTCTGCCCCAACTGTCAGCGAACATTTCGTGCGCAGATTGGACTATTCAGCCATATGCGCATTCACAGATAGATTCATGAGCATCCTCCCTCCATCCCCCAGCTGGATGACAACGATGGTCATCATCGATCTCGATGGACACACACCACCACCACCCTGATGGCACCACGCTCCCCCCCTAATTCCTCCCTCTCCACACCCCCCCACCCCAGCCACTTCCACCCCCTTTTTTATCACTTAAAGTGGAAAGACTGAACTGAACACTGAAAACTGAACACTACTACTACTACTACTACTACTACTACTACACACAGAAGGAAAAAGGGCGGAGGGTGCAGCGTTGGCTGGGGTCAGTCAGCGGGGGGCCATCAGGGTAGTAGAGGCTAGATGGGGTAGGTAATTATAATAGTCAAGGGGGGGTGGGGTGGAGTGGAAAGGGAGAGGGGGGGGCGGAGGGGGTATTATCATGTCGAGGGGGTAGTAGAGGGGAGAGAGGGGGGGGGAGGTGGGCGCGGGGGGGAGGGGGGGGCCCGGGGGGGAGTGGACGCGGGGGGTGGGGGTGGGGGGGCGGTTAGAGGGGTTAATCACAAAATCACAAAATAACAGTCCGTGAAGGCTCGATGCTACTACGGATGACCGGATGACCGCAGGTCGGTCAAGTGAGTTCCCACGAGGTCCGCCCAGACCCCTCCCCCCACCCCCCCTCCTACCACCCCTCTCCTCCTCCTCCTCCTCCTCCTCCTCCTTGGCCCCCCCTCGCCCCCCACCCCTACCCACACCCTTCCCCCCACACACACACCTGGGGTGGGGGTCGGGGTTGGTCCGTCAGTGGGGGGTGTATGATAGTTTGCATCATAATGCCCAGTTTTTGCTATAAGAGGGGATGGGGGGGGGGATTGGAGGCGGGTGGGGGGTGGAGGAGGGAGGAGGGAGGGAGCGCGACATACTTGCTGTTGATCTCAGTGACGTAGTCAGTATGATTCCACACTGAAGGTAGAGAGTAACGAACGAACGAACGACCTGCCTTACGTAAACTGCCATTGGCTTCTGAAAATGAGGTCATGGCGGTGTTCTTCGGTGCTGAAGCACAAGGGTGGTGTGGTACTGGGCAGTGACGCCTCCTGCAAGCCCACGCAAGCTTTATGTGATGTATATATATATCTATATATCTAAGTCGCGTGCAGTGCCACGTGCCAATGCTGTGGTCAGGAAAAAAAAAAGCAAAACAATACAAAACAGAACAGAAAAAAACAACACCTGCACCCATTACTGTATGTACGGCTTAGAATTGCAACACACTCAGACTGGTCCTTAAAGTATGCTGTAAGGCACTGATATGATAAAAAAAAAAGGTGCGTGGGGTTTGGGGGGTAGGGGGGGGGATGGAGGTGTGAGAGTCACATGAGAGACACACATAATATTAACTATTATGCAAAACGCTCAAGGACACCGCGTGGTGCATTATATGTTGGAGAGGTGAAGAGGTGTGGGGTGGAGGGGGGGTGGGGGGGGGGAGGGAGGGGAAGGGAGGGGGTTGAGATAGGGAAGTGTGGGAATTTTTAGGGAGGGGAGGGGAGAGAGAGAGGGATGGGGTTGGGAGGCGGGCGGAGGTGGGTGGGGGGTGGGGTGTCGGTCGGTTGGAGCTGAATGAGGTTCCAAAAGTGGGGGGTGTGGTAGGGGTGGTGGGGTGAGGAGAGGATGGTGGGGTGGGGGTGGGGGTGGGGGGGGGTGGGGGGGGGTGGTGTTGTTGATTTTGGTTTGTTATGTTTTAGTTTGTCTTGTTCAGTTGTTTGTGTGAAATCTTCTGCTGTGACAGTAAAAAAAAACAAAAAAAAAAACAACAAAACAACAACAACAACAAAACTTTGCATTGATGTATGATATTTTGCATCATAATGCCCAGTTTTTGCTATGAGAGGGGATTGGGGGGGGATTGGGGGGGGGGGGGGGGGGGGGTGGGGGTTGGAGGGAGGGGACGGAGCGTGGCGACGTACTTGCTGTTTATCTGACGTATGATTCCACACTGAAGGTAGAGAGTAACGAACGAACGACCTGCCTTACGTAAACTGGTACTGGCTTCTGAAAATGAGGTCACGGTGTTCGGTGCTAAAGCACAAGGGTGTGTGTCCTGGTGGCACGTCCTGCAAGCCCACGCAAGCATTATATAATATATATATATATATATGTGTGTGTGTGTGTATGTATGTATGTATGGATATGGTTTAAACAATATTTTATTTGGAACATGTCACAATACAACACAGATATCGATGAACAGGACAACAAGAAAATCTTTTCATAAAGTCCTGCCCTGATGCATGTACATACTGAATATGTGACGGATGTCATCATAACTACAAGTTAAGACGTGAACATACATGAGTTTTGAACAAAACTAAGCTGAGATATAAATAAAGGGAAGAAAATGAATAATAATAAACGTGTGGTGGAGAAAGAAGTCAAAAGAGAGAGAGAGAGAGAGAAAGAGAAGTATCAACGCTGGGGCATAAGCACAGCGAGACTGAACTTGGTCGACAAACAAAGCGGCGAAAGCCAACCGTCCCGCGGGACGTGCTAATGCAGTGATCAGAACAACAACAACAAAAAAAAAAAGAAAAAAAAAAAAGAAAAAAAAGAAAAAAAAAGAAAAGAAAGAAAGAAAAACAAAACAAAACAAAAAACAAACAAACAAAAAAAAAAAAACAAAAAAAAAAAAAACCCGCACCCATTATTGTATGTACGGCTTATAATTGCAACACACTCAGACTGGTCCTTAACCCTTCCACCGCCAGTCAATTTAGAGTACAAAATTTCCTTGTTGTATAAACACAGAAAAGACAGTGGCTAAGAATAGCTGGGGATCCCCCCCCCCGCGATGTATTGAAAATATGGCCTATCCTACCACCGAACATTAAGAGCAGTAGGTTCATGGATAACAGACCCATGAATGGTCACCTTTCAGTGACATGGGTCCTCTAACACACCTGTGCATAAAATGCGAGCTTGGTGGTGAAAGGGTTAAAGTACGCTGTGTCTCTTTTTCTTTGAAGGTCGGTTGTTCCATTAGAATGACTGATAACAACAACAACAACAACAACAGTGATATCAAGAAGTAGTGTCAGTCTCGTTGGAAGGACTGGTGATGCAACTGATTAAATTAAGTGTAGTGAAGGCGGAAGCGAGAAGAATCTGAGCGCGCTGGTTCCAATCACGGCTCAGCCACAGATATGATATTTTCTGCCCCCCGCGCCCCCCCCCCCCCTCCACTAGACCTTGTGTGGTGGTCTGGACGCTAGTCATTCGGATGAGACGATAAACCGAGGTCCTGTGTGCTAGCATGCACTTAGCGCACGTAAAAGAACCCACGGCAACAAAAGGGTTGTTCCCGGCAAAATTCTGTAGAAAACTCCACTTCGATAGGAAAAAAAACAAATAAAACTGCACCCAGGAAAATATAAAAAAAAAAGAAAAAAAAAAGGGTGGCGCTCTCAGTGTAGCGACGCGCTCTCCCAAGGGAGAGCAGCCCCGGAACTTCACACCGAACAAAATCTGTTGTGATAAAAAGAAATAACAAAATACAAAAACAAAAAAAATAACTCCACCTTTGTTCACGGTAAAACATCGTCCAAGATAGTATAGTTCCCTCCCCTCCCCTCCCCTCCCGACATCCCCCTACTACCTACCCTACCTCCCTAACATCACCCCCCCCCCCCCGTCCCCTTCCTCTCCCTCTTCCTTCTCTCCCGTTCGCTCCACCACCGCACCCCCTCTCCACCACCACCACCACCCCCGACACCCACCTCCCTCATCTTCACATCTTCACACACGTGTGTGTGTGTGTGTGTGTAGAGAGAGAGGTGTGTGTGTGTGTGTGTGTGTGTGTGTGTGTGTAGAGAGAGAGAGAGATGTGTGTGTGTGTGTGTCTGTGTGTGTGTGTGTCTCTATCTGTGTGAGTGTGTGTGTGTGTGTGTGTGTGTGTGTGTGTGTGTGTGTGTGTGTGTGTGTGTGTGTGTGTGTGTGTGTGTGTGTGACTGTGTGTGTGTGTCTGTGTGTGTGTGTCTGCGTGTGTGTGTGCGCGCGTGTGTGTGTGTGTGCAGAGAGAGAGAGAGAGTTGCGTGCGTGCGTGCGTGTGTGTGTGTGTGTGTGTGTGTGTGTGTGTGTGAAGCACGTGATCAGACGGATTGAAGGAAAGGGAGAGTGGAGGGCTAGAGGAGTTTCTCTCTACACGTGGACCGGACGATTTCTCGTGAGTTTACATGAACATTCCTGGCTTTTTGATGTTGTTGTTGTTGAAATTGATCATAACAGAGTTGTTTTGTTTTGTTTATTTATTTGTTTGTTTGTTTGTTGTTGTTAAAAAGTAACTTAATTCCATTCTATCTTACAGTTTGGACAACCCCCCCTCCCAAAAACAACAACAACAACAACAAACTTCTTTTACTTGCGAGATGTCTTAATGAAATGTGAATAGCTGGTTTTGCAGGAACGAAGAATTCCGAGAGAGAGAGAGAGAGTAAAAAAAAATGGAATGAATGAGAAATATATAACTACTGGAGATCATCAGTCAAAAGAATACAGAAAAATAAGAAGAATATTATATGAAAATAACGTAAGCAATGAAAGTAACCAGGCTGTGCACATTATCGTATCTTAAGGAACTAAAGGGACAAAAACAAACAAACAACAACAAAAAACAAAACAAAAAAAACAACCATAAAATACACCAATCATCTACTGATAGGCCTAATTTTCTGGTGGAGAATTTTGAAACACCTCAAATGATTCATTCTGTGAAATGGAGAACAACGTTACACATACACAGACTGACTGGAAAACATTGATAGTGATAATAATGATACTTAGAAGACGAAGAAGAAGAAGACAAAGAAGAGGAAGATAAAGAAAAAATGAAGAAGAAGAAGAAGGTGGAGGTGGATGATAATGATGATGATAATAATAATACTAATGATGATGAGGACATCAAGATTAAATTGTTCCCGCTAAGATTATGCCATAGAATACCACCAGGATCAGATATATATACCTTTGAAACAAGCGGGAGCGGTTGATAATGACAAACTGTGATTTCTACGATCATGAAAATATGTACCGTGCACTTTATCAATATTTGTGGTATTAGTCCCGTTTCACGTCAGTTTGGCCATGAACTTTAAATACAAATCTTTTAGAAAAACTGTCAAAACTATAAAATAAAGCAAGGCCTTCAAGACTCACTTATGATACACTTAAAAAAAAAAAAATCTAATCGTTAAAATGTGTTCTGTATTTGTTATTATAAAGCTTCGAGTTAAAAGAAAATGAAAAAAAGAAAGAAAAAAGTCCTAACAGCAGATTCGAACCCCACGTGTTCGGGTAAGAAGAAACTGTCTTACCCATTACACTATCGGGACTCCTTAGCTGACATGCAAAAATATAACATTTAAACAGGATTTTTTAAAGGGCGATAAATCGATTGCGGTATTCGCAGTGAGAACGCTGTTTAAATCATATTATTCTGGTGTATCTTGGGCATTAAAAAAAATCTTTAAGGGCAATTAAAAATCAAGTCCGCGGTAAAGGAGACGTGGCTATCGCCGCAATCACACAGCAAAATTTAGCCGTCTTCTCTGGATCTAGATAGATGTACAAGTTTAGTTACACCCGGTTGACACGGTCGATTCAATTTCTCTTTTATGTTCATCCTAGTTTTATAGTTTTAAAGTTGATATGAAAATTGCGTATTTTGTTAAACTAATAACATGTAGAGCCAAGTACAAGTACTTCTAAACGTCGTAAGAAGTGAAAAGGACTTCATTTTGAGAAAAGTCAAGACTGGAAATTTTTGCGTTTCATCAATTCAAGGGTATTAACTCGCATGGTTTATTATTTTTAACTGTGAATTCCGACTGATTCTGTAGATATTTTTATGGCACTTTGGGGCATAATCCAGTAAGTGATGAGGCGTTCACAAATCTTTCTCTGAATAAATATTTAACGGTCTCCTTCTCCAACTTTCCATCACATGTTATTGTGTATTGTCCATTGAATATAGGATTGAACGGGCAGGTCAACAACTTGAAACAAAATGGCGTCGTTCGCCAAAGAGCACACACAAAGAGCACGCGCTTTGAATATCTATAAATATGTGTACGCAGTTGATTTTTGCCCATGACCTTCAGGGCTCAGCCAATCATGTAGATCTGTAAAGTCCACTCGTCGTATTGATTTGAGTATTTTCCGAAAAAGACCACTTGGGCGAATGAACATAGTGAAAGCCCTGTACACTGAGAGTAAAACACACAAGCTTTTTATGTATTGATTATAATTTCAAAATGTAATGTTTAAGATGAGAAAGATCAGTTTAAAAGGGCAGATAACTGTGGGATCTTAAACCTTTCATGACCTAGACGTGAGAAGTCGGTAGTGTGTGTGTGTGTGTGTGTGTGTGTGTGTGTGTGTGTGTGTGTGTGTGTCCGTCTGTCTGTCTGTCTGTCTGTGTACAAATGCCAAGTCAACAAAACTAAACTACACACATATACATTACTAAAGGCCCTTAGAAACAAGAACAGAATTGACAAGTGTGCATTTTTTTAAAGTTGGAATATGCAGAATTTCAGAGAGAAAAAAGAAGAAATATAATTAATTGTTTTGTATAAAACGACAAAAAAAAGAAGAAGAAAAACCGGAAAAAAGCTTATTCATTTGAATACTTTCATTGCGGCTCTTGAGGATGTAATGGGATGAAAAACAAGCCAGTTAACCTTAATAAAGGTAGATTACAATATAATGATATAACGTATGTGGAAACAATTGTATGTACTCAAAAAAGTATTACGGTCATTCTCCGTCCGATTACAACAATACTTAACAATCGATTTGATAACCTGTAAGCTTCTTTCGAGGGAAAGGAAAATTCAATTGTTGAAGGGATGCGGTTGGAATCCGCCGATGATGAAAATATAAGTTCCGAATCCGTCATTGACGTAGAAATATTTCAATTCTAAAGCCGGCAGCGCTTTCTATCCTTTTACAAGCTGAAAATAAAAGGTTATATACCCATATCGGATCTTGGGCATGAAGTAATGATGGAGGCGGTAATGAAGACCTGAAATGACTCGCAGTTTGATGATGAGCTCAAGCGTGGCATCCTTAGTTTTCGAGTTTTGATTGATTGATGGCTCCTTAATAATTGCCACTTGCTGCTGCTGAGACATAGACACACACACAGACACACACACGCACGCACACACACACACACACACACACACACACACACACACACACACACACACATATATATATACATACACACATGCATGTCTATATATATATACTGAATACATATATACATATCTCGGGTGTCCCCCCCAAAAAAGTAAACCGCTTTTTGACAAGTATTTTCTCAGTCGATAGAGAAACCAAATTCATTGAAAATTTCCACACAGTAACCTTAGGGTATCATCAATAAGTCTGCAAAATATCTAAAAGTTCGGACGCAAATTAATAGATTAAGTTTAATAAATTGTAACTCTAGCTTTTACCCATCAGCAAACGGGTCCTCTTCTTCCAGAACAGTGCTCTGGTAACTGATTTTGACTGTAAACGACTGATCCAACAACATGCTCACATGATCAGATATATGACTGGCTGGCACAATCTCATAACAAAAGTTACAAAATGTGACGAGTCCTTTCCCTAAGTAGGTCCAGCAGGACCTCAGTCCTTATGTTTCTGACCTTATCAGTGTTTACACTCCCACAAGAAATCTCCGCTCTTCCTCTGACTGTTACCTTTTGAAACTTCCTCGTGTCAATACAAGAACCTATGGTGAACGTTCTTTCTTCTTTGCTGCTCCTCACATCTGCAACAACCTTCCTTATCATATCCGTGCATCTGATTCTATTTCTGCTTTTCGCTCATCACTAAAGACTCATCTTTTTTTTTAAAAACCTATCTATATGCACTCTCAGCTTCCTTTTCTCCAACACCACCCATGTCAGCTCACTTTGGATGTATGTAGAGTGGGAAAGGGAGAGTGTGAGTGGGGGGGGGGAGGGTTTTTTGAGAAAGAGTGGTCATGAAAGTTTTATGTTATTTGAAATATTTTTCTTTCATGTAAAGCACCCTGAGCTCTTAGTGAGAAAGGGCGCTGTATAGATGTACATTATTATTATTATTATTATTATTATTATTCATAAAATGAACAACGGATAAAATGACGTAAATGGTGTGTAAGGCCTGTCCTTTTAGAGAATTTTTTAAATTTTTTTCAACCCAGACAAAGGCCAAGGGACTTCACTCAAGAACTTACCGCTACTCTTCACCTCTTGGCACACAGACACAGACACACACACACACACACACACACACACACACACATACACACACACAGACACATAGACACACACACACACAGACACACACATACACACACACACACACACACACACACACACACATACACACACACACAGACACACACATACACACACACATACACACAGTAACAGACACCATGGGGAACACACGCACACACACACACACACACACACACACACACACACACACAGATATGCACGCGCACACGTGTACGTGCATGCATGCGGACACACACACACACACACACACACACACACACACACACACAGAGAAACTGCAAGAAAGAGACTCGAGACACTAAAGCACAGACTACAGACAGGCTAACAGACATGACCTGAGACAGAGAGATACAGAACTCTAGCCTTTCATCTCGACAATAAAAGTCAGTTCTCAAGGATGAAAGTGGGTAGGCGTGGGTTTTTTGGGGGGGGAGGAAAGGCGGGTGGATAGGCTGGAGGGTGGGTGGGTGGGTGGGTGGGTGATTTAGTATCCTAGTCATGTGCTCATGATAATCCTCACCCCCCCCCCCCCCCCCAAACCAGGTCAGTGGTCACATGAACGAGCGAGCAAGCGAGCAATATCTAGTGTCAGTTTTGCAACCACAGCGGTTTGGGCCACCCTTTAAAAGTACACCTCACCTCTCCCCCCCCCCCTGCCCCGACCCCGCCCCCCCCCCCCCCCCACCACCCTGAACCCTCCCTCCCACACCCCCCATCTCTGTCGTAGCCTGTTTCCGTCTGTTGAAATTTGTTATTAAAAAAAAAAAGGGGGGGGGGGGGACTATTCGTATTGTAAAGCACAAAGAGCAAAATATTTCATTTGATACTATGGAAATATTTTTTCTGCTTCTTCTTCTTTTTCTTATCATTACTCATGTATGGGTATCACACTGAAAATGCATGACTATGAAATACGTTATGCTAAATACTTGTAAAGCTGTTCTTGAATTTGTTCTTTTTGTTGCTTTTATCACACTGCATATAGCAGTCTTAGAAGCTCTGGGAACAAGGAAGGGCAGATGGCAATGAGCGTGGAAACGATAACTGAAGCCAGCCTTCTTCATGACTGATGTCCGGACAGACCCGGGCAGTACAGCAATTAACAGATTAGATCACCACAGGGTCAGCTGAGTACAAATGGACTCACACACTCCGAGGCCAGTCGGTCCAGCACGTAGGGGGCATCAGGCAATAGTGAGGTCCGTTATGCTGGACATGTGTCCGAGAGCACAAAGAAAGCCAGCCAGCCATGTGTAACTCCCAGCTGAGATACTGCGGCCGGACGGCAAGCAAATGAATAAATTCCAGAGATGTAGGCGAGTGATTATTTTTCATTAACGTGGAATACCAGTAGGGAGATTGGCCATTTCCGGGCTATATATAAGGCTGAACACAGAGACCCCATGAGCAGACCCGAAGAGAAAGGCCAGAGCATACCCTCAGAAGACCGGTCTGCAGCTAGATGATGATTTCAAGAGGTATGTGACGTGTTAGATTCTAAGTCAACATAGGCAGTAGTTAGGTTAGGACAGTTCGTAGGATGTCTATGTTGATGACTGAAGAATGCTA
>NC_134900.1:11215155-11232655 GCF_041734735.1 Babylonia areolata | reverse complement strand
CCGAACACCGGGTTAAAACATACTCACTTTGTTTACACAAACCCATTTTATCCTACTCAAAGAAAAAAACCCAAAAACAATACTGATGTGAAAGTTACTGTCAAAACATCCACCACGCATCCAACACATCACAAACCCCATGTGATTCAGATAAATCTTGGTCAGTTTATTTTTCTTCAACAGTTTTAGTGTGTGTACATATTTCTCTAACAGGAAAAAAACATTCAGACACGTATTCATCCAGTAATGTCCACCACCACTGTTAAAAGAGTTAGAATATCACCCACTCGTATTCAATCCAACGTGCTTAAGTCAGTTGATGAAATGACGAGATTCTTTGGACGTGTCATGACAGGCAAGCTGTAGTAACAAGCGAACAATTCTACCACCTGGTAACAGCAAAATTCTTCTATGTGCCAGTTAACATATTAAAAAAAAAAACTGGTCGTAGTAAAAAAATCTAAATGTTTACATCAACTACATACGTGCAATCCATAACAATACATCAGTTCTGGATTAACAGACAGAGGAGAACTGGAAAGTACAACAAAAACATTTGACTACCTCTAGTCGTATTGTTGACATGGTTTTTTGGGGTTTTTTTTGTTGTTATTGTTGTTTATTTTTACATCAAGGTACATGGATAGATCAAACAGCATTGCATATATTGCTTTGTACACTTTGCATTTCGGCAGTACGTGGAAACCAAGCAGACTTGGCTCATCTGTTGACAGCAAAATACGTTTCTGTCTGTGGGCACAGTTCCTTCTCTTGATCACAAATGTCTTGTCTGTCTGTTCTCGCTGGTCTTTCTGTCCTTTGTCAAATGCACAAGCAGTAAGGGCTGAGTAAGCAGGTTTCTCAGCAGAAATTGTTTTTTTGCCTTGGGGACTGCTTCGTTTTTGTTTTTTTTTGTTTTTTGTTTGTTTTGTGCGTTCTCTTACGCTTCTGTGCAGTGGAAACGAGAAGAAGAGCAAGTTTCCGTAACATCATTTTCCCCCAACAGGTAAGAAACTGTGACATGTTGAATCACAGGCAAAATTGCAACAATAACAACCCAAACAAATCCAGTTCACTGTTTTTTGGGGTTGTTCATATATATCATGTACAAGCCATTTTGGAACACACCGCTGACAAAGGCAGTGCCACAAATGCAGTTTTTAACGTCCTTTTTGTTCTGAATATTTACACAGTCAAATGAGAAAAAAAGCAAAAGATTAATTAAAAAAAAAAAAAAAGGAAGTAAGGAGAAAATAATGTCTGTAACTTTTTTTTTTTTAATCTGTTTAACATGCAACTGTTTAAATCAGTCATGCCAATGACAAAAAGAAACAAAAAAAAGAAAGAAAAAGAAAACATGAACACAAAAAGCATTTCAGTACCTTTTTACCAATTATCACATCACGTGAAAAGACAGAAACCTGAAGGACGAAGAAAACAAAAAACAAAACAAAAACAAAAAAAAAGAAAGAAAATACATGCAACACTTTCAGTAAAAAGAGTTGGCAAAAACAGAATCGATAACAATTCAGATAAATTAACCAAAAAAAAAAGAAAAGAAAAAAGAAATGGCCCCCATACTGGCACCCCAAAAAAAAGTGTAGATGAGACCAAAAAAAACATGCAGGGAACAACAAATCTCACCGGCCAAGGACGACAACTTCCAGGCCCTCTGTGGACAGCCTTTTGTGTTCCTCACAGTACCACTGTTCCCAATGGAGGAGGGGGGGGGGGGGGGGGGCGGGGAAGGGTTTCATTTTCTTCATCTCTTACTGACTCTTTTCAGCCTGGTTATGCCCCCTGCCTGGCATACAGGGCAACCCTTCCTGATCCTGATCAGCCATCACTCTCTGGTCCATTGCATTTCCTGCTCCCACCTTCAGTGACAATCGGTCTAGTCAGTCTTGCATGTTTTTTTTTTTTTTTAAACAAGGAATCTCGGTTGCATTTTGCCGGATTTATTTGGGCCATCATTTTATAGGGGGGGGGGGGGGGGTTGAGCGGGGTGTGTGGGTGGTATGACTTGAATGCTGATTTTTAAAAATTTCTATCATTATTGCATGTTGTGGACTTTAGTTTCTTCTGGCAAAACTGTGTTTATTATTTCTTTTTTTTTTCTTTTTTAATCGTCCATCTAACTTCTTGCACATCCACAAAATGATTGGCGATTTTGTGTAAATCAGAAATTTACCAATCTTTGTTTCAGGAGTAACTGTGTGTGTGTGTGTGTGCAATATGTTTTAGCACTAAAGAGATGGTTGTGCATTCAGTGACATCCATCTCCCGTGTGTCTTTTGAGGTTCTGTGTGTGTGTGTGTGAGTGTGTGTGTGCGCATGTGTGTATGTGTATGACAACACAATAATTATAACACCTACTACATTCAAGGTATCAAACCACATCGCAAAATCTTTACCTCTCTGCAGTCTCAATAGATATTATCAAAATGATCAAATAATTCGTAAAAAAAAAAAAAAGTGTGTGTGAACGTGTGCGCGCACGCACCATTATTCAAGATGGGGAAAAACAAAACAAAACATGACCGCAACGTTTGTGAGACCCTTTCTTCATGACAAGAACTGAAAGCCTTCCTCCTCCTCCTTCTTCTTCAGCGAACCCATTCCATTCCCAGTGAACACGACCAGGTAACCCCCCCAACCCCCCGCCCCTTTCAGGTGTTGGACATTTCCATGGGACTCCCAAGCACATGAGGCGGATCCGTTTGGACAGAACTAGATTTCCAAACTGGTCAAGAAAGAAAAAAAATGAAAGTGACCAAGATTTAGGTGAAACTAGAAAGAAGCGGAGTAGCATGATATACGCGTACACTCGAAGCACAAAAGCATGCATGCTGAAAATAAACCTTCACCGAACTTTTATACGTGTACTTTATGTACTGAACTGCGGTATAAGAAAATAAAATAAAATTTAAAAAAAAAACCCAACGACAAAAACAAAACCCCTCAACCCTTCACCAACTTTGTAGGCTACACCCTCTATTGAACTGAGACAGAGACACAGAGAGAGAGAGAGAGAGAGAGGGTGACAGAGACACAGAGACAGAGAAGGAAAGAAAGGAAGAAAATCAAAATACAAAAACAGATGTCTTTTTTGGGGGGGGCTGGGGGGGGGCATAAGTAAAGAATGAAGAAAACCTCTAAATACGCCCCCCCCCCCTCCCTGCTTCCCAAAAAAGGAAAAATATCAAAATGAAGCAAACTTCTATTTTCCCTTTACCAAGGAGAATCAGGAAAGAGAAAAAGCAAAAGGCTTGTGAAAGCCAAGAAAGGAAACCCCATGAACCAACTGATTTACAAAAAAAATGATTTAAAAAAAAAAGAGAGGAAAGAAAAGAAGAAGAAGAAGAAGAAAAAAAAAAGCCTGGTTACCATTGATTAAATGAAATAACAGCAGTAAGCAACAGCAAATTAACTGATTCTGTGGCGCAAACCGATTAAGGTGAAAGGGTACAGGTCCCACCACCCATAGCCTTTAACAGCCATCAGGGCATTGAACTCAAATCCACTTGTCTCTAGGACTCGGCATAGGGAGGCTGAGGGGGGGTGGGGGGGCGGGGGGGAACAGGAGGGGGGTGGGGCTCCAATCCTCTCCTTCCGCTGTTCTAACCTTCCCTCATCCGAAGTCTGGGGACCCATTCACACCTAGAGAGTGGTGGAGTGCGGAAAATCAGAGTAAAGGGTAAAGGGCCTTTCCCCTCGAGGACACACCACCGTGCCGAAACGGGGGCCCAGAACCATTGGTCACTGGTGAATCACCGGATCAGAAGTCCAACGCCCGACTGACTCTGCGACAGCGCCTCTATGCTGACGCAATCATCAAAAAGAAATGGGGAAGAAAAAAAGAGAAAGAAATAAAGACAAGAAAAAAAAAACTACAACAAACAACCAACAAAAACACAAAAGAAGGAGAAAAAACAATACAATAGAAAAAAGGAAAGTTAATCAATACACAAAATAAATCTGACCAAAGTTACAGTAACCAGGAAATGAAGTCAGACAACAAAACAAAAAAAGCAAACAAACAAGCAAAAACAAAACAAAAAAAACAAAAAACAAAAAAAAGAAAAGGAAAGAAAAACCACAACAAAACAATAACAAAACCACAAAAACAAACAAAACAAAAGATCAAAGAAAGTTATTCTATATTCACAAACAAAAATCTCACCAAAAGTTACAGTTACCGAGAAATGAAGTTGGGCAAACATAACAAAAAAAACCCACCAAACGAACAAAAACAAAACAAATACATGATAGAATATATCATCGAACGTTACTTTCTATTCAAAAACAAAATCTCACCAAAGTTACGTTTACTGGAAAATGAAGCTGGGCAATAAAAAAAAAAAAAAAAAAAAAAAAAACCACCCTGAAACCTAACAACTAACCAAGTGAAACGGTAAAACCTGAAAACCCACATAAACCACACGACAAACAATACAAATAGAAATAAAAGTAACACTTAACACATCACAAGCCAAAGCATTACTGAACAAAAAAAAAAGGTGGCACCCTGTCTATCGAGCAATCTGCTGAAAAAAAAAAAACACACACACACACACACAAAAACAACACAACAAAAAACATGCACACAAAACACACACTAACTGCTAAGCAAATTCTCAACAGCAGAGAGAGCAGGTGGGTGGGAGAGCAGAAAGATGGGTGGCGGAGATTAACAGGAGACACAGAATACAAACAAGTTGAGACATGGGGAAACAGGGAATAAATGGGGGGATACAAGCCAGAGATGGGGAAACAGGCGAGTGGGGAAAACTAAACCAGAGACAGGAAACAAACATGGCCAGAAATGGGGGAAATAAACAACAGGGATATAGACATGGGGAAACAGGGAATAAATGGGGGACACATGCCAGAGATGGGGAGAAATGGAACAGTGGGGGGGGGGGGGGGGGAAATAAGCCAGACATGGGAAACAAAAACATGCCAGAAATGGGGAAACAGGCACGTGTGGGAGAGGGGAAATTAAACCAGAAACAGGAAACAAACATGGCCAGAAAAGGGGGAAATAAACAACAGGGATATAGACATGGGGAAACAGGAAGTAAATGGGGGGATACAAGCCAGAGATGGGGAAACAGGCGAGTGGGGAAAACTAAACCAGAGACAGGAAACAAACATGGCCAGAAATGGGGGAAAATAAACAACAGGGATATAGACATGGGGAAACAGGAATAAATGGGGGATACAAGCCAGAGATGGAGAGAAATGGAACAGTTGGGGGGGGGGGGAATAAGCCAGACATGGGAAACAAAAACATGCCAGAAATGGGGAAACAGGCACGTGTGGGAGAGGGGGAATTAAACCAGAGACAGGAAACAAACATGGCCAGAAAAGGGGGAAATAAACAACAGGGATATAGACATGGGGAAACAGGAAATAAATGGGGGATACAAGCCAGAGATGGGGAAACAGGCGAGTGGGGAAAACTAAACCAGAGACAGGAAACAAACATGGCCAGGAATGGGGGAAATAAACAACAGGGATATAGACATGGGGAAACAGGAAATAAATGGGGGATACAAGCCAGAGATGGAGAGAAATGGAACAGTGGGGGGGGGGGGGGGGAATAAGCCAGACATGGGAAACAAAAACATGCCAGAAATGGGGAAACAGGCAATTGGGGGGAGGGGGTGGGGGGGGGGGAATTAAACCAGAAACAGGAAACAAACATGGCCAGCCAGAAACGGGGTAAAATAAACAACAGGGATATAAATAAGCCAGACATGGGGAACAGGGGGAAACAAACCAGACATGGGGAAGGAAACAAGACAAGCCAGTCCCTACCAACCACTACGAAGCAGCACGGATCGTACAGGCAGGCTTTTAAACAGCCTCATAAGACAAGACAAGAAGAGAAACAACCCCAAACAGATAGGGATGGGCAAAAAGAGTAAGAGAGAGCATACCAGACACTAAAAATATGCCATCCCATTTATTGCCACCGCCCCGCCCCCCCACCCTACCATTTAAAATGAAACAAAATAAATCAGGGTTGTTTTTTTTTCCCCACACAATGTGATTGGTATGCCTTTGGAATAAATATTCTCTTTGCTTTTTAACCTAACCTTATTATCACTTTCATATTCCCTCCCCTTCCCCCCTGCTCACCGACCCACCCCACCCATACCTCAACTATTCACTTTCCAAACCTCAACTGTGCAAGAAACCTAAACAGGAAAAAAAAAAAAAAAAAAAAAAAATGACAACAATCCGAAGCTGTCATGAACAGCTTTTACAACATTTTATTTGAGATAGTTTTTACTACAATCACCACTGTTCGCAAGAACAATAAGGAATAAAATTTTTTTTTTTTTTAAAGATAAAAAAAAGATATATCAACTGAAGAAAGGAGATTGGAGTGGAAGAACAGATGAAATGACATCCAAGCTGCCACCCAAGCTAACTCCCCCCCCCCCCCCCCGCCCCCCAAATAAAAGAAGAAAAAAAAAGAAAGAAAGAGTGCCTTCCCCCGCCATACCCCACCGAAAAGTGAAGTGGGCCCTGGTCGTGTTCTCTGGAAATCGCAGTCCGAGGTCGCAACCGATCCTTGTGCGTTTGCCCTTTGTGCGCAATTGTTTTTTTCACTTGCTATGATTCACAAAACAACAGCAAAAAATATAAGGCTTTTTCATTTAGCTTTTTACTTAGCTCAGCTGGTACACATTAGCAGTGTCGCAAATACATTACTGTGCAGGCTAAAAAAAAAAACAAAAAAAGAAAAAAAAAACCGGTTCTTTATCTTCAATTCATAACTTCATAGGTTTTTGATTGAAAGGTCAGTAACATACGTGTTTTTGATGATCAGTCAACACATGATTGTCAGATGTAATTTGATTATCATAAGATCACTTTTAATTGTGTTTGTGATGAACAAACTCATCGATGTAATATCAATAACACTTGTGTGATGGAACGTCAACATTGTGCAAGCACCTCAGCAATGAAAAAAAAAAAGAAAAAAAAAAGAACCGTCACTGATAGACATGTTTCTTGTAAAACATCAAAACTAGTGTTCATATCTGATCACTTTATTTCAAAACGTCTGGGGAAAAAAACAAACAACTAACAATTAAAGAAGCAAACTATGCTCCCATAAACAAGTGAACCTCAAATGCAAGGAAGGGCGAAACAGGACATGAGAAGTCCTGCCCCCACCTCCTAAACAACAAAAGGACAAGAACCGTGGTTGTTACAAATCGTTCTCATGGTCCAGGCAGCAGCAGAGACAGAGACAGAGAGACAAAGAGAGAAGAGAAGAGGAGAGGCAGAGGCAGGTGGCAGTGGCCCCCCCACTGTGGTGGGAGGTCCGATCAGGCCAGGGCCATCTGCATGCTCTGGTAGGTGCAGTTGGAGCGCTGGCAGATGGGCTCAGGGCTGTAGAGGCGGCCCAGCGACAGGTCCTTCTTGCAGCTCTCGCAGGCCTTGGGGTGGGTGTGCTGGAACATGGGCTGGCCAGCCTCGCGCCAGACGCTGCTGATGGAGTCCACGAAGTAGTCCATCATCTGGCGGGTGTGGTGGGCCGTGGGGGCCAGGCGCAGGCGCTCCGTGCCCCGGGCCACCGTGGGGTAGTTGATGGCCTGCACGTAGATCCCGTGCTGGCTCATCAGCTCGTTGGACAGGGCCATGGAGACGGCTGCGTCACCCACCTGTGGCAGCAGCAACACACACACACACACACACATGCAGGCAGGCTTGAGTTATGGGCCACAGTTCTGTGGGTTGCTGGGAAACAGATTCCATCAAACAAAGAATTAATTAACAATTTCGTCACTTTAGTCGCCGCTTGGTGACTTGCAGCGAGAACACCACAGTCGCCACACAGCGACTTGTAGGGAGAACGCAGCTCGTGCTGATCAGCGACTTGAGCGTTAGAGTTCACAAACATGTGCTACTCTTCAATAAATAACACCAAACTTAGCCAGCACTTCCTGCCTTAAGTACCTAAGTATCTGAAACATCCTTCTCACTGCTGAACCAACTCTCGTGCCGTTTGGAGCGGTTTTCAGCGGCTTTTTAAAACTCAGTTGGAAAGATGGCCCGTTCTTTAATCAGTTCAGATTGTAACCAACAGTCTCGCTTATGACCACAATATACGGGTCAGCAAGCTGCAAGTCTAACTGAAAGTCAGTTAGCAGAAAATTATTTTGCGACTGACAGTGACAGTGGAGAAGAGTTTGTGCCATATGGCAGTGAACTGAGGAGTGACAGTGACAGCTCTGCTGCACACCTGATTTTCAGCTGTACTGTGCAGCTGACTTAGCAGCTTGAACACGGCTGGCAATGTAAGGGTTAAAAAGCAACAACCAACAATCACACACATTGAAAAAGTGAAGATACAAAAAAATGATTTATTGTTCAGACATACTGTTCATACAACAGAGTCCACAGGATGGTAATTTTCTGGCACTATTTCGGCTGCACAGATGATAGTATGTATTCTTGTTGCCAATAATAACAGTACAATGAAGAGGAGACGAGAGAGACAGAGACAGAGAAAGAGAAAGAGAAAAACCTACGTGGATGGGGATGATGTGGCTGGGGCTGTGCATGGCAGGGATTCCAGCCTCCACCAGCTTCTCGCGGATGTACGACACGTTGGCCCTCTGCTTCCGGCGCAGCTCTCGCCCCTCCTCACTGGCCAGCACCTGCCAAATGCAGCTCAGTGTCACACCACTGTCAGATTCGCCGATTGGGAACTGAATCTTAGATAAACAAGCTGCTGCAACCGTCTCTTCAAATTTATGTCTTCATTGAGAAAGGGGTGGGGTGCTGGGGGGGTGGGGGAACCAAAATTCTGATGTCTCTAAAGAAAAAGTGATTAATATGTCGCCTGTTCAATCATAGAAATCTCTCTCTCTCTCTCTCTCTCTCTCTCACAGACACATTACCTCTATTCTCTCTCTCACACCTACTCACATACTCTTGCTCTCTCTCTCTCTCTTAACACACACACACACAATGTCTATTCTTTCACACCCACTCACCAGCTCT
This sequence comes from Babylonia areolata, assembly GCF_041734735.1. Classification (NCBI taxonomy): domain Eukaryota; kingdom Metazoa; phylum Mollusca; class Gastropoda; order Neogastropoda; family Buccinidae; genus Babylonia; species Babylonia areolata. The sequence goes on along the minus strand of NC_134900.1, from coordinate 11,223,625 downwards.
TTATCTCTGTCTTTTTCTTTCTCTATCTCTCTCTCACACACACACACACACAAACTCTATTCTCTCACAACTGCTACTTCTCTCTCTCTCTCTCTCTCTAACACACACACACACACTCACAAGTTCATTCATTCACACCTACTCACCAACTCTTTTATCTCTCTCTCTCTCTCTCTCACTGACACACCTGACTATTCTCTCACAACTACTTCTTCTCCTCCTCTCCCCTTACACACACACACACACACACACACACACACACAGAGGCAATATCTATTCTCTCACACCTACTCACCAACACTTTTTCTCACCGTCTCTATCTCTCTCTCTCTCTCTCTCTATCACACACACACACACACACACACACACACACACACCCTGTTCCAACCATACCTTGATGGAAGCCACACAGCCAGCCAGCACAGTTGGGGGCAGGGCCGTGGTGAAGATGAAGCCAGACCCATAGCTTCGGATCATGTCCACCAGCTTCTCCGACCCCACAATGTAGCCCCCCATGTTGCCAAACGCTTTCCCTGGAACCAAAACACAATACAACACACATCAATGACATGTAACAGTGACTTTCCCACCCCCCAACGCTTTCCCTGGAACCAAACACAATACAACACACATTAAATGACATATACCAGTGACCTTCCCCACAAACGAATACAGCCCACTGGAAACAAAAATCAACAAAACAAAAAACACACATCAATGACACATAACAGCGACTTTTCTCCCACAAAACTGAGCAAAATAAACAAACTCCACACTGCAACTGACTTGGCGTTGAAAAAACACACTTATGAAAACAACTGCGTTCCATTGTGATAACTAAAAACGCAACAAATTGTTTAGCATTTTTTGGAAGAAGAAAACAAAAACAAAAATACAAATAAAGGCCCCACCTTCCCCCTTCAATATTCCACTCTGCTGACATTAACAGGAAAACATTTCATTCAAGAACCACCTCCTTCTCTCCCTCCCCACCTTCCCACAATTTTGTACTTCGGTAATTTACAACCTAACTGTCCTTGACAGGTGTAAAACAAAGTGATCAATAATCCCAGCGTTGCTATGTCCACCCAGAGTCTGCACTAAATGGTTATTTCGTGTGTGTGTGTGTGTGTGTGTGTGCATGTGAGTATGTGTGTGTGTATGTGCATGTGAATGGGTATTTGTGTGTGTGAGAGAGCAAGAGAAAGAGCGAGAGAGAGAGAGAGAGGGTGTGTGTATGTATGAGAGAGAGAGGGAGAGACAGAGAGAGTGTTTGTGTGCATGTGTGCGAGCATGCATGCACACATGCGTGCATACGTGCGTGCGTGTGTGCATGTGTGTGTGTCTGTATGTGTGTGAGGTAAGTGAACTTGTCAACCCAGTTTCTACCATTTCACAGCTGTCAGTGCCGAGTTAAATCACCTCCACAGCTGGCAACACCATGACAAGGTCAACAGGGGGAACAGCTGTGGCACTGAAAGGCGGCCATTTGGCAGTTACCACCAGAGCGGTTCAAACATGCCAACAACACACAGCTGCTGCTTTCATCTTCCTGCTTAAAAGACAGCGCTGTCTCCACAGCTGTTACTTTCATCTTTCTGCATAAAAAACCGCGCTGTCTCCACAGCTGTTACTTTCATCTTCCTACTTAAAAGACAGCGCTGTCTCCACAGCTGCTGCTTTCATCTTTCTGCATAAAAAACAGCGCTGTCTCCACAGCCGTTACTTTCATCCTCCTGCTTAAAAGACAGCGCTGTCTCCACAGCTGTTACTTTCATCTTCCTGCTTAAAAGACAGCGCTGTCTCCACAGCTGTTACTTTCATCCTCCTGCTTAAAAGACAGCGCTGTCTCCACAGCCGTTACTTTCATCTTCCTGCTTAAAAGACAGTGCTGTCTCCACAGCTGTTACTTTCATCTTCCTACATAAAAGACGGCGCTGTCTCCACAGCCGTTACTTTCATCTTCCTGCTTAAAAGACAGCGCTGTCTCCACAGCCGTTACTTAAAAGACAGCGCTGTCTCCACAGCCGTTACTTTCATCTTCCTGCTTAAAAGACGGCGCTGTCTCCACAGCCGTTACTTTCATCCTCCTGCTTAAAAGACAGCGCTGTCTCCACAGCCGTTACTTTCATCTTCCTGCTTAAAAGACAGCGCTGTCTCCACAGCCGTTACTTTCATCTTCCTGCTTAAAAGACAGCGCTGTCTCCACAGCTGTTACTTTCATCTTCCTACTTAAAAGACAGCGCTGTCTCCACAGCCGTTACTTTCATCTTCCTGCTTAAAAGACAGCGCTGTCTCCACAGCTGTTACTTTCATCTTCCTGCTTAAGACAGCGCTGTCTCCACAGCCGTTACTTTCATCTTCCTTCTTAAAAGACAGTGCTGTCTCGACAGCTCTTCTATTCATCTTCCTGCTTAAAAGACAGCGCCATCTCCACAGCTTGGTCTTTGAGCGAGGATAGGCGCCGTATGATTATCCTTATCGTAAGAGCGTCTACAGCAGCAAGCAGTAGCAGCGCCTGTGCCGCAGCCTTACCCAGGGTGCCTGAGATGATGTCCATCTTGTGCAGGCAGTTGTCCTGCTCACCCACGCCCGCCCCGTGGTCCCCGTACAGCCCCACGGCGTGCACCTCGTCCACGAAGGTCAGGGCCCCGTACTTGTGGGCCACGTCGCACAGCTCGTTCGTCGGGCAGATGGACCCTGCACGCACACGCACACACACACACACACCATGTGACACCGTGATTCCAGCTGTTATTTCCATTTTGTCTTAATGTAGACTTGTAGTTGTATGTAGTATATTATACCTGTTCCACAGGATGCCATCCATGAAACTTTTATCAGCTATACTTTATAATTAACAGTTGCAAACGTTTGTTATGTTTTTTTTATCTCAAGGAGATGATGACAGGCAGACCACTTAAAGAATCCTCCTCTCATTCATCTCTTTCATTTTGTCTTAAAGAATCCATTTTAATATTTCATCACAAATAAGATGTGACATGTGTAAAGCGGCATGTGTCTGCCTGTCATTATATTTTATTTATTCATTCATTTATTCCTTTGTTTTTAATTTCAGTAAACAAGACTTAACAGAACTTATACATAAAGACAGCAAGTAGAAGACAAGCTAGTATTATCATCATTTTCATTTTGTTTGTTTCGATTTGATTAAAATATAAGACAATAAGACAATATGCACACACACACACACACATATATATATATATATATGGCAACAAGAAGACACGCAATCATCACTATGATCATTGTTATCTACAACCCAGCCAAATGTAAAAATACACCAACAACGATATCCAACCTAGCCAATGACTGTTACGCAGAAAGGAGCAAAAACAAAAAACAAAAACGACACATTCAGTAAATTTCAACCCTTCAGAAGCCACACCCCCCCGAAAACGGAGTATGGCTGCCTACATGGCGGGGTAAAAACGGTCATACACGTAAAAGCCCACTCGTGTGCATACGAGTGAATGTGGGAGTTGCAGCCCACGAACGCAGAAGAAGAAGAAGAAGAAGCCACACAACTTCAAACATCAAGACAGCTGTGCCGCTCACTGTTTCACATCTTACTGACATACAAGGTAAAAAGAAAAGGTACAGCAACACCAAAAAAACAACACAAGGACAGACACACAAACACACACATACACACAGATCACAGTCCAGTTGGACATTTGATTTAATTGAGGTTACAGTTGATTTTGTTCTAGGTTCTCACCTCTTTGTATAGGAATCTCTTCCTTTTTTTTCTTTCTTTCTTTTATTTCCATCTAAGATCACAATTTGTGGATAGACGTTAAAATGAAGAACACACACAAACACACACACACACACAAAAACCCACACCCACTAACACTCACACACACGGAGCAAAGAAAAGAGCAGTCAGTCACTCCATCCATTCAGGGCCACACACAGCCTCAGTGACCACCACCCACCAAATGTGGAGTGTTGACCTAAAGGCAACGCGTCCACCTAGGAAGCGAGAGAATCTGAGCGCCCTGGTTCAAATCCCACAGTCACCAGTATTTTCTCCCCCCTTCACAAGACCATGAGTGGTGGTCTGGACGCCAGTCATTCGGATCAGACATGTGCAGCATGCGCCCAGCTCACATAAAAGAACCCACGGCAACAAAAGGGTTGTCCCTGGCAAAATTCTGTGGAAAAATCCTACTTCAACAGGAAAACAAGTAAAATTGCAGGCAGAGAAAAAAATACACAAAAAATGGGTGGCGCTCTCAGCGTAGCATTGCGTGCTCCCCCCCCCCTCCCCCTCCCCCTGAATTTCACAACAGAGAAATCTGTTGTGACCACAAAAAAAAAGGAAAAATACAATACCACTTCTTTTTCGTTCGTAGGCTGCAACTTCCACGTTCACACATGTGTACACGAACAGGCTTTTAACGTGTATGACCGTTTTTACACCGCCATGTAGGCAGCCATACTCCCTTTTCGGGGATGAAAAACACAATACAACAGTGATACAATAATACAGCACCCACCGTCCATGGAATGCACGGTCTCAAAGGCGACGATCTTGGGGATGCTGGGGTCCACAGACTTCAGCAGGGACTCCAGGTGTTCGGGGTCATTGTGCCGGAAGATGTGCTTCTTGGCGCCGCTGTTGCGGATGCCTTGGATCATGGAGGCGTGGTTGCCAGCGTCCGAGAAGTAGTGCATCCCTGGAAAACGCACACAAAGCAGTTTGATTTGTCAGCTTTTTAGAAAAAAAATAATTTTTAAAAAGTTGACAAGAACAGTTTAAAAAAAAAAAATGTGACATTCATGTTTTGAATTTGAATGGTGTGTGTGTGTGTGTGTGTGTGTATGTGTGTGCTTATGTGTGCGCATGTGTATGTACATACATATATATATATATATCTCATTAAGTCATAATTGTCATCAATATATTACGATTTGTGTGTATATATGTATATATATATATATATAAATATACATATATATATATATACAGTGAGAGAGAGAGATTTTTCTTCATTAATATGTCTTTCTATATCTCTTCCACTTAACTTATTAATTTTCTTTCTTTCTTTTTTTCTTCTTTTTCTCCACACCAATCTTGGCATTACATACACAGAACCAGTCTCAAACCCGCACGCCAACATCCACCACCAACATCCACCACCACCCAACAAACCTGCTTGAAACCGAACCTTTCAAAAAAAAAACCCCAAAAAAACCCAGCCAACCAACAACACAACTGTTCACACCCTCCCTCCCTTCCTCCCTCCATCCTCTCACCCCACCACTCACCAGGCAGAGCCTTGCCCAGGGTGAAGAGGGTGGTGTCGTTGGCCACATAGCAGGAGGTGAACACCAGCCCCGCCTCCTTCTGGTGCAGCTGGGCCACCAGGCCCTCCAGCTCCTCGTGCAAGGGGGAGTTGCCCGAGATGTTGCGCGTCCCCCCAGCGCCCGCCCCGTGGTTCTCCAGGGCATCCCTTTGCAACGTCAAGGTCAGGGTCAGGTCAGGTCAGGTCAAGGTTGAGGGGGAAAGAGAAAGAGACAGAGATAGAAAAAGGAAACATCCTCGGTTTCAGAGAGGGGTGTAGAGACTGAGGGAGAAAGAGAGAGAGGGGGGTGGGGGAGGGAACAAAGAGAGAGAGAAAAACAAAGAGAGAGAGAGAGGAAACATTCTTTGTTTTGGACAGGGGTAGAGAGGCAGGGGGAAAGAGAAAGAGAGAGAGAGAGGAAATATTCTTTATTTTGGACAGGAGTAGAAGAACAAGGGAAAAGCTAGAGAGAGATAGAGAGAGAGAGAAAGAAAGAGAGAGAGAGAGAGTGAGAGAAGAGAGACAGACAGTGTAAAAGAGAAAGAACGGACACATTCTTTCCTTGCGAAGACCCTTCCCCTCTCCTACCCCACCATCCACCACAACCACCCCTACACACACACACCCCTGGCCACCAGTCAGCCCTGACTCTCTCTCTCTCTCTCTCTCTCTCACCTGACAGCCTGCAGGACGGCAGGGTGCCAGCTCATGCCATGGTAGTCGTTGCTGCACCACACCGTGATGTCCTTCACCCCCTGGGTGTGCTCCTGGGCGTGCGGGAAGCTGCTCCCCGCACGCATCACCTTGCGGAACGTGCGGTACGTGTGGTCCCGCTTCTTCTTCTCCAGCTCCTCCGCAAAGAAGTCGTCGTACTTGAACGCAGACTCTGTGTGAGAGAGAGAGAGAGGTCAACAACAGTTTCAGTTTCAGTAGCTCAAGGAGGCGTCACTGCGTTCGGACAAATCCATATACGCTACACCACATCTGCCAAGCAGATGCCTGACCAGCAGCGTAACCCAACGCGCTTAGTCAGGCCTTGAGACTACTCTTCCAAGGGACAGCATGTCGCTACAGCGCAGCACCACTGACCACTGCTTGAAACAACAACAATGTACACAGACTTGTCATCAAGAAGTCATCTTACATGATGATGCCAACACAAAGAGGTATAAGCATCATTATTGTATTGTATTGTATTGTACTGTACTGTATTGAATTGTATTGTATTGTACTGTATTGTATTGTACTTTACTGTATTGTACTGTACTGTACTGTATTGTATTGTACTGTACTGTACTGAACTGTATTGTATTGTACTGTACTGTACTGAACTGTATTGTATTGTATTGTACTGTACTGTACTGAACTGTATTGTATTGTATTGTACTGTACTGTACTGAACTGTATTGTATTGTACTGTATTGTATGTATTGTACTGTACTGTACTGTCGACCTCACTAAGGCCTTCGACACCGTGAGTAGAGAGGGACTGTGGAAGATCATGGCCAAGTACGGATGCCCTCGGAAATTTATTTCCTTGGTCAGCCAATTCCATGAAGGCATGCAGGCTCGAGTCCAGGACAATGGTGAAACATCTGCTCCTTTTGCTGTCACAAATGGTGTCAAGCAAGGCTGCGTCCTGGCTCCAACGCTGTTCAGCCTCATGTTCTCTGCAATGCTTACTGATGCCTTCAGAGATGGCGATGTTGGAATCGGCCTAAAGTACCGAACAGATGGCAAGCTGTTTAACCTCAGAAGGCTTCAAGCAAAAACGAAGGTCATGACAGACATCATCAGAGACTTTTTGTTTGCTGATGATTGTGCCCTCAATGCTGGATCTGAAGCTGACATGCAACTCAGCGTCGACAAGTTTGCCACTGCCAGCAGGAACTTCGGCCTTACCATCAGCACGAGGAAAACTGAAGTTCTCCATCAGCCAGCCCCAGGGAAACCCTACGTTGAGCCCAACATCACAGTCAACGGTCAGAGACTCAGTGCGGTGGAGCGGTTCACATACCTTGGCAGCACACTGTCACGAAATGTGACAATCGACGATGAAGTGAACGTCAGGATTGCAAGAGCAAGCGCAGCTTTTGGTAGACTCAATGCAAATGTCTGGAACAGAAGAGGCATTAGTCTTGAGACCAAGCTAAAGGTCTACAGAGCAGTAGTTCTCCCCACACTACTGTACGCCTGTGAAACTTGGACAGTGTACCAACGACATGCCAAGAAGCTGAACCACTTCCACACAACATGCCTCAGGAAGCTACTGAACATCAAGTGGCAAGACAAGACCCCTGACACAGAGGTGCTCGCAAAAGCCACCCTTCCCAGCATCTTCACCATCCTGATGCAGTCCCAGCTTCGCTGGGCTGGACACGTGGCGCGCATGCCAGACCATCGGCTGCCCAAAAGGCTCTTCTATGGCGAGCTGCAACAAGGGAAGAGATCACACGGAGGTCAGAAGAAGCGCTTCAGAGATACTCTGAAAGTCTCTCTGAAAGCGTTTGATATCAACCCTGACTCCTGGGAGGAATCTGCAGTGGACCGTGACAAATGGCGCGCTGCTGTGCACAAAGGCGCCAGGTTGTGCGAGGCCAACAGGACTGCTGCAGCTGTTGAGAAGAGGCAGGCCAGAAAGTCACGGGCAAACAAGCTCCCTGACAATGATATGCCTGTCTTTGTCTGCCCCAACTGTCAGCGAACATTTCGTGCGCAGATTGGACTATTCAGCCATCTGCGCACTCACAGATAGATTCATGAGCATCCTTCCCCCCACCCCACCACCACCCTCCCCCCATCCCCCATCCCCCATCTGGATGACAACGATGGTCATCATCGATCTCGATGGACACACCACCACTGTATTGTATTGTATTGTACTGTACTGTACTGTATTGTATTGTACTGTATTGTACTGTACTGTACTGTATTGTATTGTATTGTATTGTACTGTACTGTATTGTATTGTATTGTACTGTACTGTATTGAATTGTATTGTATTGTATTGTATTGTATTGTATTGTATTGCAGAAGCACAAACTTCAACCCAGTGCAGCTCACTGTTTCTTATCACAGCTGGCAGACAGGTATTGCATTGTATTGCACTGGGTTGTGCTGCAATATATTGCATTGCACTACATTGCATTGCGCTG
>NC_134900.1:11182655-11212655 GCF_041734735.1 Babylonia areolata | reverse complement strand
GCCTCTTCATGGAGGTCTGGAACATGTCCTGAGTAATCAAAATGAAAAAAAACAAACAAACAAACAAAAAAAACAACAACAAAACAAACAAGCTACTAACATAACTTCTCACTTTCTAAACTTAGCTAAAAGCCTTAAGTCCTGTTCATGGCAGTCAGGATCATGTCTTGAGAAATTAAAAAAAAAAAACAGCAACGAAGAAACAATCTAGCTGCTAACTGAGCTCCTCAACCTTCTAAACTTAGCTAAAAGACTTGTCCTCTTTGTGGCCACATAAGGCCACTGCCAGAGATCTCTCCATTGGCTGCATGCTGCCTGTCTTGTGCTGCTTGAATGAATGCCAGAAATAACATGGTCTTCTGTTGTCTCCTGTTCTCAGTCGGTCTTTGTATTAAAAAAAAAAAAAAAAGAGAAAAAAAAAAGACGTTTTTGTTGGTCTTTCTTGATTGATTGTTCAGATTTTTGGATGTTTACATGTTTCCCTTAATGACATTAAAAAAAAAAAATATTGAAATATGCTTCACATCTCCAAAATGTTAGATTATCGTCATAAAATGAAGAAGCCTAAAGTGTGTTCACAAAGTAACAATGATACAACCAACACAGTCTTCAACCAACCCGAAACCTCACTGTAAAATGATGGTAACAAACATGGTGATGGAGATGGTGACGACGTGTGATGATGATGATGATGATGATAATGGTAACAACAACTATTCCTGTTATCAAAGTCCAGCATTTACCCACTCCCTTTGTTGTTTTTATTTATTTTTTTTTTTTTACCTTCAGCCAGTGCTGTAGACACAGGGGTCACAGCGTTAGAGCTGGTGGTGGTCGACACAGCACGAGATGACACGGCAGTGCCAGCGGCGCCACCGCTGTTATTGCTGCTGCTGCTGCTGCTGGCGTTGGCACTGGAGCCACTGTTGGCAGCAGCGCTGGAGTGGGCAGCGATGGTGGTGTGCGCCATGATGGGGCAGCGCTTGGCCATGTTCAGCAGCTGCGGGGCACACTGGCGGATGGCGCCCATGGAGAACTTGTTGAGGAAGGGGCAGGCGATGGAACTCATCTTGTCAACGAATCTGTGGACGAAGAGAGGGAGGAGAGGTTGGTTTTTTTTTGGTTTTTTTTCAAGTCCACTGTTGAAAAATTAAGGTCAGGCATTGTGTGTATCAAATATTCTGTGTGCTGCTGAAGAAGGGGCAATGTAAGAAGGGGCAATGTGTGGATGGACAGAAGGAGGAGAGTTTTTTTTCATGTTCACTGTTGAAAAATTAATAAGGTCAGGCACTGTGGATTGTGGAGTGCTGTATTCATTGTGTGCTGCTGAGGAAGGGGCAATAATACAAATTGTACTCTCTCTCTCTCTCTCTCTCTCTCTCTATGTATATATATATATATATTCAGCGCCAATCTTTGGTCAGACTCAAAGATCCAAATCTAAGCGCTAACCAACACAGAGTCATTTCCACAACAGGCTGCCTATCGTACCTTGGTAGAGCAGACTGTAGAGCTGCCTCTGGGCGCTCATTCATATTCTGACATGATGTAGTACAGTGTCAGCTTGTTCAGTGGTAGCTACTGGATAGAGAATCAATAAAAAAAAAAAGGTGGCCAAAGACTGCGTTGTCAAGGTATGATTCTGCAGTGTGAAGTTGTTGAACAGTGTACTGTGTGGTGTACTGTGATGGTCAATGGAGTGGCATGTTAGATATACGGTGTGGTATATGGTGTGTACTGGAATAATAATTATAAAATAAAATAATCATGTATGGTTATTTTGTTGTCTTTTGAAAAGAAAACCACAACAATAAACAAATAAAAGACCAATAAAACCCTGTTTTGCAGAGATACAAAATATTTCATAAATTAGAAGTGTGTGTGTGAGAGTTATTTATGTTGACAGGACCAAGATTAACCGACACTAAATGATATTTGATTTATGGGTGTATGTGTTGGTCTGTTGTGTTTATGACTCGAAACGTTTTTTATCTTCATGTTAAGGTACCTTAGATTTTAAGACCTTTAAAACTTTTTTTAATTTTTTTTTTACCATTTTAACTTTGTTTTAAAAGGTCCAGCAGTCACCATTTGTTCATCTGTGTGTAACAAAAAAAAACTGCTGCCACTGCATTTCTGTATCACAAAGGGCAGCAAGCAAGCAAGCACACACAAAAGTGAGATCACTCAGACGTCCATTCCTTTCTGCTCTTGTCGGACTCCGCGCCATAAACACCAGGCAAAACGTGTGACAAAACCACATCTGGCTGTGCCTCAAAGGTCAGTGATGGGGCCAGCCACCACCGTATAGGCCAGCAACAAAAAAACACAAAACAACAACAACAACAAAAACCAGGTCACCTAGGAAACCCTAGCTGCCTATGAATGAATGTGAACCAGATCTGGTACAAAGGTGAAGCTTAGTATGCCTTCACCCATGCAATGTGACTTAAAATGATACTTTTTTTTTTTCCAGATCTAGCACAATGGTAACGACTTGTTATGCCCTAATCCACTTAACTTTTCACATTTCTCGTGTGTCTTGATTCCATATCCATACTTCTCCACTGTCAAGCTTATGTGTTTTTTTGTTTGTTTTTTTTCATTCCTGTGTTAGTACAAACATTTATGCTCACAGTCTCAGTGCGCTGTCACAGCTGGTCTTGATTTTATGGGTGTAAAGGCAAATGTCATGGTTCTATCACTGCTTTGCTTTGACTTTACAGTTTCATAAAGTGTATTCAACAACACACTGTCAGGGTTTAATGTGCAGTTCTGTTACCCAAACATGCACTTCCATTTTCCCCTCAATTATTCACAGGGTCTGAATAAACCTGTAACTGCCAGTAAAACTGTAACTGCTATGTTCTGTTTCCAATTTTTTTTTTTTTTTTTTTTTAGATCTACAACTGGTGTATAGTTTCCTGGTTTATGTAATATTTCAGTTTGTCAATGCCTGACGTGTGTGTGTGTGTGTGTGTGTGCGTGTGTAAACGGGGCTGAGGTGTTGATTCTTGTAGATCGGCACACAAGTACACACTACAACCCTAGACAGAGAAGCCCCTCATGGGAAGAAAAGGATGAAGGATGGCACACACCTTTAACTGTCAGTCAGGGGGGCGGGGGGGGGGGGGGTATATCTCACTGTCTCGTGCCCAGGCACTGCACCAACTAACGCGTTGTGCTTTGTTCAGTTTCACTTCGTTTTGTGGCTGCTGACAAAATATTATGGTCCATGTGGCTGCTGATGAAATATGGTAAAGCCCTAATGACAACCCTGCAAACCATTTTCTTACAGTCTCCTACTCCATTTTTCTTTTCCTTCTTTTTCTTGTTATAAAAAAATGTTGGCTTTCGGAGGAAAAAAAATATTAAAACCAGTTACTGATTTATTCTTTTAACACAAGATGAACAAAGTAAAAAGTGTATGGAGGAAACTGAAAAAGATCAGAAAGACACTGGTATGGGCTCACACATACACACGTACGCACACACGTCGGGTATACTATAACCGTCTAACTCACATACAAACATTTATTATAAACAAGATCACACACACACACACACACACACACACACACACACACAGAGAGAGAGAGAGAGAGAGAGAGAGAGGCAAACATTCAACATTTTAAAACTGATCAAGAAAACGGAAAATCCCGGCGCGGCCTACACACACACACACACACACACACACACACCACACACATCTACAGCCCTGTGATTGATCCAAATCACTGTTTCGTTCGAGAAAAGACCGGAAACACACGCTGCACTGAACAGGGCCTACGTGACGACCGATGCGTTCGACTGTGGGCCAGAAATGCCAAATGCCCCAAAGCAGAGAGGTTCTCGCGTGCACACCGGCCCGCAAGTAAAAAGAGGAAGTTGATGCGAGGCTGAGCATGCACGTGTGTCGTCAGTTCTCAAAGTGGGAACTGAAACCCCTTTTGAGATGACCTGAGAAAGACTCAGACCGAGGTGTACGTGATGTTACTTTGGTCTCTCTCTCTCCTCGAAGACCGTAATATTATTTACGGTGATGGTAATCACCCTTGATCAGTCTTATGTGTAACCCCCCCCCCCCACCCCCACTCCGCCCCTGATATTAAGTTGCAAGCAGGTAACACTGGTCTCTCTCTCTCTCTCCTCGAAGACAGTAATATTATTTACGGTGATGGTAATCCCCTTTGATCAGTATTATGTGTAATCCCCTCCCACCCCCCACCCCAGCCGGCCGCCCCTGATATTAAGTTGCATGCAGGTAACACGTTGGAGGGCGTTGTTTTTAACGCTGTGAAGCAGTTTCATGTTTTAACTTTTCAGCGCAGCCCTAACCGTGCGTGGTCATACTCAACAATTAACCGCGTTTTAAGTGCAGGCCTACGTGCTATCAGGCTTTCGCTTGTCTTATACGCAACTGATGAATAAACGTGTTTTGAAAAACGATCTGTCCCGCTAGAATGTATTTGTTCATTGTTTAAATATCTTTTCCTCTCCAGTCAGATCTGTAGACACACCAGTGAGTATTCGTGCCTTCAAGCACGACTCGCTATCCGGCTGTTTCATCATCCGCCGGCGCTTATATCGGACTCTGCCGTCTACCCTCCTTCCCCATCCACTCCCTACTACATTCTTACTCCTCACCGGCAGCAACAGAGAAGGGGATGGGGGAAGTAGGGGTAGGGAAGCTGTTTCCGCACCACCATCACACACCTCCCATCTTCAGTCTTGCCTCTCGCGGCTAAAAAGGCGGTGATGTGGGGGGGTGGGGTTGGGGTCAACCAGCGATGACGAAAGTAATTAAAACACTTGACGTCACCGCAACGGCCGCAAAGTACGTCAGTACTGAGTGCGAGTGTTATACCGTCACGATTGTTTTCTTCTTTTTTTGCTGAACCGCTCCCCCCCCCCCCCCCCCCCCCCGCCCCCCAACCCCATCACCCGCCCCTTCCTCCCATTTCATCATCAGAAATTCACCTTCTGCTCACTCCATCTCAACGGAATCACAGTCGCTCGAGCTCTCACTACTTTCACCACCACCCCGCCTCCCCTTGCCCGCGATGTTCTTCCTCCATCTCCTCACCGACCCGGCCCCAACAACGGATTCCAAACCCAACGTATCATTTTAATCACATTGATAGGTGGAAAAGGGAGAGAGATCCGGCAATATGCCGGATTGCTAGTACTTGGCTCCACTCGTTACCCAGCTGCACTGTTCGCCTTTTATATCAAAGTCCCGCGGCCATCACTTGTATGATGAACTCGGTCAATCTTTCTGGCTTCAGGCACCGTCTCTCGACTGATCAATCCTTATCTGTCAACATGTCGGAGGTGCTTGGCAACGAAACGACGAAGGTTTAAATTAATATTGTTTCCTGGTTCTCTCTTTCTCCCTTGTCATGCCATCCGATTTTAGTTGTTCTTTCTTTCTTTGATGTTATTTATTTTCTTCTTCTTCTTTTTTTTAATTTTATTTTATTTTATTTTTATTTTTTTTTTTTTTGCTCTTTCGTCTTTTTCTTACTGTCTGACGTCTTACCCCCCCTTTTTTTTCCCCACTCCTATCTTTTCTTTCCTTCACTGTCTCCAAGGCCTGACTAAGCGCGTTGGGTTACGCTGCTGGTCAGGCATCTGCTTGGCAGATGTGGTGTAGCGTATATGGATTTGTCCGAACGCAGTGACGCCTCCTTGAGCTACTGAATACTGAAAACTTTCTTGTCCTCTTTCAGCTGAGTATACTGCACAGTTTTTCAAATGAGGCACTGGGGATGGGCGTCAACCCCTCATTGTGGTAATTGGATCAACTTGGGGATGGGGGGGGGGGGGGCGGGGCGGTGGGTAGGTGGGGGGGGGGGTCATATATTACATTCAAACAATGGGGGTAACTGTTTTGCGTAAATTTTATGCTCCAGCTTGCCCAGTGTCATTTGGCAAAATCTTTGAAATCTCATGTGTCTTGTGGAATTATGTAAAGTCAAGAACGTATGAGAGAATGGATAAGTGGGAAGAGGGAGGGGTGGAGGGGAGTGGGGGGGGGGGGGGGTGAGTCAGTGTGCAAGATGTTTCCCTGCATACTCTCGGCGTGCCGTCCCTGTGCCCTTGAGAGAAAGAGACGGAGAGGGCGAAGGAAACTGGAAACAGACAAGGCAGTGAGAGAAAGCAAGTGCACGTGTGTGTGTGTGTGTGTGGAAACAAATCACCTTGTCTGATTTTTCACGTTTTCACATTGATGATGATGATGATTGTTATATAAGTTACTATTATTATTATTATTATTATTATTTATTCTTTTTTGTTGTCGTGTTGCTTCATTGCATCCTGGTGTGTATCTGGTGACTTGTTCAATCTCAGTTTAAACTGTATTACATTCTAAAGAAAACGACCCTCAATGGAAGGTAAAGAAATAATAATTCAGTTAAAACAACAACAACAACTAAAAACGTGACCTAAGAAACCAAACTCAGCTTCAAACAAACGCAACAATAAACGACTCAGAAGGGACATAACCCTTCTTCCCGTCCCCTCGATGTTTATGGCTGAATCCATAGTGACGGATCGATGTGTATGCGCGCACTCCTCGTTAGCGTCGGCGGTAACGAATGGGGGTAACAACATCAATATCTGATGGAAAATGCCGACGGAGTGGTCAACTTGTTTCAGTTCTCTGATGTACCTATATTCCTTTTTTTTCTCAGCGCTTTTTCCCCCCACCCCCCACCCCCCGCCTCGCCCGGAATTTTCATAAAGCCTATGATTTGGGTTATAATCTGAGCATCATCATCTGCGTCAAACCTGAACAATCTGCGTCAGTCTCGCCTCTTCCTCCATCACCTACACACTGAACTCCCTCTTCTTTCGCTTTAAAAAAAATTCATTGTTAATATATATATATATATATATATATATATACATATATATATTAACAATTCGGACGCACATACTTAAACTGAACGCTTTTTACCTGACCGACTCTCCCCCCCCCCCTCACACCCTTCCCCACTATGACGTCACGGTGGCGGCGAGCAATGACCTCTTTTAGAGGACGTCACCATGCGGGTGGTGGTGGACTTGCATTGACAACTTAATCGATGCTGTGCGTGGTGGGTGAGACGGGAATTAGAGGCGATCAAGAGAGAAGGAATACACACACACACACAGACACAGACACACACACACAGATGGAAACATTTTCTGTTTTGGAGAGAAACAGACAGACAGACAGAGACAGACTGAGAGGGAGAGAAGGGCAGAAGTTCAGGGTGCGAGTGTGTGCATACGTCGCTTGTTTACCAGCTTGCTCTTTGTGTGTAGAGAGGTGTGTGTGCGTGTGTGTGTGTGCGCGTGCGTGTGTGTGTGTTTGCGTGCGTGTGTGTGTGTTTGCGTGCGTGCGTGTGTGTGTGTGTGTGTGTGTGTGTGTGTGTGTGTGCGTGCGTGTGTGTGTCCTATGAAGGTACATCTCTCATCCAGTTCAGATGACCTTTCAGCCCAGACGACCACACATACTGGGTCATACCAAACGGACTCCCACACATCAAAATAATTCTTACAATGAAAACACTCCCTCAACACCCACAAAAAAAATGCAACAACGACAAAACAAAACCACACACACACACACACACACGCCTGCCCTACTGGAATAACACGTTTCATACATCAGGCAACAGCTTAACACAACAATGGGCGGTTGCACTGTACTGTACTTGTACAGTACAGTTGCAGTCTCCCCCCCCAAAAAAGAGTCGTGGTCTCAGATGCAACCAATCCATGTGTGAGGTGCGTGAGGGGCAAGTTATAATATACTCGACTCATGTCACAGAATGGGCGGTCAATTCCGTGCATCTTCATGGCGGCCGTTTCGTGTTTTTGTTTGTTTGTTTGTTTTTTGTTTTGTTTTTTTAAGTGATTTTTTATCTATTTAATTTTTTTCTTGCTTTGATTTGTGTACGATTATTTATTCATTTATTTATTTATAATCTTTTTCTTTTTTTTCTTTTATTACACCCCCCTTCCACAAACGAAAAATACAGAGGTTTGATTTAAACAGCTTATTATGTATTTGTTTCCTTTCTTTTTTCTTTTTTTTTTTAAATGTTGTTGTCGAAGCATATCACAGTATGAGGAATTTGGTAGGTTCCGATTTGAATGTCACTATTTTGTCTTGTCCACAGTGGTTGAACGCGATCTCTTCCACGTTTTATTTGGTAAGAGAGAGAGAGAGAGAGAGAGAGAGAGAGAGAGAGCGTCCACAGCTCCACATTTGAACATTCAAATCTTTTAAGCACACACACACACACACACACACACACACACAATCACCACCATCCCAGTATACAAACAGCGCCCCCCGCACCCCCCTAAAAAAAAACAAAAAAAAACCCACCACCATCAAATACCATGAGCCGATCCAAATCACACACACACACACACACACACACACACCAACCATACTTTACCTTCTGCGATGTAAACGATCCTAGAAACAACGGCCGTACGGATCTGGTGTGATGTCCGATTGCTCAGTCGGCTCAGTTCAGTTGTTTCCTCTGCGAAGTAGTTGGTTTCGTCGGCGATGGGAGGTAACTGCAGTTGATCCCACAATATCACGTTATCGTCCACCTGTGTGTGTGTGTGTGTGCTCTGCACTGAAAGCGACACACGACTCTGCAAAACACACACACACAAAACGCAAGACACTAAAATATTGAAACACACCTAGCGGCGGCGATAATACAATACACCTGTCTGCCAGAACGATCTGAATAAATGACAGCGGTCAGGTTCGTCAAACTAAAGCTATCTTCGCGGGGTACGGGCTCTTAATTGCCTTGCAAGCGCTATCTCCTCATCGATTTTGCCACCGCCTCGTCTTCTCGTGTTCCTCCACTCGGAACGACGCTCTACTTACACGTGTGCTTGCTTGTAACTAGCGGCCTGGATCAATGCTGCATATGTTCCTGAAACACAACGGGCCGGAGACTGAGAAGATTGCCAGATTTCCATTTGTCACGCCCTCTTTCCATCCCTTTATCCCGTTCATCGCCAAGCCCTGGGGGTTCAGAGAGAGAGAGAGAGAGAGAGAGAGGCGGTGGGGAATGAGGAGAAGGGGAGGACTGTGGGGAATCAAATCCAATCATTTACTAAGTAGTCTGTTAATGGGAACAAAGTAACAACCAATCAAAGGGCTTCTTCCTTCCCCTAAATATGACCAGGCTCTTTGAGCGTCCTTATCAGACAGGAGACACTCCAGTCGAGAAGCGATTCACTAAAAAAAAAATGTTCGTTTTGGGGCAAAACTCTGGCAACTGGAAAACGATAGTATCCATACTGATAATAATCTGCTGCACCTGTGTGTCAACGATGCCATGTCCTTCTGACGAAATGTCGGTAACCAGGCAGAGCGTGGTTTCTTACTTGTCTATCTCCACCGATTCAAAAGACAACACCAACAAAGTAAACAACTGACAAACAGAGCTCGCTGAAAGCAAACAAAACAAAAAACAAAAACAAACTACAAATACAGTGTAAACAAGTGTACACAGGTCCTGACAGAACTGTCTGACATCGTGCAGGTCGATAAAAACGTCTTCCACCGTCTTCGCCTTTCTTCACTGGATCGATGGAAATTTCATTTTCAAAACTTAAAAATTATATATATATATATATATATATATATATATATATATATATATATATATATTCAGTTAAAAACACCAGCCTTTTGTGGTCTTCTGCCACTAGCTGACCAATAAATTGTGGGGAAAACAGATGAAAACGAAGATGACTTGTCATCCCCACTCAGAAAAAACAAATGAACAAAAATCTAAATGAATAGAAAAAGAAAACTCGGCCTCTGACATCAAACGTCCCTGTGTTCATGACAGAACTGAGATTCAGCCTATTAAACTTCACTCTTTAAAATCTCGTGTGTTTTTGTTGTTGTTGTTGGTTTTTGTTTTGTTTTGTTTTTTTCTCTCCCGAGGTCAGTCCCTGTCAATGCAACTGTACTCCAATTTTGCGAGTGAGCCTAATAATCAATGTTTATGTGCAGTCAGGTTTCTTCGCATGTTTCTAGCATAATACGGTTTGTTACGCTGCAGGAGCAAGTTCTGTCATGAACACGTTAGAACTTTTTGACAGGCCACCGCGACATAATACACCCCACAGGTCTATATACGCTGTTTTCGAACACGGACAGCGTTTTCATTTGTTTACTTTGCCGTTGGCGCCCAGCGGGAATATCATTATCAAATCCATCACCCACTTTCGTCCTGTCTGACTGAACCATAAATCGAGGGGCGTGGGGATGGGGGTGCTCTTGAACCTCCACTCGGCACCTGACACGTCACGTCAAAATCACGTTTGCATATTCAGCATAATACGCACGCAAGCAAGCACGCACACGCACACACACAAACACACACTGAACAAGAAAGCGATTCACAGTGTGCAGCAATAAGGACGATACTGCTTGCTGGAGAAAACAAAAAGTTCATTACCCTTTATCCGGTCGGTAGGACAAACAGTCGGAGAGAGACAGAGGCAGAAAGACAGAAATTCGTAAAACTGTGTTGAGTAAGACAGAGTGGCATGCAGGGGGTAATATGGGTGTGGAGGGGAGAAGAAGGGTTGGAGGAGAGGGTTGAAAAAGCATAACGCCACAAGCATTGCAGCTAACCCTTTAAGTTTGTTCACTTGATATACTATAAGTGCTCGTCAAGCAACGTATCACTCCCTCCTTTTTTCTTTCAACATACAATCATTGCACAACACACAGAACTATATATATATATTTTTCTTATCTTACTTTATTATTTTATGCATATATCATTATTATCATCATCATTAAAGCACGTTTAACTTTAAACCAAACCTGACGTTTTTTTAAGGAAGAAAAAAAAAAGAGCGCAGGAAGAAGTGCACCGAATCACACGTTCATCAGAAAGCGTTGGTTCTGGCACTCTCGGTCTAATCTAAACATTGTATTGGGGTGCTCCTTCACAGTAAACCTGGCAGGCAGGCCGGGCTACATTCCGAACAGAAACCAAATCAAGACAGCGTGCTATGCACTCAGCACTTCTGACTCTCTCCCTCTTAAATTTATATATACTGATATATATATATATATATATATATATATATATATATATATATATATATATATATATATATATATATATAATCGCTAGTTACAAACATAGACCAGCCCTGAACAACGAAGCCAGACAAGGTGGTGCAGTGAAATAATCTTTAACAAGGTCGTGTCGTGCATGCTATACTGAGGGATCGGAGGAAACGAGCAACAGCCAACTCTGAGCATGAGGCAAGAGGCCCTGACTGAACAGTTTGTTCAGTCTCTCAAACTGGTTTCCATCAAAGAACCGTCTTTGTGAGAAATGTCCGAACCCTGTTCTTTTGAGTAACAAAACCGGGCCTCTGAAATGTTTTGAGCCGAGTTCCCCCGCCCCTCCCCCCTCTGTCTCATGAAATCTTTGAGTCCCCCCCCCCCTTCCCCCGAATCTCAAAAGGACATCGAACTAAGAATGGAAAAGCATGTGCACCGCACACATGTACTGTATTGCTTGTCATTGGAACATCGAGATACATGTTTTCTGCGGCATTCAAGTAAGACCCCACGCATGCAAGCGCCCATACCGTTACTTTGTCACGCGTGTCCGGCTGACCTAAAGTACACTGTGCACCCGGTTAGCCTTGCACATGTACCGCACTATGTACCCAGACGAGGTCTTTTATCCTCGAGGACGAGGACGCGGGGCTACTCGTGAGAGTTTCGGTTTGTTTTTATCAGTGACCTCGGGAACACCAACACCGTACCCTTAAGGCCTTTTGACCTACAATGAGGTGATTTCCTACTGACCTCTCGAATGGAGGTCACTGTCATCCACTGCTGGCACTAAAACAGACCGTTTGATAAGGCCTCAGCAGTCACCTGACCGCGGCACATGTACAGTTTAGAAAAAAAAAAAATCGCTTCTATGCCGCGTGGACTTCAATGAAAGAAAAGAAAGGGAGTTAGCAAATGACGAAACAAGAATGGGCAGCCCTCCTTGCGTCAATATTATTTTATGATGTTCTGCCGTGTTCAGCTGCAATTGCCGACCACCCGCCGTGGCCTTATCCAACGGCACGTTGTTGAAAGAATGTGTGTTGTGTATGTGTCATTTCAGGTATCTGTACACATTGTGGTTAACCGAAGAAAAACTCTGTGTGTGTGTGTGTGTGTGTGTGTGTGTGTGTGTGAGTGTGTGATGGAGAGAGAGACAGGGGAGAGAGAGGGGGGTGTGGTGGGGGAGATGGCATAAGAGTCGCCGGGTATGCAGCCGGGGTATAATTATGAGGTTATAGGAATAAAGATTCGATCCTGCGGCAACATGCCAAATCACAACCTTAAACTTTAATATTAAACACGTGAAAACATCCTCTTCACCAGCAATAATTACGTCCCATGACCTCACGCCCCCCCCCCCCCCCACCCCCACCCCGGCCCCTCCTACCCTTGTCCCCCCCCCGTCCCCCCCCTCCTCCTCCAATCCTCTTTCTTCTGTTCAGTCTCCTCCCGTCCTCCCCTCCTTGCCAACCAACCCCCAGGCCACACCCGCCTCATTCCCTCAGTGATAATGTTCGGTCGTCCTTCCTCATACCGACGCTGCCCGTACATCCTTATCGACAACCCGGACGTACTACGCCAGACAACAGAGAAATAAATCAATTGGTTCAAGCCTTCATTCAGCTGAGCTTTCCACGCATCGCCAGCTGAACAGGAAAATCCAGGTAGGTTTGCGTAAATGAAGAGTGATGATGTCATATAATTGTTGAAGGGTGACTGATTGTTAGATATAAATGCATATGTACGAGGCCAGGCTTACCCAGACCCGGAAAAACCTTTTCAGTGCAAACCAGGATACGAAGACCTATCAAGCCATAACATAATTATCTGAACTCCATATCTATGTCCCGGACTAGAGTCTAGTCGCCACAAAGGGACAAACCACCAGCGGGCAGTCCATAGCCATTAAACATTATTTATTAAAAAAAAAGAATTATATATATATATATATATATATATATATACAAACAACCAGAATAAGAACGGACGAATAACACGGACACGAATGGTTGATTATTTCAGCCAAGGCCCCACACGAAAGGGTCTGGGGAAACAACGTGCTGGTATTTCTCATAAATATCTAGAGACGACTCGAACAGCTACGAATGTAAGACAAAAAAGCCTATCAATCATCAGAATAATGACTTAGCATTTTCCCTATCCATAAACACTTTGTGCAAAATATACTTGTGAGGGACGAGAGAGAAAGAGAGGGGGAGGGGGAAAGAAGAGAAGAGAAAAGTCATGAATATGAATGAGGTGGGGATGGAGGTGGGGGGGGGTGGAAAATGACAGAAGACGGCCTGTACCGAAGCTGTCAGTCACGCCTTTGGTCAGTCAAACGATCCGTATTAAATCTATTACTAATTTATTTGTTTCTCGACTCAAGAACTATCAAAAGTAGAAGAAGAAAAAATACTGTCAATCATCAAAGGTAGCTTTGGAGGATCTCAGATATAAATATATACACCAAACGTAACTCAGTATAAATCATCTTCTATACTAAAACCAAACCGGGCAAGAACAAGAACGTTCCAAAACGACAAAATAAGAAAGGTGGGGTGAGGAGGGGGATGGGTAGGGAGAAAGAATGGCAGAAGACAGCAAAAACTCTAACGTCGGACGGAAAATTGTTTCGAAAACAAAAATCGATTTCAATACTAAATCCAGCATTCCTTCGGCTGTTTAATCTGTATTTTACACAACCGACGCCAGTTAGTTTGTGTTGAAAAAAACAAAAACAAAAACAAAAAATAAATAAATAACAACAGCGAAAATCACCAATGACTGCATTACAAAACAGATAAATCCTTTGTCAAATTATAACAAACACAATAACGAATGTTTAAAAAAAAATGTCCAGGATTCCAGTTCCTATATTATCGAACCTGTTTCTGTGTGCTCGTAGAATTCTTTTTTAATTTTCTTATTTTAATTTTTTTTTTCTTTTTTTTCAACGCAGGCAAAAAAATTGCCTCCCTCAGCAAAACGCTCTTTTCGCTCCGTTATTCATTAGTAGCAGTAGCAGAAGCAGCTGAAACAGCACAAATGGAGTGTTGTTAGTCAGTTTCGTGATCTTATGTTTGTCTCTAGATTGCCAGGCTTCTCACACGTTCCACATATTTAAGTGCCTAATCATTTGTTTTTCAACGAATAGAGTAAAGAATTTTATCCATGACTTGAGCGAAACAGCAACCCGAAACGTCTGTTTAAAACCACGGCAAGGCTACAGATTTGAAATACGGCTCATCAAGACAAATCAATAAATTTAGAGAAAGCCCAGCTGGTTGCAAATACTAGGTTATCAGCTCATAGCCATCAGCAAGGACAGGATCTGGGTTGGAGATAACGAACGTATACACTGCCGGTTACATACTGTCGCCCTCACGGTAAATTCTATCTTTTGCTAGTTAGTCAAACCCGCAAAACACAAACGGATATCACTGAAAGAATTAAGAGAAGCCATAGGAGGAACAGAACAAAACAATGATCACGCCAGTACACGTGTCGGGGGGTAACTTGAGGACATTATTACTGAAGCGAAAATACAGACATGGGCACACACTGTGACACTGTTCATACAGACGAGAAAACGCATAGTATAGAGTGGGCGAATCTGACACAGACACAGGTAGTCATGAGAATTTCAACACTTACAAAAATGTACAGGAACACAGAGAATCTGTTTTCTCCCAGTAGCATTTATTTATTTATTTTTTTTTTATGTCAAAGTGATTTAACAGATATTTTCTTTCCCCGACAGCAGATGGAATAAACATGGCTATTTCTGAGAAATGCGATAGGGCGGAGTGAAAACAGTAAACAGATCGGAATTTTTTTTTTTTTTTTAACCCCCAAAAAACAACCTGAAATCTTAGTGTACCTGCTCAGTTATCAACGAAACGCGGTCTTATGGATTCCGTTTACTGACAATACACTGACAACATTTATAACACTTTTGTTACACCTTTTTTTTTCTTTGTGTTTGTTTATGGAAATGTGCAGAATGACACACCGAACCATACCACCGTGACCAACCACGCAAAAACCCGACAAGAACCTGTGACTGAAACGTCACGACGGATGAATAACTGAACCCCTGACACTAAAAACAGCCGACACACACATACATAATAAGTATGTCACTCACCAGACTGACACTGGCTTGGCAAACACTTCTGTCATGGACTTAGCTGCTGTCGCATGTGAAGCCACACTTGGTAGCAAGAAAGGTCTGGTAGGCTGGAGGAGCGGAAAGTCGCAACGACAACGTCATCACAGAGGCACATCAGCCGTCGGCGAGTGTGCTCGTTTTATACACCGCACCCCCTGTCAGTCATTATGACGTATCTGGGCCGAGTCCCCGCCCCTTCTGTTTTTACCACCTCGGTTGCAGTTTTTACTTTGCGTAAAGTTTCTGATTTTTTGGGGTTTTTTTCTCCCAGGAAGTGGTGGTGGTGGTGGTGTGTGTTTTATTGGGGGTGGGGGTGAAAAGAGGACGGATGTGGTTTAAGGGGGGTGGGGGGGGGGGGTGAATGCTGCGGCCGGGGGGAGGGGGGACGGAGTAAGTGGGTGGGGGTGGGGGGAAGGGTGAATGAGGCGGCCGGGGGGAGTGGGGGACGGAGTAAGTGGGTGTGAGGGGTGGGGTGGGGGGAATGCTGCGGCCGGGGGGAGGGGGGGACGGAGGGGAAGGGCAGAGGCGGGTCACTGCGTGGAAGGGAACATACACAGGCAGGTCGTGATCAGACTTTTTCTTTTTTCTCTCTACCTGACCTCATTGGTCTTCCCATGCCCCCCACCCCCACCCCCCCCCCGCCGCCCCCACCACCCCCAACCCCTCTCTCTTTGAGCCTCTGTATATAGTGACCTGTCTATTTTTTCCACCTTACCATACCTGTCAAAGTCTATGGACACTAATATCTCCTGTTGGGTTCTGTGACCTGTCTCAGCATCTCTCCCTTCCCAGTGTCTCGTTTATACACGTTACACGTACAAAAACCACAGACACACCTTTTTGGGAGCATTGAGTCAGTACAGTATTAGCAGCATACGACTGAACAACAACAAAGCCGAAATCAGACAACAAAGATGGGGACGTAGCCAACTCGAAGTTGAGTGGTCGTAATGCAGTGCGCACAACTAGGAAGCGAGTGTCCACGATAGGTTCGAGTCCAGTACCGGGGTCGAGATCTTCACCCCCACACCCCACCTCAATCCAAGTGACAACTGAACGAGACACAAAACGACGGATCACCAAGTGATCACACCAGGGGCGCCTTTCAGTTCACACAACAGTATATCTGGCGGTGGATGTCAGAAACTGACGTTAATTAATAAACAATACACGAAGCACATCAGTAACTTTTATTCTCGTAAATCAGACCTGACAGATTTTTTTTTTTTTTAAATAAAAGACTTGAAAAGAACGAACAGCGATGAAAGGAAGAAAGAAGGAAAAAGGCAAATGCAATGCTGCATGCTCTCGGTTGCCCCAGCACTCCCAGTTTGGTTTATTTATTTACATAAGCCTCGAGCAGCACAGTTGTGTGCCGTCTTTCGTTTCAAAAGCGGCAGTTTAAAGGCGTGCTTATTTTGTTTTGTTTTAAATCCATGAGTATGTGAAACCTGATTTTTTTTTTAATTAAAAAAAAATCTTACAGGCTTGCTTGTTTTCTTTTGTTTTGTTTTAAGCTGGGCTCTTTTTTTTTCGTTCTGCTACGAACTTGATTTGAATTTATATAGTTAAGCTCAGTTCAGTTACTCAAGGAGGCGTCACTGCGTTCGGACAAACTGTACATATACGCTACACCACATCTGCTAAGCAGATGCCTGCCCAGCAGAGTTACCCAACGTGATTATTTAAAAAATAACCCCAAAACAAAAAAAACTATAAAGCAAGTACTTCAGTCAGATGTTTCGTGCAACAACTGGCTGTTGAAGATATTTTCTTCTAATTTTGTGCTGTCAGCCCATCAGAGAGAGAGAGAGAGAGAGCGAGAGAGAGAGAGGACTCACAATGGCACAATGGCCAACAACTCCTTCGGACGTAACAAGAAGTAAAGAGTTGCGCCCCTTACATAGTCCCGACCTTTTCAGAAACAAAAGGAAAAAAGGAAAAAAAAGAAAGGAAAAAAACAACCCTCCAACCCCGCCAAAACAACAATAACAACAACAAAAACAAAAAAACAACAACAACACCTGAATATGAACAGACCTATCCCTTAATGTCAAATGAAAGTAATTTTTTTTTCAACCTGATCATTGAATGGATAGAGGCACTGCCAGTATATATTATATCCCTCTGTGTGTGTGTGTGTGTGTGTGTGTGTGTGTGCTATATCCCTTCCTGTGTAAGTTATGTGTTTCACATACCTGTGTGCTTGTGTTTCCTCAGAAGCAAAATCACATAAAACTGAAACTGAGATGGTGAGAGAAAAGAAAAGATTTTAGTGTGGAACTGTCAAAGTGAAAGAGGGGGTGAAAATATTTCACTGTTAAAATTTTTCTTCAGCCACAGAATCAAGCTATGGATCCACCCAACAGAGCACTAACCTCAGCATTCTCAAATTCAACACCTCAACCGGCTACCACCACCACCACCACCACCTCCTTATCACTTGCGCAACGTCCTGTTGATCCACCTGCTTTGAGCCTTTTTGCAATGTCAATGTTTGACAGCATTCAGTTACCTTAGAAACCTTAGATAGGCACAACAGCCAAATGGTAAAAAAACTGTTGGACTTTCAATCTGAAATTACCACTAGGTTCAATCCTGATATTGGAGCCTGGTGGATAAAGGGTAGAGATTTTTCCCAAACTCCCTGGTCCACTTATGTACAGACGTGCCAGGGCTAATTCAAGCCCCTGCATGTGTATACACAAGCAAAAGGACAAACATGCACATTAAAGACCCAGCCAGTGTTCAGTGGATTATGGTAACATGAATATATCCAGCACGCGCACACACACACACCTTTAAAAAATAAATAAATTTAAAAAAAAGATATGGAAAAAAATTAAGAGTATGGCTTCAATAGTTCATATACAGCAGTTTAAAAATTGTTATAAACATAAAATCTAGAGAATGGGAGCTGAAGCCCAAGAATGCAAAGACAGAGATTAAACAAAAAAAACAACAAACAAAAAAAAAAAAAAAAACTCATGCAGGTTCAGCCAGACTTTAAAAAAACTGTGTCACAAAGGAAAGCAACTCACTCCAAAGCTCTAAAGTTAAGAACTGTGTATGCAAAGCTGATCATTAAATGAATGAATTTTTAGTTTGACCACCACCTCTTTTGATAACACAAGTATACATTATTGGAATCATGCTGATCTAGGCAATAACATTTTATCCACTAAACATTTGTCCACTACATGTTCTTTAAAGAATCTGTTTTAATCATTTTATTTCATTTTTTATTTTTTTCTTGTATTATTTATCATTATCATTTATCTATTCATTTTTTTAGCAAATAGCTGCAGTAAAAGACCTGTCAAAAGAAACACTTTTTCCCTCAGTCTCAACACCCTCTCTTCCTTTTACTTTCTCAGACGGTCAAACTCAGAGACAGGAAGATCATTCCAGGAGAGGGAGACAGAATCCGGACAAAGAGCACAGGGAGAGACTGAGAAAAGAAAGGCTTATTTAGTTATTTGTTTATGGCTGACAAGAAAAGATATAAATAGATGCTGTCTGGTGTCATTGTGTGTGTGTGTGTGTGTGTGTGTGTGTGTGTGTGTGTTGTGTGTGTGTGTGTGAGTGTGTGTGTCTCACAGTGATGTATATCTCATCATCTGTGTATATTTTGTATTACGGATGAATCACTGTCAGTTTGAGTCTGAGATACATTGATACCCATAATAAAAAAAAAATTAGTGTGTGTGTGTGTGTGTGTGTGTGTGTGTGTGTGTGTGTGTGTGTGTGTGTGTGCTTTCGCAAGGTTGTGCCCACACATGCCCTTGAGCAAAATGAAATATTTTATGGTTCTCCGTGAACATTAATCTGTCATACTCGTGGCAGATTTAATTGCGGTCTACAAATATATGTAAAGTGTGAACTGTAGGAATTGGACGTATAAACTAAGTTCCCACTTAACGTTGTAAAACCTCTGCCATCGGGTGAACCTTTCGTCTGTCTTGTTGATCTTGAAAGTCTCCTTCTAATGTACTATTCGCCTCCCTGTTCCGAAACCCCGATAAGGTCCCGCTTGTTTTCGGTCTCTAACATATATCTCTTCACCCATCCTCTCTCTCTATCTCTTTCATAAACCAACAACAACAAAACACAAACCATTAAACTAGTATTACATAACCGCAATGGGTAAAACCCAGTAGTTAATCAAACATCTTTTCAGGCGGTACAACCACACTGAGAACGGAATCGATACGGTGTTACAAAACGTGGTTTCTGTTAGCCTACATCGGGCGGTTCCAATCCATTTGATCTTTTCAGTGAAAAGCGCTGTCAAAATTGTCTGAAAATATTTCATTTACAAGAGAAACTTCATACAGTTTTCATCGGTAAATCCTTTCAAACAATTTAGCGAACAAAACAGATACTAATAAATTAATAAAAAAAGACAAACGATTTTACTCACAAAGTCAAGACTGTTTCATCACTGACTCGTCTGCTAAATGTTGGGAAGTGACGTCAATTGAACGACTGACCTTGGTTTTCTCTCACCTTCACACAACTATTTATAGAAAGCCGCTGTATTCAGGCCACTCCCCCGGCAACTGTGCCGTTCAGTTTTGATAAGTAGGTTAGTTCTTATGCGGTCAGCTTCATCATGCCGGTATTCTTTTCAGCATGACACATGTTTGCAGCTTTTAACAGCTGATGCGTACTTCCATCCTACCGTTGATGGTTCTTTTTCAAGTGCGATGATGTGTTGATGTAACATTGTGAATGAAATGCTGTGGTCACACAGAATCTTGGTTTTCATCACTTCTGGTAATAATAATAATAATAATAATAATGGATACTTATATAGCACACTATCCAGAAATCTACTCTAGGTGCTTTACAAAAACGCTTTGTTAACATAAAACATTACATCTATGCTACATACACACACCAAAATGTGACCACACACACACATACACGCGCGCGCACACACACGCACACACTGCATACATACATTTTAACATACATGTGTATCTAACAGCTACCCTAACACATACGCACACATAGGCAGGCACAAGCTTACATAAACACACGCACACACAATACACATTCATATACATGCATGTAGTTATGTACACATACATAATAATTTATGTATACACATAGTCAAGCACAGCTAACGCAAAGGAAGTGGACCTGCCACAATTGAACTTACTGCTGAGGGAAAAGGTGAGTTTTGATAGCAGAATATTATAATCAGGACAGTTTCTACAGCTTTGTAGGTGGTTTGTTCTCTTTTCTTTTGTTTTCAGTGTGTGTGTGTGTGTGTGTGTGTGTGTGTGCTTGAAATCTGCATGGCATCCTGTCCTTCATTTTGTGTAAATAGGCATGCAGCAAATCAAGTATATGTACATTTAACATCCTGAGAACTAACAATTTCATTGGTTCTGATAACATGAAAATACCCAGCACGCACCAGCCTTGCAGAACAGAGTCACCAGTAAAAATAAATTTGGGTTGTGTGATGGAAGTACAAATCATACTATGCATTCTCTGCAATGTAAACTGCAGATGGACAGGCACTACATGAACTATGAATACTTTTAAAAAAGAACAGACACTTTGGGGTCCTTCAATTGTTTGCATTTCATAGACAATTTTGCATAACTCAATTATCATTATATACACTCTCTCTGGGAACAAACAAACACAGACACAGATCGACATGCACACACGAACACACCATGCAAGGGAGAGAAGGAAAAAAAAAAATAACAGGGGAGGGAAACAACACACATTGTATGGGCAACACACATGTACACACCAAGAAACACAGAAAGAGAAAAAGAGATATCAATTAAAGGGAGGGAAACAGAGGAGATTCTATACTATAAGTGCTTTGTATTTTACACAGAGTGCACATATCTGAATGACACATTGATCACAAGGTGTGATCACCACTGATCTAAACATAATTTTTTTTTTTTTTTTTTTTATCAGTAGCATACAACCTCCACAGCCATGAAAAATTACACCTACAACAAACAGCTGTAAAACAGATGTCAAACCTAAGCAAACCACATCCCCCCCCAGGGGAGGTTAACTCTGATGACAAAAAGGTTATGTCAACACATACCTTGATGCTGGAGCAGTGGGAGGGAGGGGGGCGGGGTGGTTCAGCTAGGGGGAGGGGCAATGATAATATCAGGGTATAAGTAATTGCTCCAACTTACTGCACTTGGCATATGGAGAGATACAATACCTGATGCAACACAGAACTTTGAGCAGGTGTGTTGAGAAACATTTCTCAGTACTTTGCAACACGCCACAATGATAGCAGCTATACATGTTTTATTTTTTATATAGATGGAGTCAGTGTGGAGGTTGGCAATCTGGCATGACTCATCCACTAAATGTAATGTTGTTGGGTTTAAAAAAAAAAA
This sequence comes from Babylonia areolata, assembly GCF_041734735.1. Lineage (NCBI taxonomy): Eukaryota > Metazoa > Mollusca > Gastropoda > Neogastropoda > Buccinidae > Babylonia > Babylonia areolata. Next base: position 11,190,955 of record NC_134900.1, on the reverse strand, counting down.
AAAAATTTACCCTGTGTATTGATGTGCTCGCTTTAAATTCCATCCACATGAAGGAAACGCTCGTTACTTTGCTAGATCAGTGTGATTTGTAGGAAGGAATGAAGTAAACAAGAATCTTCTCTTCTCTTCCCCCAGCCTTCTTATAATAAATATCATAATGGATCTCAACCCCTCCACAGGACCGAAACCTTGACCACAACTCCCTTCACAAAGGGAGACCACAGTCACAAACAACTTGCCCTTAAGAGTGCAATGCCTTTAAGTCATTAAACTCAACACTACCATACCTTCCTCATTTTTCACAATGGCAAAGTGTGTGGGGGTGGTGGTGCGGGTGTGTGCTGATTATCTGGTTGCGGTTTTCCGCAATTTATCTTTATTCTTATCTACTATAATCAATGTGCAGTATAGTAGGCTATGTTTATAATTATATTCAAATAATGTTTCTTAATTCTTTCTGTTTTTACATTAAGAATACTAGTTATCACCTGCAGTGTGTGGATGTATGTATGAAACGGTGTATGTGATATTTGTTTTACATTTGTATCTTCGTAATATTCGTAAAATGGTCCCCATGTTGTTTACTTGTCTATGTTGTGATAATGCACCTGACCAAATTTCTCCAGTTGGAGATAATAAAGTTATTCTTATCTTATCTTATTCTTGTCTTATATTGTATTCAGTAACTGCAAGGATAATATTATAATAATCAATATTCATTTAGCGCTTAAACTTGTGCAGTGACAAATCAAAGCGCTTTCACACCAGTCAGCCATATGCATGCATAACTCGAGACTGAAAAAAAACTGAAAGCAAGGAAGAGGCAGGGAAGGGAGGCTATCTTGGGAAGAGGTTGGTTTTGGGGCCAGACTTCAAAGAGCGGAGTCTGACGAAGTGAAGGGAGCTAATTCCAAATACAAAGATTAGTTGTTGCATTTTTAATTATCACTGTAAGGAAGGCTAAGATAACTGACTCAGATAATTTAAGGATTAGTAGTAGTAATTTAAATTATCACTGTAAGGAAGGCTAAGATTACTGACTCTGAAAATTTGACAGCATTCATACCATTGTAATATGCCCAACATTAACATCAACACCTTTACAAAGGGTATACATAACTTACTTTCTCAACCTGTCAATGTAAAGCACTGTGAATAAGATACTAAAATTTATTGCAGGAGAGGTGGGTTTTGTTTGTCTACTTATTTGTGTCAGTTTCAGTTATATGGAGATGTAGATCTGATCTATATATGCTGCAACACTTTGTCTTAAAAAGAACAGCCAAGGGAACAGTATGGGCAGGTAACTTTCGCATGAACCCAATGAGCTGGTCAGGTATTGAGAGCCTGCCACATCGATGCTACAGCAATAAAAGAGGTGAGAAAAAATGAAGATAGAAGAAAGACAAATAAGAAGAAATAAAAAAAATCAGGCTTTGTTCAGAAAACTTTCCCATGCACACACACATTTATTTGTGTCAGGTCGGTTTGCTTGCAATTGGGATCGATTTCAGTTGAAACAGTTGGGGTTTTTTTTCCCAAAGAAGTAAGGAATATTTTGTGAATGTTTCAGGGTTAACAATTCAATTGGTCATGCTGCCATCTTGCCATCTCTCCTCAAAGCAGTCACCTGTTGCTGCAACAAAAACAAGAGTTCATCCACTGGTTCCAACCGTTTCCAAGTTAATCGTTCTTTAATCTGATCTCAAAAATGAACTTTGTATTCTTGAATTTTGTCACTCTTGTGACAGCCATCAGCTTTAAATTATGTTGTAATAAAACTGAATGACAGAGTACCTGTACTGATGATGCCACAAAATCTTCCTCTGAATCTAAAGCTATAAGGTTCTGTCAGTTCAAAACTCAAGACAATGATAACCCCCACCCTCACTCCCGAGATATTTGCGCATGCAGGAGAAGGTGAGAGACCACATGAATAGTCAAAATGATTCCATGTTCCATTTAGCTCTGCTGCAGAACCTGGAATAATAATGTTGGACATACTCAAGTAAAGCCACAGACTCCCTTTCACACACACACACACACACACTTTTTCCTCAAACACAAGAGGCTCATTATGTATTCTTCTGCTTTCTGATACTTGACAAAAACCACACAAAAAGAGGAAAATCAAGCTGAACAAAATCTCACATCGTACGAGAATCATATTCATCATATTCTTCTGTGTATTGGAACTTTACAAAAGATTCTGGGAACTATACTTAGTTGAGTACATGCACTTTCTGACATTTCCAGAACACTTCAGTTATTACTATCATTCAACAACAGCATGCAAAAAGTGTGTCATCTGTGTAATTCAATATTCATTTACAACAATGTCTCTAGGCTCCTTGTTTGCTTTTATTCACAGAGCAAAAGACTTTTTCTGTCACAATAACATTTACACTGTCCAAGTTTATGTGTGCTCTATATGAGTGTGAGTGTGCATGTACTTTTATGTGTGCACTTGTGTGCATGTGTTTGTGTGTGCGCCCACGCATGTACATCTGTACAAGTCAAAATCAATGACACATACATGCTGATTTCACAAACAGCAAACAGCTCCATATCTTTGTTAACTCCACCACAAAGAAGCACAATATGTACCTCTGCCCTGAGAATGGAGAGAGAGAGAGAGAGAGAGAGAGAGAGATATGAAACAGAACATGACACGATTTAATGTCTTGCTGCCTTGCACAAGCTGTTACACTGATACTAGCGGCTGCCTTGAAGAACTCTTAAGATCTGCACAAAAATGCTCAAAGGTGAGGCGCATACAAGTTTCATTTTCAGATTCAAGGGGGTGTCAAAATGTGCAGACTCTTCCATGCACGCAACACCACATCTGGTTAAAAAAAAATAATAAAGGAGCAGGCATACAGGGCACACAAACTCTTGTCACATTTGTAACGGATGAAACGACGGGCGCAATAGCCGAGTGGTTAAAGCGTTGGACTGTCAATCTGAGGGTCCCGGATTTGAATCACGGTGATGGCACCTGGTGGGTAAAGGGTGGAGATTTTTACGATCTCCCAGGTCAACGTATGTGCAGACCTGCTAGTGCCTGAACCCCCTTCGTGTGTATATGCACGCAGAAGATCAAATACGCACGTTAAAGATCCTGTAATCCATGTCAGCGTTCGGTGGGTTATGGAAACAAGAACATACCCAGCATGCACGCCCCCGAAAACGGAGTATGGCTGCCTACATGGCGGGGGTAAAAACGGTCATACACGTAAAAGCCCACTCGTGTGCCTACGAGTGAACGCAGAAGAAGAAGAAGTAACGGATGAAACACACGTCTTCACATGGTCTCCACAGTGAAATGCGACGGCACGGGGGCCGGTTTCTCTCTCTGTTCTTTCAGCTGTCGCTGCTGTCTGGCTGGCCAGGCGTGCTGCAGGTCCGTTGCTTTCTCTCCTGTCTTTGTCTTTGCTGCCTTCTTCTTCTTCGCTTCTGCTGCTGGTGGCGGCGCTTTCTCCTGCAGAGAAAACGGAAAGTCATGGCAAGGTTAGAACTGATGTGTGTGATGATGTGAAAAGCTTGATTTGCATGTTCAACAGACAGGGTGAAACCCGCTTCTTTCAATCTTCCCACATATTCAAATTACGAACGCATGTCATGGTACTTATACATAAATATATTCGCTGAAATGTTTTTATATGATGGTAAGTCTGCTGTTCCTTCCCCATCACCATGCTAGCACATGCTCTCTCTCTCTCTTTCCCCCCCCCTCTCTCTCTTTCTATCTCTCTCACAGACATACACCAAAAACCCCAACAAAACCAGCCTTCAAAATGATCTAATTTGGTGTGAATGTAACATTCACTACATGAAGCGCGAGCTATGAGGAGAATTCCCTCAACAGTCAAACCCAGACACGTCTCACCTCCAGATTAAACTTTTTCTTCAGTTTCTCTTTGATCAGCAGACCACGCACCAGTGTTGTCCAGTTGTTCAGAACACGCTTCTCCCGTCTCTGCATGTGTAATACACCAGTGATAAGAAATACACACCCCTATCACAAAGAACATAAAACTGGAACTATGGTAACAGATAAAAAAATTTTAAAAAACAAGAAAAACATGTGTCAGAAGCTTCAAAGAAATGAATTAATTTAATGTAAAAAAAAAAATCTTAGCAATGTAGAAAAAAAAAAAAAAAAACTATGGTAAAAAATACAAATGTGTCAGAATCTTTAGAGCAAAGAAAACATCTATATAAACAAAACAGAAAAGAAAAGAAATGTTAAAAAGCAAAACACACACACAAAAAAATCATTAACTCTTTCCATACAAACGGCGAAAGAGACGACGTTAACTGCGTTTCACCCCAATTACCACCATCAAAATATTGCAAGCGGAAGGCTCTCATACTGAAGAGGTGAATGTTGACAAAAAAATACCACAATTCTGACGACGGAAGCTAAAGGTTGGGTCATTCAGACACCCACTGGACATCCCGAGGGGTCTGTGTAGAGGAGAAGAGAGGACTGGCCGTACTGAGTGAGTTAAAAGCCAAACAGAAAAGAAGAAGAAGAAGAAGAAGAAGAAAAACAAAAAGGCAATGCCACCTCTTCCTCCCTCTGCCTCTGGATCTCCTGGTCCTCTTCCCAAGCGGCCAGCAGGACGTCCTTGTGTTCCTCACACACCACCCAGCCATCCAACCTACACACACACACAGACACACACACAAACATGCACATACACACACACACATGCACATACACACATACATATACACAGATGCACTCACACACACACACACACACGTACATGGACGCACACATACACACACGCACACGCACACACATACATATACACACTCACGTGTACGCACATATACACAGACACAGACACACACACACATGCATGCATGCACACACACACACACACACACACATGCATACACACGTACACAAACACACACATACACAAACACATGCATACACACATACACAGATACACATACACAGATACAAACACAGATACACATACACAGATACACATACACACACATACACACACGCATGTACACACACACATGCGCACACAAACACACACACACACATGCGCACACAAACACACACACACACACCACACAGCAGTGCATCACATATGTATGACTTTTCACACTGTAACAAAGCTTGACAGCTGTAGCAAGTGTACCACCAATAAAATGGTAATTAACCTTTGCTGCCTGACTGTACACACACACGCACGCGCACAAACACACACACACAAACACGCACACAAACACACCACACAGCAGTGCATCACACCTGTATGACTCTACACACCTTCTTTTCCTTTACTTAGCTGCCTAACTCTTTCACCACCATAGGGGACTTCAGAGGACCAGACTGTGCACCTTTAGTCAACACTGAGGGGTCATGTTAAAAAAGACTGTTTTTTTCACACTGTAACAAAGCTTGACAGCTGTAGCAAGTGTACCACCAATAAAATGGTAATTAACCTTTGCTGCCTGACTGTACACACACACGCACGCGCACACACACACGCACACAAACACACACACATACCACACAGCAGTGCATCACATCTGTATGACTCTACACACCTTCTTTTCCTTTACTTAGCTGCCTAACTCTTTCACCACCATAGGGGACTTCAGAGGACCAGACTGTGCACCTTCAGTCAACATCGAGGGGCCATGTTAAAAAAGACCGTTTTTTTCACACTGTAACAAAGCTCGACAGCTGTAGCAAGTGTACCACCAATAAAATGGTATATCACGGTTGGCTTTACATAAACTGTTTTCATGTTACTTTCTCACAAACACGATACTTTATCCACAAACATAAAAAAAAACACCACCTTTAAGGACATGCAAGGACGTTACTAGACCTTCAGAATCTTGTGTTCTAAGTCTCCCGACAGCGATGGAGTATCCTGCCCGGAAAGGGAAACACGACTTACACTGGGTGGGAGTACCCACAGTGGTGATCCCATCCTGTCATGGCGGCCGCTATGTCGATGCCCAGCTTCCTGGCCACCCTGTTCAAGGCAGGAACTGAGAAGGACAAAGACACAACCAACATGTCAAAACCATGATGGTCATTCAAAAACTGAAACAAAACAAAAATTCCAGGCACTGTAAAAAAAAAAAAGACACCAAATGAACCATGTTTAACGATGACTGCAGTCTTGTCACACAATCGACGGGCGCAATAGCCGAGTGGTTAAAGCGTTGGACTGTCAATCTGAGGGTCCCGGGTTCGAATCACGGTGACGGCGCCTGGTGGGTAAAGGGTGGAGATTTTTACGATCTCCCAGGTCAGCATATGTGCAGACCTGCTAGTGCCTGAACCCCCTTCGTGTGTATATGCACGCAGAAGATCAAATACGCACGTTAAAGATCCTGTAATCCATGTCAGCGTTCGGTGGGTTATGGAAACAAGAACATACCCAGCATGCACACCCCCGAAAACGGAGTATGGCTGCCTACATGGCGGGGTTAAAAACGGTCATACACGTAAAAGCCCACTCGTGTGCATACGAGTGAACGCAGAAGAAGAAGAAGTCACACAATCACCTGTCCAATGATGCCGACACCCTGTAATACTCCATACAGGTGTTCACAGAGCTCTGGAAAGTCACCAAGAGCATCAGCCATAACCTCGGAAGCCTTCCAAAACCACTGCCTACCTGGAATTCTGAAATATTTTTAGACACGCTAAGTCTCGAAACACTGAACTCCAGAAGTTTCAGTTTCAGTTTCAGTAGCTCAAGGAGGCATCACTGCGTTCGGACAAATCCATATACGCTACACCACATCTGCCAAGCAGATGCCTGACCAGCAGCGTAACCCAACGCGCTTAGTCAGGCCTTGGAACTCCAGAAAAGAACCTCTATGCAGAACATCACCGCCAAGACCAAGCGAAGAAGATGGTGCTGCTGGATTGGACATGTTCTTAGAATATACCACTGGATGCACTTCCAAGACCATGGTACCCTTCGCTCGAAACCAGATGGAAAAAGAGTGTGAAGCACAAGAGAGTCATGGCACAGAAAGAACTGAAGGAATATGGCTGTATCTGAAGACAGCACAAGACAGGCCGCAAGTGGAGATCACCGATGGTGGCCTTATGTACCACTGGGCATGAAGAGGATTTACTGACTAACGCACATCATGAAATAGAGAACACATAATGTCAAATAATGATACTTTGTTGAAGACTGCAAAAAAAACAACACACAATAAGAATCAATATGATAAATAATGATGACATCTTATTGAACATAATCACATCTGCAAAACACACACAATATATGAATAAGCATTTGCGTGCCAAAGATAATAAAAAAAATCTTTTAATTCCTGTAAGCCACAGAAAGCAAAAGTGCTTACAAGTGAAACAACTGAAATCAGATTACACACAACAGAAAATCACTGATCTATTCTCAACAGACAAACAAGACATGATTGTCCATGTAAAAAATAGCATATTTTGAACAGAGAGCAGCAGATTTCACAGCAAAACCCCAAAGACTTTTCTTTCTGTCAGTGAAATCCGCAAATAGAATTCAAGGGAGGCAATCCATCCTCAGACTTTCAAGAGATCCTGGTGAGCTACCTGGGTTGTTTCCCATGAACAGCATCGTGTTTGTGAATAATGAAAATAGAATCATGTTGACTAGTAATCGTATGTCAGACATCCTGGGACATGGGAGGCAGGTTGTCAACACACAACACAAAACATAAGTTTATAAAAAAAAAAAGTCAACACGAAACAACACATTATTAACACATCCTGCAAACAGTGAAGATAAATCCATGAAACACACACACACACACACCTCTGCTATACTTCCTCCCCTATTTTCACCCACAAAATGAAGGCACAGACACTTCCTACAGTGCGCTTTTAAAGACAACTTTTTTTTTATAAACCTCACCTCTAACGTGAACAGTACCACCAGGCAACATGGATGGCTGGAACAGTTCCACATTCCCGTATTCATTCTTTGGAACTTTGCCCTGAAAGGATAAATACAGCATAGAATTAGGCAACTAAACAAAACCATAAAAAATTTTTTTTTTTTTAAATTAAGGAAATGAATAAACAAATAAGAAAAATAAAACTAACTACAGAAAGAGAGAGAGGGCCACAGAGAGAGAGAGAGAATTAGAGAGACAGAGAGGGAAAGAGAACGGGTAGGAAACAACAGCCCAAACTTGTTGCTGCCATATTCAAGGAGGAGAAACAGCGCAATGAATTATTTCCAAAAAGTACAAACTCTTCCTAAAACATTCATGATCAAAAATCATCCTATGAA
>NC_134900.1:11112655-11175155 GCF_041734735.1 Babylonia areolata | reverse complement strand
TATGACCGTTCTTTACCCCGCCATGTAGGCAGCCATACTCCGTTTTCGGGGGTGTGCATGCTGGGTATGTTCTTGTTTCCATAACCCACCGAACGCTGACGTGGATTACAGGATCTTTAACGTGCGTATTTGATCTTCTGCTTGCATATACACACGAAGGGGGTTCAGGCACTAGCAGGTCTGCACATATGTTGACCTGGGAGATCGTAAAAATCTCCACCCTTTACCCACCAGGTGCCGTCACCGTGATTCGAACCTGGGACCCTCAGACTGACAGTCCAACGCTTTAACCACTCGGCTATTGCGCCCGTCAAAAAAACATCAATTGCACTCTTTGTTCGATGGAACCAGTCAAGGATTTCATGCAAATTCCAAGACTTTTCCTTGACTCTTAGGGGTTCTCTCATCTTCCCCAAGACTTTCCAGACTTCCAAAACTCTGTACGGACCCTGAAGACATAAAAGTCATATTGACAGATGTATCTATCTAAAAACACACACAAACCCTCTCTTCCCATCCACACAAAGACACACACCTAAACACACACACACAATCTCTCTCACACACTCCTAAACACACAACACACACACCCTCTCTCTCCCCTTCCAACAAGATTAAAAAATTTTTTTTTTAAAAACAAACAGTGAAGTGATGGCCTAGAGGTAACGTGTCCGCCTAGGAAGCGAGAGAATCTGAGCGCGCTGGTTCGAATCACGGCTCAGCCGCCGATATTTTCTCCCCCTCCACTAGACCTTGAGTGGTGGTCTGGGCGCTAGTCATTCGGATGAGATGATAAACCGAGGTCCCATGTGCAGCATGCACTTAGCACACGTAAAAGAACCCACGGCAACAAAAGGGTTGTTCCTGGCAAAATTCTGTAGAAAAATCCACTTCGATAGGAAAAAACAAATAAAACTGCACACAGGAAAAAGTACAAAAAAAAAAAGGGTGGCGCTGTAGTATAGCGACGCGCTCTCCCTGGGGACAGCAGCCCGAATATCACACAGATTCAGAGCTCACCCTTAATGTCTCGGTTCTCCTGATCGTCGAGAGCTGTGTTGGCGGAAGCAAAGGACTCCAGGGACTCTCTCCACCAATCAGAATCCACTCGCTGTTTTCTGGTGTGGGACAGCCACTGGGGGGCGTACTTTGCTGTGATGTCCTTGACGCTGCCCTCTGTGCAAGTAAGAACAAGCGTTTGAGGATCTGTCTCTCCCCCCCTATCCCCAGACCCCCCGCCACCCCCCACCCCCCCCACACACACACAGAAACAAAAAGTTGTAGATAGATAGATAGATAATTAACAAAAAGTTGTTGATAGATAGGTAGATAGCTAGACAGATAATTAACCAAAAGTTGTAGACAGATAGATAGATAGATAGATAATTAACAAAAAGTTGTTGATAGATAGATAGGTAGATAGCTAGCTAGATAGATAGATAATTAACAAAAAGTTGTAGATAGATAGATAACTGAAACTGAAACTGAAAAAAATGTTTTAATGCCATTGACATTACAGTCCTATTGGCATGGGACACATCAGAATAATCGTTTAACACATAAAAACAAACCAAACAGCATGAATATATGTATCAAAGTCGCAGCAACAAACCTGCTGCAAGACAATAGAAAAACACTTACGTCGAAAACGGCTATACCCACGTTCGACAAACTCACGGCGTGATCACCCTAAAAGAAAAGTATAGATAGATAGATAGATAGGATAGATAATTAACAAAAAGTTGTAGATAGACAGATAGATAGATAGCTAGATAGATAATTAACAAAACGTTGTAGATAGAAGCCCCCTCAATCGCTTTCAAACAGGAATTATACGAAATAACAGACGAACGTTGACCATGTAATGATCCACTCCCCCTTTTATTTTATTGTTATGGGACAGGTGCAACTGAGTGGTTAAAACGCTGGGCTTTCAATCTGAGGATCCTGGGTTCGAATCTCGGAAACGGCGCCTGGTGTGTAAAGGGTAGAGATTTTTCCGATCTCCCAGGTCAACATATGTGCAGACCTGCTAGTGCCCAAACCCCCTTCATGTGTATATGATAATAATAATAATAATAATGGATACTTATATAGCACACTATCCAGAAATCTGCTCTAGATGCTTTACAAAATCGCTTTCATTAACATAAAACATTACATCTATGTTACATACACACACCAAAATGTGACTACACACACACACACACACACACACACACACACACACATGCAGAAGATCCAATATGCACGTTAAAGATCCTGTAATCCACGTCAGCGTTCAGTGGGTTATGGAGACACGAAAATACCCAGCATGTATAAACCATAACAGAGTCATCAGCAAGTCAATACTGGTTGTGTAACGGAAAGAAAGAAAGAAAGAAAGAAATTCTTTTTTTTTTTTCCCCACAAATAAGACACTAACATAGAACGTTTATACAAGAAAGGTGAGGGATAGGGGCAGAGAATGCGAGAGAGAGAGAAGCTGAGGGCTGGTTAAAATGACTGATCAATGAAGTTAGATACCTAACTTTGTACGAGGGTCATTCAATAAATAAGGTGAATTTTTCGGTATAAGGACTTCTAATACAGATAGAAGCTTACTTTTTTTTTCTTTTTTTTTTTGTTTTACTTCTTTTTCACATGGATTTAATTTGTTTTGCAGATTAAAAAAAACTTTGAGAGTTTCGGCGATTAACAAAGATGGCCGACCAAGAAGCATGCTCCAGGATTGAACAGCGGTCAGTTATCAAGTTTTTGGTTGCTGAAGGGTGCAAACCAGTTGAAATTCATAGGAGAATGTCAACTGTGTATGGTGCCACATGTTTCAGCCGAAAAAATGTCTACAAGTGGGCTAAATTGTTTAAAGAAGGACGGAGCAGTGTTGAGGATGAAGACAGGCCTGGAAGGCCTACAATAGTGAGGTCTCCTGAGGTGATCGAATCAGTCAATGACCTCATTCAGTTTGACAGAAGGGTGACAGTGGATGACATTGCAAGGACTTTGAGCTTATCTGTTGGGACAGCACACAAAATTGTCCATGATGACCTTGGCTACTCAAAGGTCAGCTGCCGGTGGGTGCCAAAGATGCAAGGCCTCACACAGCAGCCCGAACGGTGCAGACCATCAACGAGCTGGGCTGGGAACTGCTCCCTCATCCCCCTTACAGCCCAGACCTTGCCCCTTCAGACTTTCACCTGTTTGGTCCCTTGAAAGCGTTCACGAGAGGCACGAACTTTGTAAGTGACGATGAAGTCAAAAGTGTTGTGAGCGACTGGCTGAGACATCAGTCCAAAGATTTTTACGCTGAGGGAATACGGAAGCTTGTGCACAGATGGGAAAAGTGTGTGACAGTGCTGGGAGACTACGTTGAAAAAAAAGAAAAAAGTAAGCTTCTATCTGTATTAGAAGTCCTTATACCGAAAAATTCACCTTATTTATTGAATGACCCTCGTACCTTCCATTCCAAACAACAGAAAATCCAGTGTTCCTCAAAGGCAAACTTGACACAGTTCTCCATGAACCACTGGGAACAGCACACTCTGAACTGGACAAGATTTTGTATTTGTATTTGTATTTCTTTTTATCACAACAGATTTCTCTGTGTGAAATTCGGGCTGCTCTCCCCCAGGGAGAGCGCGTCGCCATACTACAGCGCCACCCATTTTTTTTGTATTTTTTCCTGTGTGCAGTTTTATTTGTTTTTCCTATCCAAGTGGATTTTTCTACAGAATTTTGCCAGGAACAACCCTTTTGTTGCCATGGGTTCTTTTACGTGCGCTAAGTGCATGCTGCACACGGGACCTCGGTTTATCGTCTCATCTGAATGACTAGCGTCCAGACCACCACTCCAGGTCTAGTGGGGGAGGGGGGGGAGAAAATATCAGCGGCTGAGCCGTGATTCGAACCAGCGCGCTCAGATTCTCTCGCTTCCTAGGCGGACGCGTTACCTCTAGGCCATCACTCCACTAAGATAGTTCTTAGCTTGGCTTGGCTTAGTTCTCCTCACGCTCTGTGGCAGGTAAGGCCACCATCAGAGATCTCCACAGCTGCCTGTCTTGTGCTGTCTTAGCGAGCTTCACCCATGTGTGGCCATTCTCCTTCAGTTCCTTTTCAAAAGTTCACTAGACAGTTCACACAGTTCAAAATAATAAACTAAGTATCAGTATTAGTATCAGTAGCTCAAGGAGGCGTCACTGCGTTCAGTCAAATCCATATACGCTACACCACATCTGCCAAGCAGATGCCTGACCAGCAGCGTAACCCGACGCGCTTAGTCTAAACTAAAAGAAACAGAAAAGAATTGTATCTTTCCTCAGTCCTATCTGATGACAGACATTGCAACCATAAGTAACAACTATCGCAGTGTCTGAACAATTCAAAGATTCAAACAGACTGGTTCAAGTGCAATCGAAGCATTTTGTAGTCTCAACACTTTAAGATTCAAACAAACTGAGTCAAGTGCAAATGAAACAGTGTGTAGTCTCAACACTTTAAGATTCAAACAAACTGAGTCAAGTGCAATTGAAACATTTGTATTCTCAACACTTTAAGATTCAAACAAACTGAGTCAAGCGCAAATGAAACAGTTTGTAGTCTCAGCATTTAAGATTCAAACAAACTCAGTCAAGCGCAAAATGAAACAGTGTGTAGTCTCAACAATCATAATTCAAAACAGACCGAGTCAACTGCCGTTAAAACATTCTGAGTGTCCACTTCTACAAGTGGAGGGCGCCGTGGTAGATCTGGTAAGGTGCTGGACTTTCTGTTCCAGTGGTCGGGGTTTGATTCCCTGTTTCAACCTGGTGCTGTGCTGTGTCTTTGGGAAAGGCACTTGACACCAATCCTCCTCGCTCCACTCAGGTGGGAATGGGTACACCTCACTTCCGTTGGGGGAAGGTTATAACAGCGGAATGAGAGTATTGGGCCCAGCCTTCCTATGCCGAGCCCTAGACACGGTGGATATGAATTCACTGCCCCCCGCCCCCGACAGCCATAAAAGGCTATGGGACCTGTTAATTATCGTCGATCGTCAACTACGATGTTGAACCGGGAGTATATACTGGAAGTGGTGAACTAAGGGGGAGAACCTTGAAGACATAGCAACTGATGATGGCGGTTGTAAACGATGTGTTCGAGCAACATGGTGTTGTAGTCTAGTGTCAGTAGTTGACCAAGCCATAGTGGCAATTTGATTTCTAATGAACAGTTCATATGACATAGTAGTCCACCAAATCTTCAGGACCTTTAACTTTTGACCCACTTCTACAAAGTCTCTTCTTCTACCACAGCATGTCCTCTCACCATTCTGGAAGCTGAGGACGTACAGGACTGGCTGTGAAGCGGCCGCACTGGCATCGTAGGGTCTGCCCACCACACACCGTATGCAGTCCACACCTGGAGCACACACACCACACAAAGCGTGTCTCGTGGTTGGCAAAAATAACGCTCTAACACACACAAACTTACTCAAGCAAACACACACACACACACGATACATTGTACTGTATATATATATCTATATCTATCTCTATATATCTATCTATCTATCTATATATATATATATATATATATAATATATATATATATATATATATTTTTTTTCTTTTCAAGGCCTGACTAAGCACGTTGGGTTACGCTGCTGGTCAGGCATCTGCTTGGCAGATGTGGTGTAGCGTATATGGATTTGTCCATACGCAGTGACGCCTCCTTGAGTTACTGAAACTGAAACTGAACTGAAACTGTACTGTATTGCGTTTTGTCACAACAGATTTCTGTGTGTGAAATTCAGGATGCTCTCATTAGGGGAGAGCATCTCGCTACAATGCAGTGCCACAATTGTTTTTTGTGTTTTTTTTTGGTTCCTCGGGGCCTTGGTTTATCATCTCATTCGAGTGACATGACGCTCAGTTTGATTTGGGTATACAGACAGTCAGAGGACTGCAGGGTTCATTTTCTCAGTATACAATAAAGCTGTTTCTGCCTTTCGTATTTTTGTGCACAGAGGTGATGCATCAGCTTCTTACAGGCTGCACTCTCTCCATTCAGTTTTGATACTTTGGGTGCCAACTTCATGGACCTTATATATATATCTGGAGTGATGGCCTAGAGGTAACGCGTCCGCCTAGGAAGCGAGAGAATCTGAGCGCGCTGGTTCAAATCACGGCTCAGCTGCCGATATTTTCTCCCCCTCCACTAGACCTTAAGTGGTGGTCTGGACACTGGTCATTTGGTTGAGACGATAAACCGAGGTCCCGTGTGCAGCATGCACTTAGTGCACATAAAAGAACCCACGGCAACAAAAGGGTTGTTTCTGGCAAAATTCTGCAGAAAAATCCACTTTGATAGGAAAAACAAATAAAACTGCATGCAGGAAAAAAAAAAAAGGCTGGCGCTGTAGTGTAGCAACACGCATTCTGGGAAGAGCAGCCCAAATTTCACACAAAGAAATCTGTTGTGATAAAAAGAAAAATATACAAATACAATACTTTTAAAATTTTTATTTATTTATTTATTTATTTTTTTTAGTATTTAACACCAGTTGCGTCCACAACGTCCCATATTCTGTTCTGTGTCTATGTGCATGCTACACTCACAAGTATGCAGACATCTGTGTGTGCTAACATGTGTGTGTGCAGACTCAGGTGTTCACAGTGAGCAGCATGTACATTTATATGTGTGTGTGTGTGTGTGTGTGTGTGTGTGTGTGCATGCATGTGTGTGTGTGCATGTGTGTGTGTGTCTCAGTGTGTGTGTGTGTGTGTGTGTGTGTGTGTGTGTGTGTCTGTGTGTGTTAGGAACACTAACACTCATCTAAGGTACACTCTTGGTGCATATGACCTGTGCTGAATAACCCAAGAAAAAATCAAAACCAAAGAAAGTAAACGTTAAAATTTCCAGCAGTTAAAGTTAAGAATTTGATGAAAAGTTAAACATGAATCATGTTCTTTTTACTCTGTGTTTCAAAAGCCTTTGAATTCACATTTGCAGGCTTTTTTTTTCTAATTCTCTCACTCACTATAGTATAAATAAATAAACCAACACAAATATACTTACAAACCCATTTACTTTGTCTGGGCAAATATACCTCAAGCCAGTAGTCTCGACCTGAAAAATGACCCCACATAATTATTATCACTATCAACAGTTCATTCATAGTTCATGTTCTTATCTATTTATTGTTACTGATACTTTTGTTTCCTACCATTGTTAAATTATAAGCAGTGCCCTCTTTCAACACGATAACCTTCAGCATCGTTATAATTCACCGTTACCTTCGCTTTGATAGCTTTGTCATCATCATCAGCTTTAAAATATACATCAGTACCAATTTCCTTCCGATTACTCTCACGATTGTTGCCTGTCCTTTCTTCACCATCATCACAGAAAATACAATACACTTCTTCTGCGTTCACTTGTACGCACACGAGTGGGCTTTTACATATATGACCGTTTTTACCCCGCCATGTAGGCAGCCATACTCCGTTTTCGGGGGTGTGCATGCTGGGTATGTTCTTGTTTCCATAACCCACCGAACGCTGACATGGATTACAGGATCTTTAACGTGCGTATTTGATCTTCTGCTTGCGTATACACATGAAGGGGGTTCAGGCACTGGCAGGTCTGCACATATGTTGACCTGGGAGATCGTAAAAATCTCCACCTTTTACCCACCAGGCGCCGTCACCGTGATTCGAACCCGGGACCCTCAGACTGACAGTTCAACGCTTTAACCACTCGGCTATTGCGCCCGTCAAAATACAATACACAAACTTCAAGTAATGTCACTGACTCTTAACCATGACAAAAAACGTCTACACACCCCACCTCATCCTCCACCCCCCACCCCCCCCAGCCCTCCCCCCCCCCTCCCCTTCGTTCTCAAACTCACCTTTGCTTTCAGTCACTACTTCTTCAGTGCTGCTTTCTTCCGAGACGATTTTGCGGTTTGCCTTCTTTCTGGACCTCCCTTCCTTCACCAGCAACGATTTCGTCTGGAAGCTTTTGTCAAACTCTCTGTCTGATCTGGTTGACAGACACGCTCACTGGTCACAGCACGGAGCCCTTTCACCCCACTGGTTATGTACAGACTTCACAAAAAGTTAAGGAACCACTTCATGAAGGCAGGTGTGCATGCGGTCGGCTTCGGATCCACTCTGTTTACGCATATCCAGATTCAAACACTCCTCTACTGGACGCCGTTCTTTCTCTGTCTCTGGACCTTGTATTTGGAATGAACTTCCCTTTTTGCTTTGTCATGTCTCCGCACTCAGCTCTTTCACATGTCTCCGCACTCAGCTCTTTCAAGTCCGGCCTTAAAAAAACCCACCTCTTCACAAGATAGCCTCCCTCCCTCCCCTACCTCTTCTATGTCTTCAGTTTCTTCAGTTTTAGAGTTATGCATGCGTGTGAACGACTGGTGTGAAAGCGCTTAGATTTGTCTCTGCACAAGATTCAGCGCTATATAAATCCTTTTTTTTTTTTTCACACACAAAATGCTGAAAAAAAAATAATCTAGAGATGATAATTTATGCAGACTGCTTGTGCACCATTAGCGGCTTGAATAAAAAAAAATTTGAAAAATCAATGTATCAGCCAAAAAGGAAATTTTCTTCCTAAAATTACGTTTAAGTAACATACTTACCATGACCCACCACTGCAGACTCCGGCAGGGGTCTGATTCCTGTCCTGTGCAAACTACTACCCGCCTATGCGGAGAAGTACTTTTATTTGATGGGTTTATAAACCATCACTGTGGTTTTCCATTGTGAAAAAATTAAGTGAATGTGCAAGAATAGAATAGAATAGAATAGAATAGAATATGTCTTTATTACCAAGTGTACCGGGGTCACATACACAAACATAGATACAGTAGAAAATAGGATACATACCTGTGCATACTCACACATGATCGTCTAATATCACTTGCAGTGAAAAGACGTTAAACTAAAGAATGAACGAACGAACGAACTCACACATGCACGCACAAACACACACACACACACACGCTTTTGAACAGAAGCCACAGATTACATGTGGATGGGACTGATGACTAGATCTTCAGGTAGATGGCTGTTGATTGCACAATTCTATTTATCACCCAAGCTGCTCATTACCTTGGCTTCATACACCGCTGTTTGCCAAAAATTCGTTTGTATTTTGTATTTTGTATTTCTTTTTATCACAACAGATTTCTCTGTGTGAAATTCGGGATTGCTCTCCCCAGGGACAGCGCGTCGCCATACTACAGCGCCACCCATTTTTTTGTATTTTTCCTGCGTGCAGTTTAATTTGTTTTCCCTATTGATGTGGATTTTTCTACAGAATTTTGCCAGGAACAACCCTTTTGTTGCCGTGGGTTCTTTAACGTGCGCTAAGTGCATGCTGCTGTCTCATCCGAATGACTAGCGTCCAGACCACCACTCAAGGTCTAGTGGAGGGGGAGAAAATATCGGCGGCTGAGCTGTGATTCGAACCAGCGCGCTCAGATTCTCTTGCTTCCTAGGCGGACGCGTTACCTCTAGGCCATCACTCCAGCATCTTTTCACCATATGCCCCCACCACCACCACCCCCCACACCCACCCACACCCCCCTCATAAAGAAAACTGTGCAAGTTCCCAAGTTTTGTGAACCCTGTATCTCAAAATATACTCAAACATCGATGTGAGCTAACATAAAGCTTATGTTAAATGCAGTTTTTCTTTAACTCCTTAACTCAATCAGTACGGCCAGTCCTCTCTTCTCCTCTACACAGACCCCTCGGATGTCCAGTGGGTGTCTGAATGACCCAACCTTTAGCTTCTGTCGTCAGAATTGTGGTATCTTTGTCAACATTCACCTCTTCAGTATAAGAGCCTTCCGCTTGCAATATTTTGATGATGGTAATTGGGCTGAAATGCTGTTAACGTCGTCTCTTTCACCGTTCGTATGGAGAGAGTTAACTGCCGAACCCACTGAACTCTGGGTCATGGTGGAGGGGATCGCAAGATCATTGGTTGTGCTGTTTTTTGTTGTTGTTTTTGCGGTTCCTCAACCATGAAAATTGTTTTTGGATCAAAAGGAAGAAAAGACAATCCATGACGAGGCCAGAAACTCAACATAATAATCTAATCTAAGACTTACTTAGTGTCTTGGCTGTGTATAAGACAAGGGAACTGCCTATTTGCTCCACACTAAATTCTGAACTCTACAAGTGTTCACACACACACACACACACACACTACATACATTCCCTCTTTCACACTCAGTCCTACACACACACACACACACACACACTACATGCATTCCCTCTTTCAAACTCAGTCCTACACACACACACACACACACACACTACTTACATTCCCTCTTTCACACTCAGTCCTACACACACACACACTCACACACACACACACACTCACACACACACACATACACACACACACACTCACTCACGCACACACACTCACACAACTACATACATTCCCTCTTTCACACTCAGTCCTACACACACACACACTCACACACACACACACACATACACACACACACGCCATCCATTCCCTCTTTTCACACTCAGTCCTATGCAGAATATTCATAAACAAGCAAAACGCACAGACACACACACACACACACACAAGAGCAGAAAATGATAAGTAATCCGATACTCACTCTTCATCCAAACCAGCAACGTCTTTCTGCTTCTTCCTCCCTTTTCCTCTGCCCTTTGCTTTGGTCTTTCTCAGCGCCGCTTCCTCCTCTTCTTCAGAGAAATTACTGCCATCGCTTAAATCACTCTCAGAAACCTTCTCCTCCTCCTCCTCCTCTTCCTCCTCCTCAGAAACAATGTCAGCGTCTTTAGCAGACGTTGACGGTTTCACAACCTTGCCGATTCTCTCCGAGGCTCTCCTCTTTGCGACAGATGGGCCGTCCTCGTCTTCGTCCTCATCGCTTGATGAGTCTGTAATAATAATAATAATTATTATTATTATGAGCATTTACGCCTAATCTTGAAAATATGCCGTAGGTATTTACAAATAGAAAAAAAAAAACACAAGCAGATATCAAAAAGGAAAAACTGAACACAAGATACAAAACATTACTGAATCATTCACCACCCCCCAACACACACACAACACACACAAGCACGTGCACATGCGCACACACAAGTCACAGATTACTACCATGAATATGGTACACAATCAAAAATACAGCCCATAAGTTCTGAAATTCCCAAACACACAAGTCACAGATTACTACCATGAATATGGTACACAATCAAAAATACAGCCCATAAGTTCTGAAATTCCCAAACACACAAGTCACAGATTACTACCATGAATATGGTACACAATCAAAAATACAGCCCATAAGTTCTGAAATTCCCAAACACACAAGTCACAGATTACTACCATGAATATGGTACACAATCAAAAATACAACCAATAAGTTCTGAAACTCTCAAACACACAAGTCACAGATTACTACCATAAATATGGTACACAATCAAAAATATAAACCATAAGTTCTGAAACTCTCAAACACACAAGTCACAGATTACTACCATAAATATGGTACACAATCAAAAATACAACCCCTAAGTTCTGAAACTCTCAAACACACAAGTCACAGATTACTACCATAAATACGGTACACAATAAAAAAAATACAACCCATACGTTCTGAAACTCGCAAACACACAAGTCACAGATTACTGCCATAAATATGGTACACAATCAAAAATATAACCCATAAGTTCTGAAACTCTCAAACACACAAGTCACAGATTACTGCCATGAATATGGTACACAATCAAAAATACAACCCACAGGTTCTGAAACTCCCAAACTCACTCACTCACTCACTAGACAGTCGTTTCAGTTCATACTGGAAAGGGATAAGCTGTTGAGAGAATTATTCAGGAGGGGAAAAGGTGGGTCTTCAGACTGGAAATGAAAGACTGCAGCAAAGAATAATAATAATAACAATGATATCTATACAGCGCTGAATCTTCAGACTGGAAATGAAAGACTGCAGCAAAGAATAATAATAATAACAATGATATTTATACAGCGCTGAATCTTCAGACTGGAAATGAAAGAATGCAGCAAAGAATAATAATAATAACAATGATATCTATACAGCGCTGAATCTTCAGACTGGAAATGAAAGACTGCAGCAAAGAATAATAATAATAATGGTGATATTTATACAGCGCTGAATCTTCAGACTGGAAATGAAAGAATGCAGCAAAGAATAATAATAATAATAATGATATCTATACAGCGCTGAATCTTGTGCAGAGACAAATCAAAGCGCTTAGAAGGAAATGAGTGACGGGAGAGGCTGAGGAGGAGGATTCCAAAGAACGGGGGATCTGTACCTGCAGATCTCTTGGCTGCTGGCTTTCTTTTCCTCGCAGATGCAGATGCGCTGGCAGGTCTGGCCGCTTTCTTTTTCTTGCTCGCAGATGCGCTCGCTTTAGGATCGGAGCTTTTGTGCTTGGCGCCGCCGCCCGTTTTCGCAAGTTTTTGTGTGGTGCCGCTGACGGGCTTTGTCGACTTGCTTTTGGGGTTTCCTCCTCCTCCAAGTGTTGATTTTTGTGGGTCTGGGTCTTGCTTAGGTTTCTTTGAAGATGCGCTGTTTGTATCACTTTTGTCTGGCTTCTTCCTTTTTGACGCAGCCTTAAAAAAAAAAAAAAAAAAAAAAAGAAATACAGGGACAAACAAAATTCAGTGTAATGAAAATACAGGTTGATATATTTCCTTTTCTTAAGCAGGTACAGGGTGTGGGAGTGGGGGTGGGGGGGAGCTGCTTCTTCTTCTTCTGCGTTCGCGGGCTGCAACTCCCACGTTCACTCGTACGCACATGAGTGGGCCTTTACGTGTATGACCGTTTTTACCCCGCCATGTAGGCAGCCATACTCCGTTTTCGGGGGTGTGCATGCTGGGTATGTTCTTGTTTCCATAACCCACCGAACGCTGACATGGATTACAGGATCTTTAACGTGCGTATTTGATCTTCTGCTTGCATATACACACGAAGGGGGTTCAGGCACTAGCAGGTCTGCACATGTGTTGACCTGGGAGATCGTAAAAATCTCCACCCTTTACCCACCAGGCGCCGTCACCATGATTCGAACCAGGGACCCTCAGATTGAAAGTCCAACGCTTTAACCACTCGGCTATTGCGCCCGTCAGGGGGGGGGGTGGGGGGGGGGGCATTTTAGAGGAGAAGGAGATATAAATGATCTCCTGTCATTAAATAATAAATTGCAATCAAAACCTCAAAAGCTTACACGATAGCAGATTAGTCCATTTAATCTTGACTTGTATTATTTGCTTTCATCTGTAGGAAGAACCAACTTTTAAAATTAAAAAAAAATAACACTGAAAAAAATCAGTTAATAACTTATCACCAAAAGCCTTCTACCACTTACACTTACATTCTCAGTGAATCAATCAATCCACATCAACAAAAAAAAAAACAAAAAAAAAAAACTCACACAAACAGAAAAAAAGTAGTACCAGTCCAAACAGGAACAGGTAAAACAGTGAACTCTCAGCAACTTGGGAGTCAAATGCCTCAGAACGCTCTCATTTTTAAAAGAAAAAAAAATTAGAAAAAGTTTCTAAAGCTTTTTTTTTTTTTTTTTTTTTTTTTTTTTTTTGTTCCCGGACTTTCTTGGGTCGACCTCCGTTTTATTATGTATATATAAAAATTCATTACGACATTCAGAATAGATGGGAAAAAATGTGAACATAAACAATAACAGATGTAAGTGATTATGTTGATATATATATAGTTCATTACAAAATCAAACACATGAATCATTTTATGGTTTTTAGTGACAATATATAAAGTCACCTACCCAAACACATACACAGAAACATAAGCACACGCACACACACGTTTTGCTATGTCATTCACCTTTATACTGAGCGCAGAGCTGCAGTCATTTCTAGCCCAGCCATGTTACCATTGTCTTCTACGTCCGCTGACACCACCCCTCCACCCCCACCCCCCCACATCACATTACATTACTGTTACAAAGACCTCTCTGATCGCTGTATCTTCATACGTTTACACATCATATCACTATTACAAAGACATCTCTGATCACTGTTTGTTTTTGTTTCTAAAGCTATTTACAAACCTTGCCCAGATCAGCTGAAGAGGGTTTCAGAGGAAGAGGCTGGAGGGAAATCACCAGGCGAACGTTGAATCCCATCGCCCGCAAAATGGCCGCCAGAACCTGAGCAATCAAGCATGTCATACATCACTGTCAGTTCTTATTCAGTTTATTCATACAGCAAATATGGCTGTACGTGCATATACAAGCATATATTTATATAAATGCAAATATAAAAATATTAAAGGGGGGGGTGGGGGGGGTGGGGGGGTGGGAGTCAATAATATATGTACAATAATGTATGTCAGATCACTATCAGTTCATATTCAGTTTATTCCCAGAGCAAACATGGCTAAATTAAAAAAAAACCCAACAACCACAAATATATATATAAAAAAATATCATAAAATGAAGGGGGAAAATGAAACTGAGGGGAAAGAGGAGACACAGAGTCAGGAAATCGGAAAGAAAGAGCAGAAGAAAGAAGGCCAGGCAATTCAACGGATGACAAGGAACGGAAACCAAACAGCAGCAGGAAAGAAAACCATGTTGATACTCCTGCGTAGGGCATATACTTATGGCTGTGTGTGTGTGTGTGTGTGTGTGTGTGTGTGTGTTGGAGCTCATGTACGTTTATATGTATTTGACTGTGCTTTCATATCTGTGAAACTGCGTGTTTGGTGCATATCTGTTATGCATGTGTGGGTGCATGTGTGAATGTGTTGTCTTCATGTTTTACATTTATTTGCTTATTTATCATCATTGTTGTCTTTTTTTTTTTTTTTTTTTTTTTTTTTTTTTTTTTTATCATTATTTTCATTACTACTATCTTTTTTTATAACATAATTATTATTTATTTATTTATTTATGTAAGCAAGCTTATCTATAATTTATTCACCTTTTTTTTTTTTTCTCAAGGCCTGACTAAGCGCGTTGGGTTACGCTGCTGGTCAGGCATCTGCTTGGCAGATGTGGTGTAGCGTATATGGATTTGTCCGAACGCAGTGACGCCTCCTTGAGCTACTGAAACTGAAACTGTCATGCAGTTATGCATATATTGCAGCTACATTGTCAAACAGGTTTTGGTACATGGGCGACGGGCGCAATAGCCGAGTGGTTAAAGCGTTGGACTTTCAATCTGAGGGTCCCGGGTTCGAATCACGGTGACGGCGCCTGGTGGGTAAAGGGTGGAGATTTTTACGATTTCCCAGGTCAAAATATGTGCAGACCTGCCAGTGCCTGAACCCCCTTCGTGGGTATATGCAAGCAGAAGATCAAATACGCACGTTAAAAATCCTGTAATCCATGTCAGCGTTCGGTGGGTTATGGAAACAAGAACATACCTAGCATGCACACCCCCGAAAGCGGAGTATGGCTGCCTGCATGGCGGGGTAAAAACGGTCATACACGTAAAATCTCACTCGTGCGCATATGAGTGAACGTGGGAGTTGCAGCCCACGAACGCAGAAGAAGAAGAAGAAGGGGTACAGGGGCAAGAAAAAGCATGCACAGAACATTCTGAAGATATGCATGAAGGGCAAAATGACTGTGTCTATGCATGAATGCCAAATGACTGACGTCTCAAAATTCACTGACAGCTTTTAACACCAACTCGTAACGGTAACCTCTCAGCAACCTGTATTCTCCCCAAAAGTTCTCAAACACTCAGCAAAAAAACCAGCCACCCTTTCTTCTCTAAACGGGTTCTTCCTTCTTCTTCTTCTTCGTTCGTGGGCTGCAACCCCCACTTTCACTCGTATACACACGAGTGGGCTTTTACGTGTATGACCGTTTTTACCCCACTATGTAGGCAGCCATACTCCGCTTTCGGGGGTGTGCATGCTGGGTATGTTCTTGTTTCCATAACCCACCGAACGCTGACATGGATTACAGGATCTTTAACGTGCGTATTTGATCTTCTGCTTGCATATACACATGAAGGGGGTTCCGGCACTAGCAGGTCTGCACATGTGTTGACCTGGGAGATCGTAAAAATCTCCACCCTTTACCCACCAAGCGTCGTCACCATGATTCGAACCCGGGACCCTCAGATTGAAAGTCCATCGCTTTAACCACTCGGCTATTGCGCCCGTCTCTAAACGGGTTCAAAATAGTCCAAACTCTTGTTTTCTCTATGTATTCTAGCTCACAGGGCTCTCTCTGTAGCACATGCATCACAGCCAAATGCAGGTCAAGTAACAGACCTTGCTGTGTTGCATTGCATTGTATTACTGTTGTTTTTTTTTATCACAACAGATCTCTCCTAGTGAAACCTATGCCCCAGTGAAGGGACACCTATATTTTTTCTCTTTTTTTTTTTCTCTCTCTGCAAGTGTATTTATTTTGCTATCGAAGTGGAATTTTTCGACAAAAGTTTTGCCAGGGACAACCACTTTGTTGCTGTGGATTATTTTATGTGTGATTCAGTTCTGTCTAGAAATATCTGTCCACTGACGCAAAAAATCTAGTCGTTTCTCTCATTCTCTCTCGCCTTGACTACTGTAACTCTCTATTGTCTGGTTTGCCTGCTTCATCCATTCAGTTCCTTCAGCGCACACAAAACTCTGCTGCCTGACTCGTCCTCAGAAAGAAAAGGTCTGAACACATCACTCCTCTTTTACAACATCTCCACTGGCTCCCTGTCTCACGCAGAAGAAAGTACAAGATCAGCACTCTATGTTATAAATGTATTCACAAATCTGCCCCTTCCTATCTCTGTGGCTGCCTTCACCTCTACACTCCATCTCACTCTCTCAATCAGCTTCAGATCAATTCTATTTACGCATACCCAGATTCAAACTCTCGACTGTTGACTGCTGTTCTTTTTCTGTCTCTGGACCTTGCAACTGGAATGAACTTCTTCTTTCTCTTCGTCAGGTCTCCGCACTCAGCTCTTTCAAGTCTGGTCTTAAAACCCACCTCTCCCCTGAACAGCCTCCCTTCCCTGCCTCTTCCTTGTCTTCAGTTTTTTTCCAATTTTAGAGTTATGCATGCGTGTGAATGACTGGTGCGAAAGTGCTTTGATTTGTCTCTGCACAAGATTCAGCGCTATATGAATATAATAATGATAATAATAATAATAATGTGCAAACTCACTCAGTACGGCCAATCCTCTCTTCTCCTCTACACAGACCCCTCGGATGTCCAGTGGGTGTCTGAATGACCCAACCTTTAGCTTCCGTCGTCAGAATTGTGGTATCCTTTGTCAACATTTACGTCTTCAGTATAAGAGCCTTCCGCTTGCAATATTTTGATGATGGTAATTGGGGTGAAACGTTGTTAACGTCGTCTCTTTCGCCGTTCGTATGGAGAGAGTTAAGTGCATGCTGCATGCTCGGTTTATCATCTCATCACAGACCTCCACTCTAGATCGAGTGGAGGAAGGTAAAAATTCCTGATGAGTATACTGGACTCAAACCCGTGGGCACTGGCTTCCTAGCTATGTCAACACTACCACTAGGCCACCACCGCTCCACTCACCATCACCAGGAGTCTGGATTCACTGGCTGAACCATCCTGGATCACCTTCACCAGCTGAGCGGCAGTCACCTGGTAAGCACACACAATAATAATCATACTGACAATGTTTTGTACTTATATTTGTATTTGATTTTGTTTTGTTTTGTTTTTTTGCTGCCCCAACATCTGCACCGTTTCAGTGGCATTACTCCCACGCCGCTCATTTAGATTCCCCCATACACGGCCACACCTGGGTTCGTCCATCGCAGTTTGTATTTGTATTTATTTGTATTTCTTTTTATCAGTGTGAAATTCGGGCTGCTCTCCCCGGGAGAGCATGTCGCTACACTACAGCGCCACCCTTTTTTGTGTGTGTGTGTGTGTATTTTTTCCTGCATGCAGTTTCATTTGTTTTTCCTACTGATGTGGATTTTTCTACAGAATTTTGCCAGGAACAACCCTTTTGTTGCCGTGGGTTCTTGTACGTGTGCTAAGTGCATGCTGCACACGGGACCTTGGTTTATGGTCTCATCCGAATGACTAGCGTCCAGACCACCACTCAAGGTCTAGTGGAGGGGGAGAAAATATCGGTGGCTGAGCCGTGATTTGAACCAGCGCGCTCAGATTCTCTCGCTTCCTATGCGGACGCGTTACCTCTAGGCCATCACTCCACTGTGCAAACTCCCCATATAACGGGCTTTCAGCATCTAACATGACAATACATATATTCAGTCACAGAAGTGAAAAACAATCTCTATATATATATACCAATACAATACTACAAATTGCAGATGTCAATAATCGCAACAACAAAAAAAAGGCACAAAATATGCCCTATACATGCGCGCACACACACACACACAGCAAGCACGTCTGTGTGTACAACTATAAACATGTCTGTATCCATACAAAATTTATGCATGTCTGTAAGCACATTGGTAACAACAACAACAATAACAACAACACACACACACACACACACAATGAGAAACGGAAACACAGAGACAGAAACACACACACACATACACACACACACACACGAGAAACGGAAACACAGAGACAGAAACACACACACACACACACGAGAAACGGAAACACAGAGACAGAAAGACACACACACACACACACACACACACACACACATGAGAAATAGAAACACAGAGACAGAAAGAGTTTGTGTGATGACAGCACGTTTTATACAAACAAACACATGACACCTAAGTAAGCAAATCCAACGCTGACACTTCAGACACAAACCACACAGAAACGAAAGATACCAGTCAGCAAAACACGCATCAGTCTTCTTCTTCTGCTTTCGTGGGCTGCAACTCCCACGTACACTCGCATGTACACGAGTGGGCTTTTACGTGCATGACCGTTTTTACCCCGCCATGTAGGCAGCCATGCTCCACTTTCGGGGGTGTGCATGCTGGGTAATTTTTTGTTTCCATAACCCACCGAACGCTGACATGGATTACAGGATCTTTAACGTGCGTATTTGATCTTCTGCATGCGTTTACACACGAAGGGGGTTCAGGCACTAGCAGGTCTGCACATATGTTGACCTGGGAGATCGTAAAAATCTCCACCCTTTACCCACCAGGCACCGTCACCGTGATTCGAACCCGGGACCCTCAGATTGAAAGTCCAACGCTTTAACCACTTGGCTACTGTGCCCGTCAACACGCATCAGTGAATCCAAAGAAATATGCAAAGAAAACCAAAACTAAACCCACCAAAGAACAAGAACTCTTAGCACCACCGCTGGCTGACAGACAGAACGTGGCCCTGAACCACTTCAGGAGGTACACAAGCGTCTCATCGTCGTAGAAAGCGACATCTTTCTGCAGTCGGCTCGGCGGCACCACAGACAGGGCTGTGGCACACACAGTGACGTCGCTGCATGCGGCATTCTGCTGCATGCCGTGGGACAGGAGGCAGAGCAGGTGAACCTGGACATTGGAAAGACAGGGAAACCTTTGTGCGTCAGTTTGCAAGATATCTTCTTCTTTGATCGTGGGCTGACAACTTCCAAGTTCACTCATATGCACACGAGAGGGCTTTTATGTATATGACTGCTTTTACCCTGCCATATAGGCAGCCATACTCCGTTTTGGGGGGTGTGCATGCAGGGTATGTTGCTGTTTCCATAACCCACTGAACGCTGACATGTATTACAGGATCTTTAATGTGCGTATTTGATCTTCTGCTTGCCATATACACACGAAGGGGATTCAGGCACAAGCAAGTCTGCACATATGTTGACCTGGGAAATCGGAAAAATCTCCACCCTTCACCCACCAGGCCCTGTTACTGAGATTGGAACCCGGGACCCTCAGATTGAAAGTCTAACGCTTTAACCACTCAGCTATTGCGCCCATCTGCAGGATATGATTTCAATCATTACCTCTCACTGCTTAATCATTAAAAACAACAACTACATTTTATGTAATACATAAGTCTATCTATCTATACATCTATATATAAAAACAATAAATAACACAACTGTCAATCAAAAATGAATTTGAAATACTAAAACTCACTTAAAGTAAACAGAATGGAAAGGAGGTGGGATAATGAAGTAATTGAAGGGAAACAATCCTACGAAAAACATAACTTATATGAAGGGTTTAGAACTCATCTTTGACTCCAATATTGTAAAAAGTTGAAAATACAAGATATCCTTGATAAACGGAAATATATGCATCAAAGCAAAAAAAGAATTCCTTTTCTTTTCTCTTCATGCACTGCAGATATTTGTATACATGCCGGAAAATGAGGGCGCTAGTCAGGGGGGGGGGGGGCAAAGGGGAGGTAACCTACTTCCGGGAGGTTATCGGCCATAGCTACTTTCGTTTTCTCTGCATTGGCGGATAGTAGTTTGCACAGGACAGGAATGTCAGACCCCTGCCAGAGTTTGCGCTAGTGGGTCACGGTTAAGTATGTGTAATTAAACTCATCTTTGACTCCAATATTGTAAAAAGTTGAAAATACAAGATACTCTTGATAAACGGAAATACATGCATCAAAGCAAAAAAAGAATTCCTTTTCTTTTCTCTTCATGCACTACAGATATTTGTATCCACCTCCTTCCATCCCCACCCTCCTCCTTAGTTACTAACCCTCTCCTTCTAGCTTTCAATTTTTTTGTTTCAGAAGTTCACGTTAGGAAACCCTTCATCTTTTTTCCCCATCAACTAATCAACTGTGCTTCAAATGACAGTGTGTGTGTGTGTGTGTGTGAGCGCACGTGCATGCATGCAAGCATGTATGTGTGCATGTGTGAGTTAGTCCTAAACTGAAGCGTCAGTGAGCCTGCATGCAGTTTGTACCATACCTTGTGCATTTCAATCTGAATTTCTCTGGCCATTCTTTTGATCTTTCTCTGGACGTACGCCCTCCAATCAAATTCTTTTTTCTTTCTGCGAAACAATGTAACATTGCAGATTAACAAATCCAAAACGTAACAACCTGCAGTTTTAACCTACATCATTGTTTATTGAAGGCATTTCATATATGCAGATCTTATGGTCTCACATATCATATGATTTCATTATTCTCAACAATTAAAGTTTACAAAAACTGACATTTAGGACATTTATATAATATCATTCCGTTATTTACCACAATTAACACTTAAAAATGAAAATTCAAGACACCAAACTGAATGTATAATAATTATCATCATTCCAATATTACATAAAAATCATCAAAAACAGCATGCGCATGAATCACTTTTTAAGCAGAAACAAAATATTGCTGAAATTATTAAATGTAAAAATAAAATGGTTACTGTAAGAAGGTTTTGCTCAAAAAAAAAAAAAAAAAAAAAAAAAGGCTTGAACTGCTGAAGAGAAAGCTCTTATACTAGTCATAGTCACTACAAAAATGTTTCCACCTTTTCTTGCGCATCATGGTTGGATCATTAATAGTAATTTCCACAGGTGCATCAGGTATTTGTGACTTCACAGGACTCTGCTTATAATCTGCAACATATCAAAATCCATGCCAGATAATCATACGTGTATAAACACTTTATACTTTGTGGTTGGTCAATGAATGCATTGTAATCATCAGATTTGCATTTCAACCGTTTGTTTTGCTTTGTTTTTTTAATCAGGGTTCCCAGGTGGTGGGCATGAAGCCAAAAAAGGACCTTTAAAGGACTTTATAAGGACCTCAAATCAGTTTAAAAAGACCTTTGCCGACATGACTTTACAGTACACCCCAATCTATTTGACATGCAGAACAGCAGACACTTACCTCTCATAAACGGAAGAACAGCTAATCCCATTTGACTGTCGTATTTAGTCTTTGCAATTCACGTCACTGTAGGCTAGGCCTAAGCAAAGCAGCAGCAGCAGGCGTGACTCACAGCCACTGTACCACGCTTCGCGTCTGCCACCGAGCAGAAAGCGCACTACTGTTAGGGCCTAGGCCTATAGGCTGTATCCTCCTACAGTAAGTACTGAGTTTCAGACGATCGCGTCGGCATCTTTCAGCGCGCTTTGCAACTTGCGGTTTTGGTGTCGAAGGTGTTTCAGTTTCGTTCTCAAGTCTCTTTCTCTTCATAAAACAGGACTTAACAGTACCTTTCAAAAATTAAAAGGACCTCCTGATGAGTTAAAAGGACCAACTTGCTGAATCAAAGCACTTAAAAGGCCTTTTGACCAAAATCCAATTCCTAAGGACTTAAAAGGACTTGAAACGACCCTACGAACCTTGTTAATTGCCTCCTCGTCGTTGCATTCTGTCCGTGAACACTTTTTCAGGTCTTCTTTTCAATTCCGTGAAGTCATTTTAATGTACTCTGCTATGTACATGCACAGCCTAGTTTTCTTTCCAATTGCGATTACTTGCATGTCTCTCTCCTTCACATTCTGAGGTCCTTGATTCTTTAGGAAAAGTAAAAAGAAAGAGGATTTTTTTCTTGTTTTACAAGACCATCATACTGGCAATGATCAAACTATTTTTCAACCTTTCAGTCATTTCAGAAATGATATATGTCAATCTTCAACAAACTGGCATACTCATTGAAGAACTTTACACAATTTTACTGACAAAGTCTGGATTTATTTCAAGCATTTCTGAGCCTTCTGATGTACTTTGTTTTGCTTTTGCTGAAAACTAACGTCTGATTTGTTCCAGAATCATGCAGCCTTTATATATTATAGCTGTGAACAAGAATAAATTAATCAGTCTCCAGCACCTGTGTTAAAAACTTAAAAAGACAGGTGAATGTTTTTAATTTGCTAAAATACTCTCCATTTAAAACTCAAGCAGAAATGAACCCTTACCTTCCACTTCTTCCCAGTCAGACTCCTCAGTGCTGTCTCCAGTGACTCTGTTCTTTGGAACTGGCTTTTTAGGCTTTCTCTTCCTTCCTGCAGACTGTCCTGAAGTGGAAGGCTTTTCAGCTGTTAGCGACGGTTCACTTTTTGGTGGTTGTCCTTCCATCTTCATCAGTATTGCCATGATGTTGTTGTCGTCACTTTCAGCAACTGTGCCAGCGCTGGCTCCATCGGTCTTGTTCTTCTTGTTTGGTTTCTTTCCCTGGTTGTCTGGTGTTGCCTTTCTGCTCTGATTTTTAGCTGCATTTTTCTTTGAGATTGTTTTGCTGCCTGTACTTGTGGTACTTGAAGATTGTTTCGCTGATTTGCTTGATGTTGTTTTGTTGGTTGTACTTGCTGTACTTGCAGGTCGTTTAACTGGTATGCTGTCAGCTTTGCCTTCAGTCTTTCCTCCCGATTTCTTTGTATACGTGTCTGTTTTATGTGCGCTCGTTGACACACTGCTACAATCTGTCAGATCACTGACTGACATGCTCACTGACATATCCTGAGAACTAGCAGCTGTATAGTCTGAAAAGCTGTCTTCAAGCCTGCGGCAAATTCCAGAGTCAGAGTATGTGGAAGACATGAAGGAAGACTCGGGTGTTCTATACTGAGAGCTTACTTCTTCAAAATCTGAATCAGAGCTGCCAGAATCTTCTGATGCAAAGATCGTGCTGTTCGTCATTCTGTCTGATACATCCTTGAGAGATTTTTTACATGCTGTTGGGTTTGAAGTGGCTGGATCATCATGCACTGTGGCAGATGTGTATGTTTGCTTTACATCTGTAGGTTGAACTGTTCCCTTTTCATCCTTTTCCTTCTGATCAGATTTTGAGTGACAGGATTCTAACTTACTATTATCTTTACATGTTTTCATTTCATCCACATTTCTATCTGAAAAGTGACAGTGACTATGTTTCTGTTTTGCGTTTTTATGCTCTGTGACATGCACATTCTTCCCAACTGACTGTCTTTTCTTAACTGCATCTATTCCTGACTTCTTCACCACTATATTGATATCACTATGCTTTTTGTCTTTCTGTTCACTGCGTTGTTTCTTGGTGCCTAATACCTTCTGCTGCTTCTTGAAAGATGTTTTCTTATCAGGGCATTCTTTAGTCGTGGTCTGAGTTGCTTTCTTCTCTGCTTCAGCTGGAGCTAGACCGTCGACTTCATCACATTTCTTAGAGGTGGACAAAGAACCTTGAGTGCCTGACTTGAAATCTGGCTTGCATGAGGGGGCTTCCACCTCTGGTTTCTTCTGTCCCCTGGTACTCCTTCTTGGTCGCATTTTCTGGGTCACAGAAATCAATGAAAGAAAATGTCATGCCAGTTACATAAGACATTAACCCCCTCAGTGCCCCATGACATTAGTTTCTAACCCCTTCCGATATGAAAAAAAACAAACAACAAAAAACGTGTCCAAGGATAGAAATTTCTGCCCACATCATTGTAGGAAATATCCTGTCACAAAATCATTAAATTCATGTGTAACTGTCATAACTGGGTAAGCTGTTCATCTTCCTGTCATATAAGTATGTGCTATATATACTATCATTTAGTCATTTGCATGCTACACTTTTTTTTTAAGTTGTTGCCCTCCGTGACAAAATATCCCTTGGCAAATAATTAAAATAATAATAAAAAAAACAGGCTTCGCTCTGAAATGGTTTTTAATTAAACTACTTTCTCTTCTGTCTCATCTCTGTCTCTTGAAGTCCTACTTAAATGTCATGGAAGCAGCACCTGGTGCAGTCCCTGTGTTTGTTCCTGTGCAACGTATGTGTGTGTGGTGTACTTCTTTTTGTGTGCAACTACAAGCAGATTAGAAACACTAAGATGCTCTGCCTGAAGTGTCCATGTATGACTGAACATCAGACTTTCTGCATTTGTTTGCTGTTTCAGTTTTCTTCTGAAACATTCATCAACAGCACTATGAAGTTACAATTATTTATTTTTCAGTGATCAAACAGAATAAGAACCACAATGCCATGATGATGTATCTGGTTTTTGTACGGACTCATATTGCTGTAATGTATGTGATGCTCGCATCACAGTCAACATTACATGCTGGTAATGGCAGCCTATATATGGGCGAAGTCGGGAAACCTGTACATTAAAAAAAAAAAAAAAAAAAAAAAAAAAAAAAAAAAAGATGGTAAAAGGATCAAACACATAAACACACTAGTGAAACAAAATGCTGTATAAGACATGTTTTAACAAGACTGTTTGTGTTTATATAATGAAAACAACGGTTATGCATGAGCTTGACACATTAAGTTTCAGGGGACTTGAGAAATCAGCTTGTTAACCAACCTCTCCTGTTGATTTTTACAAATCGTTTTTACTAAATTATTATTATTATCATTCTTTTTTTATAATTTTTTTAAATTTTTTTTTTACATATAATCTGAATGCAGATCTAGGAAAATATACGCGTGCAGTGTTAGGTAACCGCGCGCACACACACACACACCTCTATCTCTCTTTTTTGCCTACTGCACGAAAGACAGGCAACTTACAAGTGTCTATTTTTTAAGACATGACATGAAAGTTCTAAATATATTACCAAACTACGTTGGATAACTGTGCCATGGAGCAACTCACGTTGACATTTGCGAGGTGCTGATCAACACAAAAATATCATCATGCCGTGTTCACGACATGAGAGTGAGCTCCCGCCAAGTTACGATGTTATATAAACATAGTCTCTAATCATCTATATATCAACAAAGTCACCTAAAGATTTACAATTCCACAATCTAGTGTGGTGCAAAAAGTAATATATATTTCTATCCATTATTTGTGACGTTATAGACAAACAAATTTCGGACGATCGTGCAAAATATTATCGAATGTAAATTTTGTTGTCGTGACAACAAAGCAGACGACGAAAAAAGGAGCGACGTGTTGGTTCCGTTTTAATTCAAGAGTACATGAAAAGGCATGAAACTTTGTAACAAGACCCGAAAAACAACGAATTCACAATGAGAAAGCCTGATTATATCTAAAAAGAGAACCCATAAGCGGTCGTGGTTGTAGTGATGTGTTATCCCTTCCACCACCCACCTCCCCCCCACCCTCTCTTTTCAACTAGTTTCCTGGGAAACTTCTCACCCTGTCGGCGGTTCCATGTGGACCCTGCAGCCATTGAGCCTTTTAGTAATGTGTTATCATTATCAGTACAATTATCATCATCATCATTTATTTTATGATGATGATGATTCTATAAAAACACTGGAATCCAGGCTGAAGTTCTTCAGTGATGTTTTGTCAGCATCCCTGTTTATGAGTTGGCCATGAAAATAATTTTCAGCACTCGTCAGTCCAGTCAGCCGGTGCTGTCGTTCCGGGATATGTATCGGTTTCGCGAACTGAGGATATCATATGTACGTGCCTGTAAAACTGAGAAATTCATCGAAACTACTGGCAATGACAATAACTGACAAATAAAAATGTATTCAGTCACCGGCCGACGTTAACAGGTCAGTTATAGTCACAACTGAAGAAATAATTGTAATTCGGCAGTGTGAGGAAGACGTATAACGAGGTCGAGGAAGAGCATGCAGATGGCCGGATAACTATTTTTGTAACACACACAAATGTTAACAACACTGAACACCGGCCGACTGAAAACATGACCTAACAATCACGTACAAGAAATTCAATACTGACTGAGTGGAGACGGACTGAACTTAAAGTTCTGACTGACTCCAAATCAGTCTTTAAAAAAAAATATATATATTTACACTACTTACATTATTTACAGCATTTCTTTTCTATTACCAGCTCTGTTATTTTCATCTGGCTGGATTTGGGTCTGGGAATTATTTTACTAATTCTGATGATGACATCCAATCCTCCCTTCCTCTCAAGTTAGTCCTCTCAGCCGTGTTTGTTCATCTCCATGTACCGTTTTTTATCACCTTCTCTTTGTTTTTTGGTCTAATCTGGCACAATAACCATTTTGCGGAAAGACTGTTTCTCAAGGTTTCTCAGGCGTTTTGATTTGTTGAGGATATCTCTTTGGAACCAACACTGATAAGGGAAAATGATTTTGATTGGTCTGGGCTTTCTGGCAGAATCTTACTCCGAGATTATTTATATTGCACCAACTGCCAATATACTTATAACACTTCCTATCCACCGATGAACATTTCAAGAAGCTACTGATGAGCATTTAACCAACAATTAAATTTAGACTGACTGGAATGAGCGGGACTGATGTTACGGTATGCCGGCAACTGACTAAACCCGGCTCAGTATCCGCAAAGAGAAATCTAAGATCTGGCGCATTGTTGGCAACGCCGGGACTTAGGCTTTCAGCTGTTTATACTTTGATATTAGTAAGAAGTACAACGACGACGACGACAACAACAACAAAACTGTTGTGAACTGAACAAACGACGACAGTCTAATACTGAGCCCGTACAGTCGATACTGAACTGACTGACTCGTGAACGCCGGCGCGCCAGCGCGTACCCACCCACTGATCTATATCAGTGGTGCCCACCCTGTCACGGCTGACGCACACTCAAACTACACACACACACACACCCACACACACACCAGTTTAAAAATATCGCTTATTGTGGCTTTCCTCTTGTGACTTTCACACTGTATAATGCAATTTTATCACACTTTCATAGTTTTAACACAGAATCTGTGACATGCCGAGCTTTTTGTTTGTTCTTTAAATGTAGCTTTACCATCTTTTGTTTTGATTTGATAAACGTTTGTTCTTTTTTAAAATTATTATTATTCTGCACATACTAGGCTGCAGAATGAAAGAAATTAGTGTTTATGAATAATTCTTTTTGAATAATATCGTTTATTTGTTTATGTCTTCCACTTCATACAGCTAAACCGACTGCCCGACTTTTGTGTTCCATTCCAACTTTTTGCTGTTGCTCACTTAACATCCGGAAATCGAGGTCATGAATCAACGAACCTTCCCTGCAGAATCCTGGTTGCAATACTTTTGGAAGTAGTTTGCATCTGTTGGAAACGTCCACTGTGCACGAATTTGTGGTGTATCTGAATCGCGTGTGCAAGGCATCCAGATGTCTGGCTCAGGCTTAAAGGAAGGTTTTCATCGAGTTGAACTGAACAAAACAGTATGGGATGTTCCCATTCGATACCAAATGTTGTCACCGATTGGTGTCGGCGCTTATGGCCAAGTCGTGTAAGCATGACTTGACTTCCTTGATGTTGACTTTAATAAATATTATGTTTTGTGCGGTTAAGGTAGTGTAAGAGACAATCTGAAATTAACATAGAGGTTAGAGATGATAAAAGTAACATGTATTCAGTGTATCACGAATTAACTTGTCAGTTTGTGTTAAGAAATTAACTTCACGGTAACTAAGCCAAAACAGGTTAGGATTAAAAGAACGCGTGTAATGTAGGATTGAATGTTTGAAAAACAATGCTTTTGCAAACTTAGGTATTTATTGTCATTATCGGTTGAATAAAGGGACCATGGAACTGTAGTAAAAAAATTTGTTGCCGTGGATTTTGTGTCAAATTAACCGCAGAGTTAAATAAAATATTTTTTTATGACATGAAATCGTTCATTGTCGTAGCCCTTTCAAGGCCAGACCAGAGTGTAGGGTTTGCTGTACTAATCAGGCATCATTCATATTATTAAAGATTTTTCTTTACCTTTATTGTTATCATTGTTTTTCACTATTACAGGAGATATATATGTCATATGCACATTAGTGGTGATTTGTGGACCTTTTCAAGTTTCATAAATTGAAATTGTTAACCAGTCATTCCATTTTAAAAGAATTTAATTAATCATTCCTGTTCCTGTTTGGTATTTTGTATTGGTTGCATAAAACTCTGGTTTTGGTGTACATAGATCAGGCATCATTCTAATAATAGTATTACACTTATATTTTGGTTGTATTATTATTGTTTTTAAGGAGATCAGTCATGTGGTATACATATTTATACCACATTAGTGATGATTAGTGGACCCTTTTGCAGACTGAAATTGTTTTGAAACAAAATTAATCATTACTTTTTAATTAAACATTCCTGCCCATGTTTGTGATTTTATATAAAACGCAATAAGTGAAAACTCTGAAAGTGTTAGACTCACTGAATCACCAGATATGAGATAGATGAGTTATACTATCTATAGAATATGCATTTACTTTGTACCATTGATGTGAAGTGCACATGGACAGGGAGCTTGAAATTATTTTTTTTTAAGGCAAGATATCAGTCATGTGGAAATATATTCGCAGACTTCTATTGTACAAAAGAGAATCATGAAAGTAGGCTATATCCCCATTTGCTCCTTTCCATTCCTCTGTTTGACTGGTGAAGTGAACGTCCATGCCTTGTGAAAACTACTCATTCCTCGTTGAAGGGAAAATTGTGGATAGTGCCTGAAAGTATTTATTGAATGTCACATTACATGTCTTGCACTCAATAAAAGACTTTTATGCTGGCAGCCAGGTATTGCTAGCCAGATGTGTCTTAAGAGTAGAAAATCTTTGTTTTACAGGTCAGCTTATGATAAGCACACTGACACTAAGGTGGCAATCAAGAAACTTGCTCGCCCTTTCCAGACAGCAATCCATGCCAAGAGGACTTACAGAGAGCTGCGTATGCTCAAACATATGAACCATGAAAACGTAAGTATTTAGATGTGTGATATTTTATTAAATAGAACCAATATGCACTGATGCAATCCATGACATTCTATTGTCACACACAAAGGAACACACATGTAATATTGTACATGATACATAGATATATAATGGCTTTCACAAATCTGTGAAACATACTTGTGTATGCAATATACACATGCCTTAATCAAGTTCATGCATTCATTATGAAATATCACAAACATACACACAGACAGACAGATCCAGACAATCTGCCCATTATGTTCTTAATACTGCTTCAGTTATTATTCTGTGCTAATTCCTTACTGTTAGCTTGAGAATCAGTTTTTAGTCATTGAAAAATAAGATTCTGGAAGACTAATTAGCATGCATTTTGCTACCAACCAAGTGATTAATGTATGATGTTGCAGGTATTGCATCAGAAAATGTGTGGCAAAGCGATTGACATAAGAAATGCAAATAACAAGATGTTTAATGGCCTCTTTTATTTGGATTGGATGGAGGTCGATGGGTGTGAGAGTTATTGTCAAAAGAATTAGATCTCTAGTCTACAACTTTCTGTCTCTGTCAGTATGTGCAGTGTGACATGTAATGATGTATGGTACATGAACTCATCCATTAATATAAATCATACAAATTCATAGTCAAATGATTGAGGTGGAGGTGCACTATTTAGGTAAAATCAAAAGAAAACTGTTGGTCAATGAATGATCTGCTTTTTTTCTTAGTTAATATGTAATTAGTGTTATTTATTTTGTTATATTTTCAGTCTCTTTCACTTTGTTGGGTTTTTTTTAAAGTGAAATCCTTATTTATAAGATAATCCATGCAGATGCTTGGGCGACAAATTGTAAAGCTGAAACTCTTCTATTTTTATAAGCTAACTAGTTTGGTTAGATCCAGTTCTAAAGATAAAACCAGGAGAATGCATACATGTGTTTCCCCCTACATTTATTTAGAAAAGTAGATTGACAAAATGTGCACATTTAAAGAATGGCCTTGATCAAGTTGATGCTTTTGAATAAAAATGTGAATCATAAAATTATTTTTTCTTTTACAGGTCATTAACCTTTTAGATTGTTTCACACCAAATAAGGGCATTGATGAGTTCTCTGATGTGTAAGTATCTTTCTGTCTCTCTCTGTCTCTGTCTGTCTTTCTGTCTCTGTGTGTGTGTGTGTATATATATATATATATATATATGTCAGTTTATCATATATAAATAGAATCTGTGTTGTCATGAGAAGAAAGATCACATTATAAATCAGTTTGCTCTTCTTCACAATAAAGGTTTATTTTTCTATTGGAGAGGAAGAAAATCATTCAGTTGTCAGTAGTTGTTGAACATCAGAATTAGATTTGTCAGTTATTTTGCAAATTGTAGAATATTTGGAGTTCAAAGATGTGACAGTGAGGTAGGTAGTGCATCGTTCTTCTAGTTCTACCGTGTGTTTGGTATGTCAGTGTTCAATTCCTGGCAATGCCAATTACATTAGAGGGTCAGCATTTGTTTCAGTCTACTGGGTCAGCATTTGAAATTCCCATTAAGACCTTAGTTTTCCTCATTTATGATATATGTGTTTTCATGTATGACACAAGATGATTTTAATGATATCAGCTGCAGGTTCTCTTGGCTTTTGCACGATATCTCTTTAGTTTGATACATGCTGCAAAACTTGAATAAGGTGTCATTATTTGGTTAGATTTTTTGTTTTTGTCAAATGTTCCTATTTATATTCTTTTCTCATTTTTCTTTACTTTACAGGTATATGGTGACTCCCTTGATGGGTGCTGATCTGAACAATATTTTCAAAACACAAAGGCTGAGTGATGATCATGTGCAGTTTCTGGTCTATCAGATTCTTCGTGGGCTCAAGGTTAGTAGAGACTTTGAAAAGATACACTTTTAAGACAGGTTGATTCTGTTCACATTATCATAATAATTTGCTCTCTGGATCATGTTAATTGATATCAAGTGCAATGTAAAAAGCAAAAAACTGCTGTGGTTTGTTAGTCTGGGATGGCGCAGAGCACAACAACATAACCACTCCCTATATTTAAAGCACAACAGCCATCAAACAGTGTAAACTTTTTTGTCGTACATTTTCGTTGATTTTTTTTGTGTGTGATATTCGTGTGTGTGTGTGTGTGTGTGCGTGCTCTGCTTTGATTTATATAAGTATACTGATTTGATATTTTAAGATTTCCTATTGGACCATGGTTAATTTTTCTCATTGTACCTAAAGATGATTACTGTCAAACATGAATGAAAGTGAAAGTTTTCTTTCAAATTTTGTGAAACAAATTCATCTTGTTTTGTGTTCCAGTACATCCATTCAGCTGGAATAATTCACAGAGTAAGTATACTTTTTTTACTTTTTTTTCATTATATTTAGTTATTATTTTATTTTTATAAGTAAAAGAAATTTTGAATGTGTTACACGCAGAAAACAGCAAAGACAAAAAAAGGTAAAGGGAAAAGTGTGAAGCATAGGATAAATATGGATGTTCATTGTACCAGCTGCTGTGGCGAAGTGGTTAAGGTCGCGGACTGACGGTTGGGAGGACGCGGGTTCAAATCCCAGTGGAGTTGGGTTTTTTGGCCCGCGGCCGGCTCCTACCCAGAATTGAGTGTGCTATGGGCTTAAATGGGGAGACTGGGACCACACAGTTGAGCGTCATCCACTTCATGGATGCGTCTTTGGGTGTGTTGCTCAAATTACCTGACCAACACCGCAAGTGTCTATCTCTCGGGCCTGGTTGATGCCGGGATATCAATATGAATGAAGCGTAGAGTACAGCCTTGTCATAAAATCCAAACCATAATGGATCCCCATAGCAAAATCCTCCTCCTCATTCATCGTTACCAATATAAACAACAAAAAAAGAAGTCCCAAAGTCTGTGGCCTTTCATGCCCTGCTGTCATGGTGACCTCAGTTTCGATACCCTTCCACTTCTGTGCTTGGGCGGAGTCTTGTCAAGGTCTTCAGTGTTGGCGGATTCATGGGGGACTGCCGTTGGATGGATGTGGTGGCGGTCCCCATGCTGGGAAGGACGCTCACTCAGTCTGGCTCTGTGACTAAGCCATTATTGTCGTCAGTAGGGGGCTTAGTAGGTGGTGTCCTCAGAAAGTTAGAACAGGCACCACTGAACACCACCGAAGTGACTCAACAGCAGTGCAGGGTCTCCTCAGGTGCGTGCCCTCCTGGCGACCTAATATCAATGGTTCCCTGCGGACTGCCGATGCCGGGACTGTGATGGACGAACATGGTTGTAGCCGTGTATGGGAGAGTCGGAATGAGTGGCGTGGGAGTAATGCAGATGACGGGGCAGCCAAAAGAAAAAAAGAAAGAAAAAAAAAGAGGATGTTTATTGTAGTTGAAATGCTACTTCCAGGGGAAGAGATTAGGTAAATAATAATGAATTCTCAAATTGATATCTTGAGTAAAGCCTGAGCACTGTCCAA
Source organism: Babylonia areolata (assembly GCF_041734735.1). Taxonomy (NCBI): domain Eukaryota; kingdom Metazoa; phylum Mollusca; class Gastropoda; order Neogastropoda; family Buccinidae; genus Babylonia; species Babylonia areolata. Next base: position 11,142,144 of record NC_134900.1, on the reverse strand, counting down.
AAAAATAGGATAGTGATACTGAATGAAGTCATGTTTAAGAAATTACTAGATTTGACAGTACAGCACTTGAGTTTTGAATACATCAGAATGAAGGAAAAAGACAGACATACTAATCCAAAACAAATTATACACCATGTTCATGTTCATAGTGGATTTTCCGTATCGTGGAAAGTAAGGTTAAAAATCCTTCATGTGTTTGAGAACTCTTTTATGTTAATTTCTACTCAACATTGCTGCTTTTGTTGGGTTAATAAAAACAACCGACTGCCTGTGCTGAAAACTGATGGAGTCAGACAGCCCAGTGCTGGGCCAGAAGTGAGTTTAAATTCAGTTGACCATAGAACCTGCCTCAAGTTAAAACTAATGAATGTTTTTTTGTTTTTTTTTTTGTTTGTTAATTCTTGCAGGACCTGAAACCAAGCAACATAGCTGTCAATGAAGATTGTGAGCTGAAGGTGAGTTCTCACACTTCACTACATACATTCCTATGAACACAACTTTTGCAAATATGGTTCAGTGCACAGACCTCAAAATTGTTGACTGGATGTGGAGCTCTTGTGTTAGATTGTTGCAAATGATCTTTCTATTGGGTTGGGGCGAATGGCAGTGGATTGGCAGTTACTTGACAAGCTCTGGCTAAAGTTTGAAGGCAAAATTTGTATGGATTTATATATGGATTAGTGAACTGGAGTGGGCACCTGGTGTGACAAAGTTCAGACTTATATATCGTAATTAGGATGTAATGTTAGACACTTCTCTGATCCAAGCTGTGCTTTTTTGTTGCTATACAGAAAAAAAAAACTTTTTTTTTTTTTGAGGTAGCAGGGAAGTCAGACAAAAATTATCTTTTTATTAAAATGCAGACAGCATATTGGTTGTTGTTTTGTTATGGTTTAATTTGTAAAGTAAGAGCAAAACTACACTGTTTTCCCTGAAATATTAGATGTAAGATGTACACTACTCTCGCTCTGCATGTTATAATGAGGTTTTTTTTCCCCCCCTTTTCTTTTTCTTCTTCTTCATTTATGGATAGAGACTGTTTTCTGTCAAAAAAAAAAAAAAAAAAAAATTCAGTGGTATGTTATTGTCCAGAATTGATTTTTCTGTTTTACAAAAGTAACTCAGGCTTTTATCAGTTCATATATTAGATACATACTTTTTATTGAATCACACAGTCGACAAAGATCATGTGTGTCAAATCAACCTTTTGTTCTTATATAAAATGAAAATCATGATTGTGTGTGTGTGTGTGTGTGTATATCAGATCCTGGACTTTGGTCTTGCCCGGCATGCAGAGGATGAGATGACAGGTTATGTGGCAACACGGTGGTACAGAGCACCAGAGATCATGCTGAACTGGATGAAATACAACAACACAGGTAGGCGTCATTGCTGTCATGAATTGCTTCTTCTTTCTTTTTTTTTTTTTGCCTCCGTTGCTGCATCATTTGCACCAGTTGAGTGGCATTATTCTCATGCTGTAATTTCACAAGTACAAGTTAGGACAAGCTGTTCTTTGTTACCGTTCAGCTGGGAAGGAAAGACAGACAATGCCTTTCAAAGTGCAGAAATTTAGTTATAAATGGAAGGGGCTCTATTATAACAGTCTGTGAATCACTTTTGTAGAAACAAACACTGCATATTTACAAAATAACTGGATGAAAAATGCTTTTGTCTGTATGGCAGGTATCTACTTCGAATTTGAGAATTCAGATTTAAATGGTGCTGAGAGAGGAAGATGTGTTTATAATACGCCCCCCCACCCCTCAAACTCCTGTATCCCTCTTCCCTCCATTGATCCCCAGAAACCTGTTTTATTGGTTTAAATCCATTACTTTACAAAAAAGGGGGAAAAAAGTTAACTGTTGTAAAATGCTGTATCTGTAATGTCATTGTTAATTATTGTAATGTTACGTGTTCCTTTGGAGACATTTTAAAAATGTTGTTTTTGTTGTGTTTTTTTTTTTCCTTTGAAACTGTTTGTGGATCTCTGGAGAACAGTGAGTGATGTGACATGTAAAAGAGTGCCTGTTTCAGTGGACATTTGGTCTGTGGGATGCATCATGGCTGAGATGATCAGCGGAAAACCTCTCTTCCCAGGAACAGATCGTATCCTTTTCCAAATCGTGGTGTGTGTGTGTGTGTGTGTGGGCGTGTTTGTATGTGTATGCATGCATGCGTGCATCGGGTTTGTGTCTTTCCACATTATTGGACTGTCAAAGACAAAACTTGGTTCACAGATTTGTCTGCTAACTACATCGTCAGCGCCACATGGATTGGCGTGTGAAATTTACATGCTCTTCAGCGCTCAAGCTAAGTTTGGTAGTGTGAAGACTTGTGTAACTGACCAGTCATGAAATACTTAAAAAATCAGAGGTCAGTCAGACATTGAGCTGAACACTTTCATTGGCCAGTTTTCACATGCACCTTGGCTTCGGTTGCTTTGAGTCAACCAACTTCCACATTCCCCACGCTTCCTAATGTCTGTTCTATACATGCTTCACGGCAAAGCTAGGTTCAACTACTAGTGCTTTATCAGCTTAAAATTAGTGTCTCATCATCATTATTAAGTTGTCATGCCTTGACCCTCTGAAGATATTGATCAGCTGACAAGGATATTGCAGCTTGTTGGTTCACCAGATGATCATCTTTTCGACAAGATTTCGAGTGAAGATGTAAGTTGATGTTTTTAAAAAAAAGAAGGTTTTATTACTGAGTGTGTGTGTGTGTGTGTGTGCGTGTGCTTATGTGTACTCGTGTGCCTGTGTAAATGTATCATGTACTTCAGCATAAACCATTTCTGGCAAACTAGTACCAACATGCCATGTATGTGATTGTAAAAAAAAAAAAAAAGCAAAAGAAATAGAAATAAACACATATTGAATTTTGCTGCTCGTATATTCTGTCAGACCTTAAAAAAAGGATGTTTATCCAGTTAAGTTTGACTACACATTCAGTGATACACATTTTCCAGGAAAATGCAGTTTTCAGTAGTTTTATCACACCAGAGCTAGTTGAGGTACAACAAATGGATAATGAAAAACTGACTCAAGATCAGCTGTGGTCCATCATCAGACTGATAAGTGACATTCTCTTGGACCACAAAAAACTAGATAATTCAGGGCTCATAAAGTTACACAAAACTGGTTAGAACCATGGCATTTTAATAAAAGTGGTGGAAGAAGAGGAGAATCATAAGGTGCTTATTTTGGTACATCAGTAAAGAAAAGCAAGTGGTTTTTGCTTCCTGGGATAAAGAGAATGAGACATTTTGCCTTTCTTTTAGTTAGTAAACAGAATATTTTTCCATGTTGTGAACATTCACTGTGAGTGCAAGTGCTTCCATTACAGCTGTGAGAATTAAAAAAAAAAAAAATTTTCTTTGTTTGTTCACAGGCCAAGAAGTTCATTCGGTCCATGCCAATCATGAGGAAAAGAGATTTCAAGGAACTCTTTGTCACTGCTACACCAGAAGGTAAATGTCCCAGGCGAAGAAGGTTCACAAAATGCCAGACTGCTTATAAAAAAACAAAACAAGAACAACAACAACAAAAAAGAATAAAGAAGGTAGATTATTAAATGTATATAAAAAAAGAAGAAGAAAAAAGATCATCAGTTTATTGAAAATGAAATGGTAACATAGTTTGTCAGTTTATTAAAAATCAGCTTCTTTCTTTTTCCCAAACCTTCAGTTTGGTGTCATATACTGTACCATGTCAAACTGATGCAAACTAGGCCTATTGGTTTGCTCTGCTTGGCCAAATTTCGCGCGGCTAACAGTGAAAAGATGGGCCCACCGCTCTCAGCCAATCAAACGCCTCTAAAAACTATAAGCGCTTAATCATTCCTTTGGCCAAGGCTCTCCACGCCATCTTGTCAGGTTTACGCTCTGTCTCGTCTTACGCTTTTTTCGGCTGTTCAGCGTATCCTTTTGGCCTTATTTTGTTGCATGCGGCTTGTGTTTTCAGTTTGCAACTTATTTACTGAAACGTGTATCCTTATTGAATCAGATTTAATAAACTATATATATACATTTATATATCAATTTTTGTGTAATGGAGCAGAGCATGTTGCGGCTGAATCTTTACTAACTACAAAGTGTCTTATCAAATACTTTTTAGCTGTGGATTTACTGGAGCGGATGTTGGACCTGGACACGGAGCGTCGCATCTCGGCCACGGAGGCCCTGGCCCACCCCTACCTGCGGCAGTACGCTGACCCCCTGGACGAGCCCACTGCTGAGCCCTACGACCAGTCCTTTGAGAACTACGAGCTGACTATACCAAAGTGGAAAGGTACACTCATTGTGTTGTTGTTGTCATTGTCTGTCCTTTTGGTAAAAGGGTGTCTGTACCAGAGTGGAAAAGTACGATCATTGTGTTGCCGTCGTCATTGTCTGTCTTTTTGGAAAAAAAAGGGTGTCTACGCCGAGTGGAAAAGTACACTCATTGTGTTGTTGTTGTCTTTGTCTGTCCTTTGAGGTGGGGGGGGGGGGGGGGGGTCTATACCAGAGTGGAAAAGTATGCTCATTGTGTTGTTGTCGTCATTGTCTGTCCTTTTGGGAAAAGGGTGTCTGTACCAGAGTGGAAAAATACGCACATTGTGTTGTCATTGTCATTGTCTGCCCTTTTGGGGTGGGGAAGGGGAAAGGGTGTCTGTTCCAGAGTGGAAAAGTACGCCCATTGTGTTGTCATTGTCATTGTCTGTCTTTTTTTGGGGGGGTGGGGGGGGGGTCTGTTCCAGAGTGGAAAAGTACGCTCATTGTGTTGTCGTAGTTGTCTGTCTTTTGGGGGGAAGGGTATCTTTCTGTTTGTTTTGGTAAAAAGTGCAGTATGGGTTAAGGCGTTTAGATTATAACTTCACTAAAGTTGTCAATGCTTTATTTTGTTAAAACGGGAAACTGAGTCACAAAGTCAGTGTTACAGTAAGGTGCAGGTATTGATGTTTACATGCTCTTGCTCCATGTAAAAAAATTAAAAAATTAAAAAAAAGAAAGAAAAAAAGTTGTGAGTGTGAAGGGTTTTATGTTGTTATCCACAATGTGTACACATTCATTCCTGGCTTTTACAGGAGCAGTTTGCATGTGTGTGTGTGTGTGTGTGTGTGTACAAAGGTGTGGGTGATGAGGACAGGTTGGGGTGAAGTGTTCGAATGAAGAGGTGGGACGGTTTTGATATGAGAAGGTTATGACACTTCAGTTTGAAGCCAAGGGTCTTTGAGAGCAAGGTTTTGTTTTTGGTTGTATGCTTGTTGTGTTTTGAGAATAATTCATTATCTTGTGATCTTGTAATCTCTTTTTTTTTTTTTACGCAGGACTGGTGTACGAGGAAGTGGTCAACTTCGTTCCGCAGCCTGATCCCACCATGCAGCAAATGCAGCAAATGGTGAACTGAGGGCCTTCGGTACAGTTTCTGACTCAGCTCTTCCAGCCTAGTCCCTGTCTTTTTCTCTTTTTTTTTCTTTTTTTTTTTTTTCCTTCTTCCTGTGTCCTCCCCAGTGAAAGACGTTGACATCAGCATCATCATCCTGAGCTGTCAGAGAAACTCTACTCTGTCTGCTTGTTGTCCCTGATCCCTCATGGCCATCCGCTGGTCTGTCCGGGTTTCTTCAAATTGGTCAGCTGATTGGGGGTGGGGAAGGGGGGCAGGGGGGGAGAGACTGGCTGTGTGTTGTTCAGAAGATGCTGACCTCTGAAGCTGCAGTTTCCACACACACACACACACACACACACACACATAAACACGGGATCACCAGCATGCTCCTGGAAATGTGTGGCAAGGCCATAAGTCTGTTGACAGTCTGTGTGGTGTATCTGAGATGCAAAAAATGCATGTTTTGTGATTTAGCTGTCAACCACAGGTGTGATGAGTTTGAGCAAGGTAGGTTTACGGAATCCGATAGTCTTTTCTTTTGTTGTCTCTTACTGTTTTTTTTTTTTTAAACAGTTATTTTAACCATTTCTTCCATTTACAGAATTTTTTAGGGTGAAATTCTTTCCAAAGACAAGAGCTTCTGCGATGTGACTGTTTGCATATCTATGAGTGATTTTTATTTTCAGTTCAGCCGAGTAAATTTATTGTTATGACATGCAGTATTTTTTAAACCAGTTGGCCTGTTAAGTATAAGATGGGTGGAAAGTAGAAATCATGCACATGTTTATTGATTATTTATGCTTGTTCCGCTGTTGAATTGGTTACTTACTGTTCGTGATAGCAGTCACATTTTAAGATATTGAAGTCTTTTTTCAAGCTCAGGTGATCCTTTGCATACAGGTATGTCTGGTTCAAACCCTGAACCATGAAACAGTCAGTGAGGGTGCAGGTAGTCGGTGACCTTAGCACAGCAGTCATGGTGAAAGTCAGGGACGCCACACAGTCCTATGTTCACAGTTCTGAACTTTGAATATCTGGGTTTGTGGATGGGCTGCAACTCCCATTCATGTGTGCTTATCTCTGGGAACGGGCTTTTATATTTAAGTACTCCTGTCTCCAGGGGAGGTGCCTGCTGGTAATGTTTGTTTTGCAATGAACAGATATGATGAACATGAACAAGATTTATGACACCTTTTTAAGTGTGTGTTTTAATGTTAACTTCTGCGTAAGCATGCACATCATAGGGCAGTTGTGGATCTTGGTGTGGGAGAGATTATGAAATAAAATCTCTACCCTTAACTCCACTAGATGCTGTCAGGATCTGAATCATGTAATAAGCACTAAGCCGTCCCATCTTTTTTAAGCAAAAACCTGTTACAGTCTCCAGCACAAAAACGGATTGTCCGCATTCCTTCGCTCCAACCATTTTTAGAGTGCCATGGTGTGGATGTCAAACGGAAAATTCACTCCAAGTTTTACTGTGAAAATAAGCATGAAGCTGTTGTAAGAGGTATTAAAAAAAAAAAAAAGAAAGGAAAAATGTTGTGATAAATTTGTGGAAATCAAGTCTTAGATATATGCACACCAAAATAGATAAGCAAATGCAATTGTTGCCAGCATCTTTGGCCAAGACCCATAGTGAAGATGCATATATTGCAAAAGAATAAATCATTATGAAAAGTGAATTCTAGAATAATAAATCATTATGAAAAGTGAATTCTAGAATCAGGTAAGGCTGACTAAATCTTGCAAAATGTAGATTGTGTTGTTGAAAATAGTCTTGTGAAACTGGTGAAGAGTGAGTTTTATTGTGGCAAACAGAAATGATATGACTGAGCACAAGGATTCTTTTCTCTCCTCTGCCATGATTTTTTACCCCCATTTTTTCATGACAATTCAAAAGTAATGTATTCTTGACCATTCATCCCCCCCCCCCCCCCACTTTTTTTTTTTAAGATAAAGAATTAATACCCTATGCCACAGAATTGAGCTTTTAACTGGACATTCTTGGATTTGTGCCATTCTTTTTTTTTTTTTTTCTTTTTTTTTAATAAGGGAATCAAGGTCTTTTGGAAGACCATGGACATGCAATGAATTATCCCATTGGCATAATGGCTCGATGGGCTGGCAGTCGGTTGGGAGACCTGAGAAACGAATTGGACACATTTCACTTCAACCTTGTCTGCTACCTTCTTTCAGAAGTGGAATGCTAATGGTAGCTACTGACTTCAGGGCAACTGTCATGGTTACTTTTCAGCTTTGATGTTGGGGTTTTCTGATTATTTGTATAAATTATGCTGATTTGATTCATTGTACATAAACTCTCGATACTATACTTGTATGGTTGTCTCCAAAATGTAAATACAAAGGCCAATAAACTTCAAAAGAACAAAGAAAAAAGAAAAAAAATCCCAAAATAACAGTAATAATAATAGAAAAAAAGGAAACAGGAAATATGTGTGTACGATGGCATGATTGTGTAATTCTTTACCATTTAAAAAAACATTTTTTTTATTAGGTCCATAAAAGTGAAAAATGTTGCATGGCACTTAATGTACATTATGCCTGGGCTGTACTTTTTTGCATGTCTGATATCATCTTGCTCAAATTATGTTGGCAAATAGAAGTCTCATTTTACTGGACAGGTTTCAGTGCTTTTTCTATAATGTATACTTGGGTGCATGGGGATACGAATGCCTAGCAGATAGCTTTGATGTTACGCATGATCAACAAGTAAAAAAACATGAAGTGCACAAACACGCACACACACCACATACACATTTAGAATGGTAAAGCAAAAACAACCCCCAACCCCACCTCCCAAAATGTAGGTGGAAAGTGGGATTGGTGAATTTCAACATACACGCGTGATTTATTTCCCCCGTTATATTTTCGTTGATGATGAGAAACCTGCTGCATCCACTGCAATATTCAGATATACTGTTTTGTCCTCTTTTCTTTCTCCTCAAACGTTTTGGGTATGAAACTTGATTTTTGAATGTCACCAGCCTCAAACACCTACTGTTAACGTCACACACTCAGAAGTAACTTATCCACCCCCCATCATATCCCTGCTATGTTTCATCTGTGCTGTTAGTTACTGTCATAGTTAGGGTTTTCTCTCCCCCCCAACCCCCACTTCCCTTCACCACTCCCACCTCTTGGAGATTAAAATGATGTGAATGCTTTCCTGTAAAGATTGATGCTTCATTTCTTGCTTTATCTCGGTGATTCGACAACAAAGCTGTTTTTCAACAGTTTAGTTACATCTTGAACCATGATGATGTCTTAAAAATTGATTTGGTGTGTTTTGCACGAATAAGTGTTTTATTAATATTTTTAATCCGAGTTTTATCACCATATTACATGCGATGTAAAATCAGATTTTTTTTTTTTTTTTTTTCAATTATCAGTTTTTGGTTGTTGGTTTTCTGGGTTTTTTTTTTTTTTTTTTTTTTGTTTTTGTTCTTTTAGCAAAGAGGGCTGGAAACAGGATGGGAGAGAAAATCAGAAACTTTCATGAGAAAGGGGCAACTAAGTGTGTTTGACAGTTGAAATGTTGGATTATGTGGTGTGAAAAAAAAGAGAGGGGGGAGGTGTGAGAAGGAAAATCATGCCACTATTATGTTTTTCTCTCAGGACGTGTCTGTGTCTCTTTTTTTGAGTGATGGAAAGGAAATGATCAAGAGGCCGCTTTTGTTACTGAAGTCTACGTTTTCCAAAACGGCTAGGGCAAGAAAATACTGCACACACACACACACACACACACACACACACAAGAAACTCATGTTAGCACACACATCATCAACCACCAACTCTCTTTTAAGTTTCTACATTCAGCAGCCACAGAGGAAAATGCCATTGTTGCTTGCGCTGTTTGTTGTGATATTGACTAAATAAACACTGTGATGTGATGTAAGGCTGTGAGGATGTTTACAGAGAAGTAATCCTGTCTTGCTGTGTGTAGTACTAGTACCTAAGAAGTTGTAGAAGGTATTCACCTTGCAAAACTAGCACAGTGATTTTGTTGGTGGGAGGGGAGGGTGGTGGGTGGAGAAATGTCTGTGGTAGTATATTGAAAAAAAAAAAGAGAAGGGATTCCATTTAGCACTAATATAAGTATGCAGATTTTCTGGACTGTTGTAATGTTACTAAGTAGAATTGAATTGAAGAAATAAAAAATGGACAGGTTTCATTCTCGCTCTTTCACACGCAGTCATTCGCAAAAAACAAAAAAACAACACCACCACCACCAACAAACCTTCATTCAAATAAAATGAGGCCAGTAGATAAGAGTTTATATGCACATGCTTTTACAACATGCCTTTACTGATTTTACTATCCCTCGTGCATGGACATAATTGCATAGCTAGCCAGTATTAGATTGTTGAGCGTTACTGCCATGGATCATTTCACAGGTGTCCACAAACTGAACTACATTGATAGACAAGTTGTGGTCGTCTAATTCTGCTGCTGTTTCCTCCACCCCCCCCCAACCCCCCATTACCCCTCACTCTTTTCTGTTGAGCACCCATACCAGATTAGAGTTCTATTCTTGCAATATGCTCTGTATGCTTTCCATCTGATATATTTGTTAACTCTGTTTATTATATTCTGAACTTTGCTTGTGTTTCTTGTTTGTACTTAACCAACAATACTATATTTGGTGGCTGGTGGAAGAATATTTGCTTGTATTTGGTATTATTCATTACTACTATAAAAACAACAACAACAAAAAACAAAAGAAAAAGATGTATAAATTGTATGATGAATGAGGTAGTCATATCAGTGGACTTGGAAGTTTCGTTTTCAGTATTGTCATTTCTGTGACTACTGTCATCTTTTTATCAGACTTTTTGTCAGACTTGACACACACACACACACACACACACACACACACACACACACACACACACACACACACACACCTCTAGAGAAAATGAAATGTTATTTGTCTTTGAAGATTATGTTATTTGAATAATTGTTCATATTGCTTACACTCTGTTCATGCTGAAAACATTGTTCACAGGGTTTTCTTTTTATGTTTATGTGGGAAAGATGTCTGAGTCTGTTTTCCCTTTTCGAAGCTGTATCGCTTATGTGTTTGGCAGTATGTAATCAAAGTAAATTATCAGTTTGGAAAGTACTCACGTATGCACAAGTTCTTTTTTTTTTTCTTTCTGAGATTGGGTTAAACACATGACTTGTGAGACAACTGCCAGGCTTGTTAGCAAGTTATGGCTGTGATAGTTTTCTTGTCAACTGCTTTGCACAATTTTTTTTGTTTGGAAGTTTTACGTGTTATTAATTTTTTTTTTTTTTTTTAATGGTGATTTTTTTCCCCCATCCAAATCTGTATGTGAAGGAAATTGTGAATTTAGTCAAAAGGGCTCTCTGGCCTATAACTTATCTCATTCAAGACAGATACCACAGTAACTTTTTTTGTGTGTGTGTGCTGATCATTCGAAACATTTATTAATATTTGCCCATTGCCAGAATTTTACGGTCATTAACACCTGCCCATTATCAGAATTTTGCAGTTATCAGTACCTGCCCATTACCAGAATTTTACATTATCTGTGCATGACTTGTAAGTTTACAGTCACATTGCACAGCCGGAAATTACTGTGAATTTGAAGTTGACCTGGGATGTTAATACTACTATGTTTTCCTCTATGATTTGATGGTAAAAGTTGATGAGTCATCACTTATGACGTGGAGAGGATAACTCAGAATCTGGATGATTCTGCGAGGCATGAGCATTGGTCATTGAGCAGTCACTGTGTTACTTGTAGGGGTGCACAGTAATGCAGTGCTGACTTGTTTTGATAATCACCGTGTGTATTTAGGGCATGTTGTTGTTTGTGCTGACTTTCCTGTTGCAGGGATTGCTGTTTTGGTTAACGTTTGTTGATATGTTGTTACGAATGTCAAAGTTTGAGGTGGTGTACATTTTTTCTTCTTCTTCTTCTTTTCCTAAGCCATGATGTGGCCTTGGTTTTGATGGGCTGTAAAAAAAGTAAGCTGTGTGATTGTGTTGTTGTTATACGTTGTTAGTGTAGCTCAGACAGAGAGTGATTGTAGGTGACACGTGTTGGTGGTTTGAAGGTGCACTGCTTAAGTCACTCTCCCTTTTGGAATCCCAAGCACAGTTTCTTTCCACTGTAATTGGAACCCCCGAAGGATTGATCGCTCTTGAGGTGGAATTAAAGTGAAACACTGGATGCATGAAACCCAAGGCACAATAAATTGCTGGAGCATAATTTCTTATTTTGATTGAGGTAAAAAAAAAAAAAAAAGAATTTGAATGATAAGTGATGGTTCAGAGATAACAAATATATATATATATATATATATATATATATATATATATATATATATATATATATATATGTAATAAACAAAAATAGAATCAAATGCAAGTACAGAAACCGGTTTTTTTTTGTTGTTGTTGTTTTTTTTACAAGAAAAGATTAGGCATTTATGTAGAAAACATTTGCTTCCTGCCTGGGCAGATTCTGCAAGGAATCTATTCTTTTTTTGTATTAAAAAAAAAAAAAAAAATGCTGATTATACCCTAAAAACAGTGTACACGAAAGTTACTGCGGTGTTCATTTCGAAACATGGACCAATTGAGAAAAAATTGAATGCTGCACGTATTGGAGCAATAAATCATGTGACATTGAAGCAGAACTACAAACCTCAACATGCATATGACTGTCAGCATAGGGTCTTTGGATAATTTGAAAACCAGTAAAATATGGTAATGTTTCACTCAACACTTTTTTTTAATAATTTTTTTAAACCATATTCCAATTCTTTGCTCTTAAACCTAAAAAGAAAAGAAAAACAAACAAAACTGTCAGATAACTTGATATCTGGGTCTTACACAGAGCAAGACAGTTTTCACTTACCAGTTGTGTTTTTCTGAATGCAAAATACAAGGGAGGGAGTGTGGGGGGAGTGAGGGAGCCCTCGCTGCACATATTCTGTTGAAGATTAGTTGATTCCCTTTTAAAAGATTTAAAGGTTTTTTTAATTTTTTATTTAAATCCAGAACGTGTTGATAAATTAATTGTGATCTATTTTACCTTTATATTGAAGTAAAGAGATCAAAGAGATTTTTTTCTACTTTTTTTTCTCTCCAAGTTCGGGGGAGGGTATGAAGGAAAACTGCCTTTTTTTTTCCTGAACTGTAAACATGTAATCATGATTAAAAGAAACACTATCAGCAGCATGCAAATGTAAATAGCTGTTTTAGAAAAAGTGTGAATAAATCTGTGTTTTAAAATGAGCCACATTATGATTGACAGAAAAAAAATATATGTATATGTATCATTTTCATTGTTTTCTTGTATATTTTCATTTTACCCCCTGATGTTTGTTCGCCAGTGTATTTAAAAACAAAGCTCGGATGGTATTTGGACATGATTGTTCTTGCTTAATTAAAAGAAAAATAGATCATGTGTATGTTTAATGACCGCTTTTACATGATGTGGATAAATAGTAGGTCTGTTTGAAATAGGTCTGTTTGACATAGGTCTGTTTGATTGTATCTACTAATACTGATTGATATTTGAAGTGATAGTTGAAATCATGATTATGTTAGATTTGTGTACATATTGTACTGAAACAGTTTGTGGTACATATTTTTACTCCATTAAACATAGTTTCAAATCAAAGTGCTTATGCTCTTTGTGTGTGTGTGTGTGTGTGTGTGTGTGTGTGTGTGTACAGAGAGGGTCGAAAATATTATAACAACACTCATTTGGATTTTCAAATTTTGTAAATTATTTTTCATGACATGTGAGAGAACCCACGAGAGAAGTTTTAAAGAAAAGATAAATGTATTACCTAGAAAATCTATACTTTTAATGAGTTTGTCATTTCAGTCCTACTGTGACTGGAAATTTGGTATGAGCATGACATTGTCTTATGCCAGTTAAAACAAGTGTCCATTGAAAAAAAGTAGAGACTGTCTCTGCTTTTGAGGGGAGAGTACAGTATCAGTAGCTCAAGGAGGCGTCACTGCATTTGGTCAAATCCATATAATCTACACCACATCTGCCAAGCCGATGCCTGACCAGCAGCGTAACCCAATGCGCTTAGTCAGGCCTTGAGAAGAGTACAGAATACCTTTACTATCTCCAAAAAAGAGAAATTCATTTGTTATGAAAGTCAATACAAGAATCACCATAATTCAATATGAACACATATAATACTTCAGTGCAAGGTTGACGTAACCTCACATTCAATCATGCATACTTAAAAACAATAAAGCTCATAGTCTTTCCACAACTCCAGATTTAATCATTGTTGATAAAAGACTTTTGTATGATAAATGGTGTCCTGTCTCAGGTACCAGTTGTATTTTTGTGGAACTTGCAGCATCATATGATGCACTGATTCCGGACATGGGCGTAGTTTTTTCTCATACCCACTGGAATCCGTCTTTCAGGATGCAGTGGTGGTCTGTGTTTCAGACGGGCAGGAATTGTTGGCAGGTGGTTTAGATGGAGGTAAAGACTCCCAAATCTATGTGATTTTATGCATCATTTGCTTTTATAAAATAAAAATACAGCCTTTGGTAGTTTGTTTCATGGAAATAATTTTGTTCATGGGAACAACAAAAAGAAGAAGAAGAAGGAATGTGTTGAAAGGCTCCATAAGGCAAGAATAACTTTAACATCTCTTGAAGAGAAATTACACCAGGTTCACCAAACAAATGTAGACAGTTACTCAATACTAAAATGTTAAGCATGAAATAAGCATGCAAGACACACATGTGAAAGCATGGCACATAATTTACTTTAAACATTGTTATTAATGCAATAAATCTTTTTGAAAGACAAATGTTTGACATTGCACAACATGTTGCACATTCCTTCCTTACATATGTTTTCACCTGAATAATAGTTATGAAATAGATCATATAACACATTCAGCAAATTGTGCTAGTTGGTCAATATTTCCATTGTTTTAAAGAGGACATGTACTATCTTTATATCAAGTCAAAACTCCATCCTGTTGTCTTTCATGTTAGCATTGATTTAGTTTAAGTAACGATACATCATCTGACAATTTTGACTGCACTGGTTCATCATGTAAACACTTGTGCCCCAAATCATGGACCCCAAAAAGAGCGAGTTTGATTTTTACATCTTTACTTGCATGCAGTTTGGAGACACACCCCTGGAAATCCACCAGGATTATGGGGAGTCTGCATGTTCACACCACACTTTAGATATGGCTCTGTCACTTTCATGGAGGTAAAAAGGTGTGAAGTTTCCCCAAAAGCGATTGAGACTTCCGTTAAACTAGTGAGAAATCCAATAGACTATCATCAACATATTGCTTGAACAATAACTCCTACTACCTTTCAGTTAGCACAGTTCATAAACCATGACATCCTTGGAAGAAGGTGTGTGCAAAATGGGTACCCTGCTTGCTTACTGAAGCATGTAGGAGAGAGTGCAATGCTCTGCTCAACTGTTGGCAATATTGCAATATTTGAACCACAAGGTCCAAAACACATGACTGATGTCATCAAAGGGGATAAAATGTTTGTTTAATGGCATGCCCTCAAAACAGGCAGACATCGTATGGATTGATGAAACTGGAAAGTGACTTTATCACACCTTATATATATATATATATATATTTTTTTTTTTTACATTGTCAGAGAAGACAGCAATGACAACTCTTTATACACATAAACAGTGATGCCCTGAGTCCTTTCTGCTGTCCTGGATCAGCGACCAAATGTGGGGACTTTGATGGTCAATGCTACCGCAGTGTTAACAGTGCTGCTTCCACGGACTTGTAAACTGAGCTCACAATAGTTCCATTTGACATGTCCATGTGCTGCTTCCCACAAAGCAGAGGCTACAACTCAAAATTAGGAAGCAGTTCTACTTCATGATTTTCCCAACCCATTCAATGATGACTTTGAAGGCTGCAACTGCTGTGTGTGTGTGTGTGTGTGTGTGTGTGTGTGTGTGTGTGTAGAGAAAGATTTGTAAAATTCATCTTATTAATTTTTAAAGATTTTATTCAAGACCTTTCTAGAGCTGTAAATTTACAACTACCCACATACATTGTTTGGAATGCTACAACACATTCCAGAAGTGACTGAGGAGGTTGTGACATTGTGTGGACAGTTGAGAAGATACTTAGAAATTTCGTGAAAAAAAAGAAGAAATCATGCAAGTTCATTAGTTCCCGAGATACATGCACGCTTTGTTGAATGAGCCTTGTATTTCAGAAACTGACACGGTGTACAAAGTACATTAAATAAGAAAATAAGTGGTAAACATATATGTGGTTATCATTCAGCTATGAAGAACATTGTGTAAAGTATGCTGCGATTGTTGAATCGTCAAATTTCTGAAACTTTAAAAGTTTGAGTCTTATACTGAATCTGTGGATATGACCACAGCAAGTTCATCATTTTCATTATTTCCCCTTACGATTTGTGCGCGCCAATGTGTGTGCGACGTCATCAAAAGTTGCTGGTTACTCATAAACAACATCAGGATCAGGATTTGTGAGTTGTTTTGTACAACTTAGCCATTTTTGGCTTTTTATGCCCCTTCAGATTTACTCCTTTACATTGTTGGTCAGGTCGTTGACTAGCTCAGTCGTTTTATCCATCAAAGTCATATTTTGTTTTTGTCAATAACTCGTGTTTATTTATTTATTATTAATGCGTACTGTTTTGCACTGCAGTAATACAAGCCTGTCTTTTATCGCCAGCTCAGTGTTTGTTTTCATCTAGTTTCTCAACACTTTTTTTTTTACGTGTATGTTGAATCTAGTAGCTGTTGCAGATTCTTGCTGCTGTATTGTAGATATCAAATCAAACCACTCTTAATCCATATTGTCAGCATTGTTGTTCTTTTTTTTCTTTTGTGCAATGATTGTTCTCAGCTCCTACGACAAACAGGGCCGTCATATTATGTCGGAGAGTCGTTAGAAGCAGATGTACCAAACATGTAGATCAGTATTCGCAAGACAGACATGAAGTATGCCATTCTAAATCGCCCACTGTCAAATTTCTAAAACTTGATGGCAACGATGGTGTTCCAATGTCAGTATAAGGAAGAGAGTTAAAACCCTCACATCAATGCGAGGGTTACAGCTATTCAACCCTCACCACGTTGGAGGTTTCAGATCGATGGCTGTAATTTTCAGATGATTTAAACACACACACACACACACACACACACACACACACACACACGTGCAACCAATGTACACATTCCTGCCAACACACACACACACACACACACACGCACACACATCAAAGTTTATGCTTATCATTAATACACTGCCTTACATCAAAGTGTGTGCAGTCATTTTCAACAGAATTGTTAGGATCGAAATCACTGTGCATCTTGGGACAGTTTCATTCTTGTCAAGTAGCAAGACATGACTTGTTAGCCATGACCTGAAACAAAACTGACTTGAAAATGCTAGACCCTTACACAGTCATCATCGGTACAGTTTCCAGAAGTTCATCAAGTGTTGTGCTGCTTTCCTATATGTTTATACTCAGTTAAAAAGTCTAATAACCAATTTGATGAACTGCAATTGATGCTAAACAACTGCTTGCGTGTAGCCACCAAAAATGCAGTTGCAGGGCGGAATGAGAAACAAATGTATCACAAAATGTAAAGTAATGACTATATTGATAAATACTACATAACAAAAAATAATTTGACAGATTTGTACTTCAGACAAAAAACAACAACCCCAAAACGAACACACACACACACACACACACACACACACACACACACACACACACACACACACACACCACACACACACACACACACACACACACACACACACACACACAGAGGAAAGAAAGACAAATGTAGAAGGAAATGGAAAGGATTAAAGAAAAAAAAGGGGAAAGGAAAGAGAAAATCCACAAATAAGCACACTGCAAGTAATTGAGGCATTTGATTGTGTGGCCTCAAAATATAGTTAAGAAAAGACAGAAGAAGAAGCAAAAAAAAATTATATTCATTTAAGAAAAGAATGTTACTGTTTCAGCAACATCTCAAAGAAGCCAAAAAAAAATTATATTCATTTAAGAAAAGAATGTTACTGTTTCAGCAACATCTCAAAGGATACTATATGAAATGTTTCAGATACTAGGCCTACTTCTCTCACACATAAAATCTGCACAAAGGAGAGACCAAAGGCTACCTCATCTGGTTAGTTTGTTAGTATACATATCAAACATGGTGCAGCATTGACCCTGCCAGAAAGATGGGAATCCAGGACTTCCTGGCAGTCTTTGACCACCTCGATGTGGCACGGAAAGGCTTTGTGACAGTCGATCAGCTGGTGTCGCTGCTGCAGTCTGTGTACCTGGCTCCTGTGAACTGCTGTCACGTAGATGCGGCCGTTTCACAGGTGTGTGGCCAAGGACATGACGGAAAGGTGAACCGCCACGCCTTCTTGACTGTCCTTGAGGAGATCTCACGACGACAGTCGCTTGAGGAGCAAGCGTACTGGGATTTTCAGGCACTCGATTCAGATGGAAGGTCAGTTGTCTTGAGAGAGAGGGAGGGAAAAAAAAGTTATCTTTGATAAAAGTATGAGCTCAAAACTTGAATATGTTTCTTGTTTGAGATTATTATGTAGTTGCTTATTTTGATTTTCAAAGCTTGGTCAAGTTGTAAAATTTTACTTTTGTGGTTATATCCTGTTGATGTTTTTAGGTATATCATGGAAGATCATTTGGGATTTTCCTTCTGTAATATATGTATATAAGTATGTTTTTTTGGTTTTTTAATTTTTATAGAGTATCAGGTAATCACTAATACATGTTCATCCAGCCATCTGTCAGTCCACATACCCTTTCCTCAACCATACCCCATATATGAGATGTGTGTACATGCATTCATGCACTTGTTTACATATACACATCACATACATCTGTACACATATTCACACATCTGTGCATGCATACTTTTGTTCATCCATCCACCCATCTACCAATTTATCCAGATTATCATGTATGTAATATGCATATTGGTATGCACAAATCTAAATACACAGGTCTATGTGTAACATATATCTTCTCATGAACACACATGTCACACCTGCACACTTAGACTGCATTTTACACACTAACAGCATCACTTGCATAGTTCATATACAATTTGAAATGGTTTACTACAAACTTTACCTTTTTGTCCTGCTTCCCACCAGCCACCGAATCAAGCTGAAGGACGCCTTGACCCTGTTCCAAGAATACCACGGTGATGCCTTCTCCTTGTACACCTGGCATGCTTTTCTTCAGTCGAGACTGGACCCTTCGGGGGACGTTTATTTCGATGAGATCCGCGACTGGCTGTGTGGCCTGCCCAGCGGACAGCCTGCCAGCGACAGGGAGGTGCGAGAGGAGCTCTCCCGGATAGAGCGGTCCCATTGGGACCACTTCCGGAGAGATTACGATGCGCTCAAGTCACTGAAGGTGAGGGGTTTTAAGTTGTCTGCTGTGTCTGTTGGAAAGAAAGTGTAGAAACTCTGCTGTGTTGTTAGAAACAAAATGTGGAAGCTCTGCTATGTCATTGGAAATAAAGTGCAGACAGTCTGCTATGTCGCTGGAAACAAAAAAACCCAGAAAAAACAGACACAAACATGAATGGATTGCACAAAGTAGCAAAATAATAAACAAAGAAACAAGTAAGCAGTTAAGTAATCTGATGAATTCCCCCTAAATGGTTTGTACTTTGAATACATGACACTGATCTTTAATGAAGAAATTTTAGTAGGAATATAAATGTGGAGTGGTGTTTGTGTGTGTGTGTGTGTGTGTGTGTGTGTGTGTGTGAGAGCTTGACTTTATGAGTACATGAAAGAGTTTGTGTGTGTGTGTATGTGTGTGTGTGTGCGTGTGTGTGTGTGTGTGTGTGTTTTCTCTATATGAAGACCAGCTTTAAGACTAGAAAGTATCCTACCAAAACATTCTAAAGGACGTTAATGGAGGTGAATATTTTGTCTTGTTCATGGGTAATCGTTCATCATACAAGTGTACTAAGCTGTTGATTTGAAACTTGTTCAGGAAGGTGACGGCGATGATGAAGATCAACATAGTGACGACACTAGGAGACATGCGCACAGAAAGCTACAGAAGTGAGCAGATTGTTTCTTTCTTGATTTTTGTTTTGTTCTGTTTTGTATTTTATTGTTTAGTTTTTTTTTTGGTGTGAGTATTTGGCGGTGGCAGGGATAAGGGTGTGGGGATGGGGAGTTGATCAATCTGGTTTGTGCACAGTTCAAAACAGTACACATCTTTATTAACTCTCGCTGGACGAAGGAATGCGTGAGCATTCCTACATAAAATGTATTCGGTTTCAGACGACAAAATGGAATAGCATTTTCAAGAAATAAAAATCCACCACGCGCTGTACACGTGATTTTGTGATTAGCCAAGCAGAGTGCGCTATTCTGGGTCACTCTACAATCGAATGGTATGATTGGCCAGCCTGCCATGTGTGGCCTGTCTCGCACACACATTGAAGAGGTGGATGATGATGAAGAAGAAAGTGAATTTAATGCATAAAGCGAGCATGGGTATGGAGATTCAGGGTGAAAAATTGGCATTACTTTCTATATATGGCAGAACTATAACAATAAGATGAGAAATTTGATTTTTTTTATATGTAATAGCTCAACACATAACAAACCAGTTCTGAAAGTTTCCTTTTCTTACTCTGTATTTTGTATTTTTTGTAATTTTTTTTCCAAACCCATACAAATGGACTGTCTGTGGGGAAAAGCAAGGGAGAAAACTTGTCGTCCCGAGTGAGTTAAATCCAGCTTGAAAAGTACATGCACATTCAGAGGCTTATCACTCACATCATACAGTCTCTCAGCTCTCAGTCTTATGCACACATGGCAAAAGGCTGGACTAAAAGGCTCTGTCTCTGCGGCTGCCTTCACCTCTACACTCCATCTCGCTCACTATGATCGGCTTCGGATCCACTCTGTTTATGAATACCCAGATTCAAACACTCGACTGTTGGCCGCCGTTCTTTCTCTGGACCTTGCAATTGGAATGAACTTCCTCTTTTGCTTCGTCAAGTCTCCACACTCAGCTCTTTCAAGTCTGGCCTGAAAACCCACCTCTTCCCAAAATAGCCTCCCTTCCCTGCCTCTTCCTTGTCTTCAGTTATGCATACGTGTGAATGACTGGTGTGAAAGCGCTTTGATTTGTCTCTGCACAAGATTCAGTGCTATATGAATACCATTATTATTATTATTACTAAAAATGTTGAAAAAGTATTTTAAAAAAAAGACATCAGAAGGTATACAGACATGAAGCAAATAAGACAATTATTCCTTCGACTGTTCCAGTAAATAATGTATGCATGATGCACTGAGGAAAATACGCTGGTGTTGAAGGTGGAACCACCATGGGGTGGGAGCCATGTTGCTGGATGATGGACTGGACGACGAAGGGGAGGACAGTGTGAAGACCTCTCGGCGACGGGATGCCGTCAGTGCTGCCGACCTCCTGGACGCCATGGAAACCAAGTACTCTCTGCTGACGGAGGCCCTGGTGGCGCACATGGCTGCCTTTGCTGCAAGTGAGTTGGATAAAGTTTGTGGCTGTGTGTGTGTGTTTTTGTGTGTGTGTGTGTGTTTGTGTGTATGTGTATGTGTGTGCATGTGTGTGTATGCATGCATGTGTGCACACATAACACCTCCCTGACACAAACACAACAAGAAGCCTAAGTTTCAACATCGCTTCAGGGGGGTACTCATCAGTTTTGCGACTGATCGACAAAGAAACAACAACAACAACTCCAAACAAGTTTTTTCTTGTAAACAAATCCTCTTCTTTTTTTTTTTTAACCATTAATAATACATATAAAGTAACAAACTCGCCAATATTTCCTTGCTCTGTGCATACATGGACAGCAAAAAACCAGAACTGATTGACAAAAAAACAACTACAAACAAATTTTTTCAGTAAACAAATCTTTTCTGTTTTTTTTGGTTTTTTTTATAACTTTTAATGATACATATAAAGTAACAAACTCTCCAACTTTTCCTTGCTCTGTGCAGACATTGACAGTGAAAAATCAGAACTGATTGACAAAAAACCAACTACAAACAAGCTTTTTCAGTAAACAAATCTTTTCTGTTTTTTTTCCCCCAGTAACTCAGTCAGGACGTGGAACACTACAGTGTTCCGGATGACGGAACGCTATAGCGGTTTTGACAATTAAAAATTTTTTCACGTTTTCCTCATGGGGAAGCATAACAATCGCAGCTACATCGAGCATTGCGAACGTGTCAAGGGTCGAATGGAAAGTTTCTTCATGAGATTTCGTAACAACACACTCCACAGCGAGCCAGCGAGTTGAGGACCCCACACAACAAGCTAATCTGCATATGTATCTAAAATGGTGTCGCAGGCGATACAATTGGAAATTTTTGGAGCAAACTAGATCACAAAAGCGGCTTTTACCGCTGCTGAAGCGATTGAAATACTTCAAACTGAAGGTTTTGACATCGACAAGGATGATGAAGATGTGAATAAAGTATCTGCAGTGAAGAAAGCTACCAGCAAGAAGTTACTGATAATGACTCAGAGCAGTGAAGGGGGAGGGGGGGGTGGGCATTCACACAACGTGAGGAGAGGGGTCAGTGGGTCAAGTACAGTGAGTTTCATTCAGTTACTTTATGTTTTGTATTTTTTGTGATTTTTTTTTTCCTAACCCAAACAAATCAGTCGTCTGTAGGGAAAAGCAAGGGAGAGAACTATTCATCCGAGTGAGTTGACGATACATACAACGTGACAAACTCGCCAACATTTCCTTGCTCCGTGCAGACATGGACAGTGAGAAACCAGAGCTGACTCAGCAGATCCGACGCAGCCTGAACAAGATGGCGAAGGACGGCAAGGCTGGCAACAACATGGACCTGGTGCCGGGCTCGTCCGCCATGCTGCCCTTCACCCTGCAGGGGATGATAGGACCTCTGCCGCCAGACCATCAGCGCCTGCAGGTGGAGGCGGAGTCGCTGCGTCAGCGGCTTGCGGCGGAGGGGAGACCCGCCAGCGAGATTGACGACATTCTCAAGAGGGAGAGCGATTCGCGGATGGATGGTACGTCATTGCATTGCATTGTGTTGCATTGTGCTGTGTTCATTGTATTGTGTTCTGTTGCACTGCATTGTATTGTATTAGATTGTATTGCATTGTAGTACTTTTTTGTCATGATATATTTGAGCATTATTTGTATTTGTATTTGTATTTCTTTTTATCACAACAGATTTCTTTCTCTGTGTGAAATTTGGGCTGCTCTCCCCAGGGAGAGCGCGTCGCTACAACCCTTTTGTTGCCGTGGGTTCTTTTACGTGCGCTAACTGCATGCTGCACACAGGACCTCGGTTTATCGTCTCATCTGAATGACTATATAGATTTTCTTCTCCTTCTTCACCTTCTTCTCCTTTTTCTCCCTCAACTCTGTGAAGAATCATTGCGGTGCCACACAGAAGAACTGTTCACCAGATTCCTCCGGATCAGTGGGTTGTGTGTCAAAGCCTGGGTCACTGCAAAAGGTTTTCCTTCACGATGTGGCGTGTCTTGGGCAAGTCAAATCTGGTGGAGCCCATCCCTCTCCATATGGGATTGTCTTGTCAGATTCACTCCCCCACATATGGCAGGTAGTACTGGGTTACATGGTTACCAGTAGCAGAAGAAACCTCTGACCTGACACCTTAACAGTAGCCAAGTGGTGAAAGCATTGCACTTTCGATCTGAGGGTCCCAGGTTCGAATCTCGGTAACGGTGCCTGGTGGGTAAAGCTTGGAGATTTTTCTGATCTCCCAGGTCAACATATATGCAGAGCTGCTTTGTGCCTGAACCCCCTTCTTGTGTATACGCACACAGAAGATCAAATACGCACGTTAAAGATCCTGCAATCAATGTCAGCGTTTGATGGGTTATGGAAACAAGAACATGCCCAGCATGCACACCCCCGAAAAGAGTATAGCTGCCTACATGGCAGGTAAATAAACAAAACCGTCATACACATAAAATGCTATATGTCTGTCTTGAGTGTGTATGTATGCGTGCCTGAAATCTGATTGAACGACACAGTAAACGAATGATGAACACCCAAGGGCAGCCATCAGTCTACTCTTACCCAGGTAGGCAGCCTGTTGTGCAAAATGACTCTGTGTTTGTAAAACACTTAGAGCTTGGCCTCCAACCGAGGATAGGCTCTATATAAGTATCCATAACATCCATCATCGTTCATTATCGCTAAACTCTCTTTGTTTCCTTTCAGGACCCCTGGATTGCGGGCAGGCGTTCAGCGACCTGTTGCAGCGCAAGGCGGCCGAGAGGGACTGGCTGATGGCGGTGAGTCGAGGAGGTCAGGAGGACGGGAGCAGCGCCCCCTGGCAGGAGTTGTGCCGCCTTCAGCGCCAGCTGGTCATCCTGAGGGGGCTGCACCCTGTCTTCCCGGTGGCTGTGGCCGTGGGCCTGGCTGAAAGGCTGCAGAAATACCAGCACCACGCGTCAGTGACGACTTTGTTTCCCTTTCCTTTTCTTTTTGTTTAGACTGAAGTCTTAGAGTGGTGTTTTTATTCGCACAGAATGAACCCTTAGTTAACCCTATTATTGCTGCAGTTCCACTCCACTTATTTCGCTGTTTGCACCAGAGATGTTTTGGTACCACTTACCCAGATGCTCCTACTTCGTTTGACGCACGAGGCACTGAAGGCGCGCCATAGTCCACGGTCCTCAGCCTGTTTGCTGGTGTCAGCCCGTCTTCTGTTGACAAGTCTGAGGCCCCTGTCCACTGTTTGCCACCAGGCCATCTTCGGCCATCCCCTCTTTTGGTTTTGTCTCTCTTCCCTTTGCTTGCTCCATGACCCTTCATCCTTGTTTTCTTTCTTTGAAGCCTTTGCTGAGTCAGTTTGATAATGATTCAGAGCCATTTCCTTGTCTGCACTCCAACCTGCCAGCCCTTATGTTTTCAGCGAAATTCATCCCACCTTGTCGGATCGGACTTGAACCCTCTCTTCCGCTTGCCTAAGAAGGGAAAAATTCCACTCTGGCAGAGCTGCGATGTGTATAGCAGATTGAAAGTGAAAGTTCTGGTCATCAACCTCCATCTTCACTGTCACCACCAGAATGTTGAAGCACGTGTTTAGACACAGGTTACCCAGAAGCTGGAAAAACAAAATGAAACAGTTATCAGAAGATGCAAAGGAAATGTGTCAGGGGTGCAAAGGGGAAGTAAACTACTTCGGGAGGTTATCGGCCATAGCTACTTTCGTTTTCTCTGCATAGGCGGGTAGTAGTTTGCACAGGACAGGAATCAGACCCCTGCCGGAGTCTGCACTGGTGGGTCACGGTAAGTATATTACTTAAACGTAATTTTAGGAAGAAAATTTCCTTTTTGTTTTGTGTGCAGTATTGTAAACACTCCTTTTGATAACTAAACAGTCCTCTCTGTTGCTGAAAACACTTCTCTTAAGACAGTTCAGGGGTTGGCAGGTCTGCTTGCTTGGTTTTTTGGGTTTTTTTTTGTTTTTTTTTGTATTGTACACTGTACACACATCTTCCTTTGGACTGTGCAGGTATGACGCAGACAGAGAGCGAAGCGAGCACCTGGCCAGGGAACGGCTGCAGGAGAGGGAGGGCCACGCCCTGACCCGAACCACGCCCCAACTGCCAGACATCGCTCAGCTGCAGGGCTCCGGCAGCGTCAACATCTGCTCCGTCATTGTGGAAGAGGCCGAGCTTCGTTACCACCTGGAGAGAGAGGTAGGGTCAGAGCGTGAGTGTTGTTGGAAGTCTTCAGTTTGATGTTGTTATCACCCAGAAAGAGAGGTAGGTAAAGAGTGTGTGTGTTGTGGTGAGTGATGTTGTTATCACCTGGAAAGAGGTAGGGTCATAGTGTGTGTGTTAGTGATGTTGTTATCACCTGGAAAGAGAGGTAGGGTCAGAGTGTGTGTGTTGTGGTGAGTGATGATGTTATCACCTTGAAAGAGAGGTAGGGTCAGAGTGTGTGTGTTGTGGTGAGTGATGTTGTTATCACCCGGAAAGAGAGGTAGGGTCAGAGTGTGTGTGTTGTGGTGAGTGATGTTGTTATCACCTGGAAAGAGGTAGGGTCAGAGTGTGTGTGTTGTGGTGAGTGATGTTGTGATCACCTGGAAAGAGAGGTAGGGTCAGAGTGTGTGTGTTGTGGTGAGTGATGTTGTTATCACCTGGAAAGAGAGGTAGGGTCAGAGTGTGTGTGTTAGTGATGTTGTTATCACCTGGAAAGAGGTAGGGTCAGAGTGTGTGTGTTGTGGTGAGTGATGTTGTTATCACCTGGAAAAAGGTAGGGTCAGAGTGTGTGTGTTGTGGTGAGTGATGTTGTTATCACCAGGAAAGAGAGGTAGGGTCAGAGTGTGTGTGTTGTGGTGAGTGATGTTGTTATCTCCTGGAAAGAGAGGTAGGGTCAGAGTGTGTGTGTTGTGGTGAGTGATGTTGTTATCACCTGGAAAGAGAGGTAGGGTCAGAGTGTGTGTGTTGTGGTGAGTGATGTTGTTATCACCAGGAAAGAGAGGTAGGGTCAGAGTGTGTGTGTTGTGGTGAGTGATGTTGTTATCACCAGGAAAGAGAGGTAGGGTCAGAGTGTGTGTGTTGTGGTGAGTGATGTTGTTATCTCCTAGAAAGAGGTAGGGTCAGAGTGTGTGTGTTGTGGTGAGTGATGTTGTGATCACCTGGAAAGAGGTAGGGTCAGAGTGTGTGTGTTGTGGTGAGTGATGTTGTTATCTCCTGGAAATAGAGGTAGGTTAGGAGTGTGTGTGTTGTGGTGAGTGATGTTGTTATCACCTGAAAGAGAGGTAGGGTCAGAGTGTGTGTGTTGTGGTGAGTGATGTTGTTATCACCTGGAAAGAGAGGTAGGGTCAGAGTGTGTGTGTTGTGGTGAGTGATGTTGTTATCACCTGGAAAGAGAGGTAGGGTCAGAGTGTGTGTGTTGTGGTGAGTGATGTTGTTATCACCTGGAAAGAGGTAGGGTCAGAGTGTGTGTGTTGTGGTGAGTGATGTTGTTATCACCTGGAAAGAGAGGTAGGGTCAGAGTGTGTGTTGTGGTGAGTGATGTTGTTATCTCCTAGAAAGAGGTGGGGTCAGAGTGTGTGTGTTGTGGTGAGTGATGTTGTTATCACCTGGAAAGAGGTAGGGTCAGAGTGTGTGTGTTAGTGATGTTGTTATCACCTGGAAAGAGGTAGGGTCAGAGTGTGTGTGTTGTGGTGAGTGATGTTGTTATCACCTGGAAAAAGGTAGGGTCAGAGTGTGTGTGTTGTGGTGAGTGATGTTGTTATCACCTGGAAAGAGGTAGGGTCAGAGTGTGTGTGTTGTGGTGAGTGATGTTGTTATCACCTGGAAAGAGGTAGGGTCAGAGTGTGTGTGTTGTGGTGAGTGATGTTGTTATCACCAGGAAAGAGGTAGGGTCAGAGTGTGTGTGTTAGTGATGTTGTTATCACCTGGAAAGAGGTAGGGTCAGAGTGTGTGTGTTGTGGTGAGTGATGTTGTTATCACCTGGAAAGAGAGGTAGGGTCAGAGTGTGTGTGTTGTGGTGAGTGATGTTGTTATCACCTGGAAAAAGGTAGGGTCAGAGTGTGTGTGTTGTGGTGAGTGATGTTGTTATCACCTGGAAAGAGGTAGGGTCAGAGTGTGTGTGTTGTGGTGAGTGATGTTGTTATCACCTGGAAAGAGGTAGGGTCAGAGTGTGTGTGTTGTGGTGAGTGATGTTGTTATCACCAGGAAAGAGGTAGGGTCAGAGTGTGTGTGTTGTGGTGAGTGATGTTGTTATCACCTGGAAATAGAGGTAGGGTCAGAGTGTGTGTGTTGTGGTGAGTGATGTTGTTATCACCTGGAAAGAGAGGTAGGGTCAGAGTGTGTGTGTTGTGGTGAGTGATGTTGTTATCACCTGGAAAGAGAGGTAGGGTCAGAGTGTGTGTTGTGGTGAGTGATGTTGTTATCTCCTAGAAAGAGGTAGGTTAGGAGTGTGTGTGTTGTGGTGAGTGATGTTGTTATCACCTGGAAAGAGAGGTAGGGTCAGAGTGTGTGTGTTGTGGTGAGTGATGTTGTTATCACCTGGAAAGAGAGGTAGGGTCAGAGTGTGTGTGTTGTGGTGAGTGATGTTGTTATCACCTGGAAAGAGGTAGGGTCAGAGTGTGTGTGTTGTGGTGAGTGATGTTGTTATCACCTGGAAAGAGGTAGGGTCAGAGTGTGTGTGTTGTGGTGAGTGATGTTGTTATCACCTGGAAAGAGAGGTAGGGTCAGAGTGTGTGTGTTGTGGTGAGTGATGTTGTTATCACCTGGAAAGAGGTAGGGTCAGAGTGTGTGTGTTGTGGTGAGTGATGTTGTTATCACCTGGAAAGAGAGGTAGGGTCAGAGTGTGTGTGTTGTGGTGAGTGATGTTGTTATCACCTGGAAATAGAGGTAGGGTCAGAGTGTGTGTGTTGTGGTGAGTGATGTTGTTATCACCTGGAAAGAGAGGTAGGGTCAGAGTGTGTGTGTTGTGGTGAGTGATGTTGTTATCACCTGGAAAGAGAGGTAGGGTCAGAGTGTGTGTGTTGTGGTGAGTGATGTTGTTATCACCTTGAAAGAGAGGTTGGGTCAGAGTGGTGTGTGTTGTGGTGAGTGATGTTGTTATCACCTTGAAAGAGAGGTTGGGTCAGAGTGGTGTGTGTTGTAGGAAGTTTTCTGTGTGATGCCGTTATCTGGAAAGGGAGGCAGTGTAAGAGTGTGTGTTGTGGCAAGTCTTCTGTGCAGTGTCTTTCCACTTTCAGTTGTTAATTTGGACGGGACAGAGGGAGAGGGAGGGGGAGAGGGGTGAGAGTGGTGCATATGGAATAAGATGTTGAACAAGTGTGTGTGTGTGTGTGTCTGTGTGTTTGTGGCACTAAACGTACAGTTGTGGTTGTGTGTGTAATGTGTTACTCAGTTGCATGCATGCATATATATTTAGCCTCTATGTGTGTGTGTGTGTGTGTGTGTGTGTGTGTTGTATGTATGTGTTTATGTATTTGACAAGTTTGCACGTGTGTGTTTGTGCGCATGCATGATTGCTTGCATGCGTATGTGCATGCATGCATGTGCACATACCTAATGCACAGTTCAGTAAATGCGTGTGTGTGTGTGTGTGTGTGTGTGTGTGTGTGTGTGCGTGTGCGCACACGTACGTGTGCACCTAATGCAACAGTTCAGTACATCACAACACATCCCAAGCATAATAACATAGCACAGCACAACACAATAAAAACCAGAATAGATCCCAACTGTTAAAAAAAAAAAAAAAAAAAAGCAAAAAAAAAAAGCAACAATTCAACACTAAACACTTTCCAAGTCCAAGTTTTTTGACCAGCCCAATGCACTGACTGAACACTGAACACCTGCAGGCTCTGGTCTTCATGCTGCAAGGCCCAGGGAGCGAGCAGAGGAAAGCGGCGGGCATGAAGACGACCGGGGAAGAGCGGCGCAAGCGACTGACCACGCTGCGCAGTCACCACCTCAACTGGAAGACGGGCAACTCTGGCGACTCGGCCCAAAACTTCACCATCCTGGAGGAAGGTAGGTAGAGATGGTTTAGGAGGAAACCCTTTTGTTCTTGCGTTTTGTTCTGTGGACCAAAAATTACATTGAACGTACGTGTGTGCGTGTGTGTGTTTGTGTTTGTGTGTGTTGTGTTTGTGTGTGCAAGCGTGCTTGTGTTTGTGTGTGTTGGCAGGGATGTGTGTGCGTGTGTGTGTGTGTGTGTGTGTGATTGTGTGTGTGTTTGTGTGTGTGTTTACATTTTTTTGTTGTTCCAAAGAACAATAACTAAAATTACAATACTCTGATCAGCACCACTAATTTGTGTTGCTATCTGTCTATCTCTCACTCTCTCTCTCTCTCTGTGTATATATATATATATATATCTTGAGAGAGAGAGAAACAGAGAGAGAGAGAGAAAGAACGAACGAGGGAAGTGGAATAAGCATACCTGTGCTTTTTTTTCATCCAGAAAGGAGACAGAGACAGAGACAGAGAGATAGACAAAGAGTTAGATATTTATGTATGTGAATAAAACAGTT